>NC_135637.1:9454189-9758997 GCF_053574225.1 Canis aureus
GCAGGGTGAAAAGGAGGGGTGTCACGGAAAACAAGGAAAAGGCACAATAGGCCTGGTGTGGCTCTGGTATATTCTGGTACATTTTATGGGCTCTCAACTGCTTCCGTCTTCCAGACCCTGTCTCCTGCCCTCCCCCTTACATGGAAGGTGTGCCGTCAAAGAGCCAAACTTCTTTCCATCAGGCAAGTCCCCACCCCAGCCAGCTGCATGTGCAACAGAGAAAAGCTGTGCCAGCCTTCCCACCTGCAAAATGTCACAGAGGTCCTGGCAGATGGAGGCCATGTAATCCGTTCTCTCAAACAGCCGCTTTTGGTCAAACTCCCACCGAGCTTCTCTCCCTGAAGCTTCAATCTTGGCCCGGGTATCAAAATAGGCCTTTTTCCACATGTGCAGGACATTCCTGGCCTCCAAGGTTTTGTGCTGGGCGCTGGCTCGATTTTCTCTGTGAAGAAAAGGAGAGGCAGCGATGGGGACAGGTGGAGCTTCAGTGTGTCCCAGCCGCACACCACAAGGTGAGGTGGACTCCTCACCAAGGAGCAGGGCTTGCCTGGTCTCACAACCTCAGGGACAGCTTACCGGGCGGGCTGCTGCTCTGCCCCACTTTGCAAGGGCACAACACCCCTGTGCATCTGCAAGGCCAGGGATTGCAAATCACCCCTCAGGCTGACCTCCGCCGCAGCTGCCCACTCAACCCGTGAGCTGAGGCTCCCCAAGAAGCTGTCTGCCTGAGCTGGAAAGGGAACAGGCGGCCCTAGGCTCCAGGCCAGAAGGCCAAAGAGTGAAGAGATAATACCAAGGTTTCGGTACCTATTTCACTTGTATAGAATTTTTTTTTTAAGATTTTATTTATTTATTCATGAGACACACACACAGAGAAGCAGAGACACAGGCAGAGGGAGAAGCAGGCTCCCCACAGGGAGCCCGAAGCAGGACTTGATCCCAGGACCCCAGGATCACGACCTGAGCTGAAGGCAGACGCTCAACCACTGAGCCACCCAGGTGCCCGATTTTTTTTTTTTTTTTAAGAAAGTGAAGATCTACAACTCCTTTCACATTTGATCCCAGAGGCTCTCCCACCTCAGGGGACCAGGGTCCAGACCTGGGACTTGGTCTCTCCCAGGATAACTAAGGAAAACAGTCCTGATTAAAATAAAATAACCTACAGGGCACCTGAGTGTCTCAGTCAGTTGAATATCAGATTCTTGGTTTTGGCTCAGGTCATGATCTCAGGGTCCTGGGATTGAGCCCCACTTCAGGGTTCCTACTCAGCAGGGAGTCTGCTTCTCCCTCTACCCTTCCTCCCCCACTCACACACACTCTCTCTCACTCTCTCTAAAATAAATAATATTTTTAAATTAAATTAAATAAAATAACCTATAAATCCACACAACAGGGTATTACTTGGCCATAAAGAGGAAGGAAGCACTGACCCTTGCTCCAACACCATTGAACTTTGAAAACATGATGCTGAGTGAAAGAAGCCCGTCATAAAAGACCCCATGTTGGATGACTCCATGGCATAGGCAAATCCACAGAGGTAGAAAGTAGATCTGTGGTTGCCCAGGGCCAGGTGAGTCAGAAAGACCAGAGATGACAGCTAAAGAGTATGGGGTTTCTTTTTGAATTGAAGAAGATATTCTACAATCGATTATGGTGATGGACACATGACTCTGAATACCATCAAGGAGTCACTGAATTGTACATCATAAATGGGTGAATTGTATGGTGCCTGAATCATGTTTCAATAAAGCTGTTTAAGATCTTTTTTTTTAAGTAGGTGCTACACCCATTATAGAGCCCAGTGTGGGGCTCAAACAACCCTGAGACCAAAACCTGAGCTGAGATCAAGACCTAGATGCTTCACTGACTGAACCACTCCGGCGCCCCAAAAGCTATTTAAGATCTTAAAGAAAAAAACATAAAGCGTCGTTACTTCTTACTTGAACAAAGTGCGCAGATTGACCACTTTGCAGACTCTTTCAGCAATTTCCCAGGCAATCCGCTCCATGAGTGGGATCATTCTTTCATCTTTATTGTAGTGTCGGGAGATAATCCACACCATCCTCAGTGCACTCATCATGGAGGGGATTGTCTCCAAGACGACGTGAAAGCTGGATCCATGGGTTATATTCTAACAGAAGAGAGCAAGTGACCTTAGCCTTGGGGTCAAGAAGTTTCATAAAAGCAACACATACACAGGAAATTTCACTCTCCCTAAGTCAAAAAAAAAAGAAAAACATATATGCTTCTTATGGGAGGAAGTGTTTCACCACCAAAAGACATTTGAAAAAAAAAAAAAAAGACATTTGAAATAGGTCTGGAGGCATGGATGTGGAAAGACAGATAAGATTTACAAATGAAAGTAAATAAAGCCATTTGCACAAGTATGGGTGTGTGTGAGTATACATATAGGTAAAGAGAGAGTAAGAAAAAGAAATATACAGAAAAAGAATACATATGTGTATCTATGAGTATACACATACATGCCCAGTACACATTATATGCAGCAGATTGTATTTTCCAAACGCAGCCACAACAACATCTTGACTGTGTCCCCTCACCATTAAGAGATGGCATCATCTTCTCCACCCCCTCAAATCTACACAGACTGTCAACTTCCTTAGTCAGTAAAATATGGCAGAGGTAATGCTGTACCACTTCTGAGCACAGCCCTTAGCTAGTCTGCTTTTGGTCTCTTGGAAGCCAGCCACCAGGTAAGAAGTGTGACTGTCCTGTTACCCTAAAGCCACCAGACTTGAGACATCCAAACCACATGAAGAAATCCTGGGGGATGAGATACCACATGGAGAGAAAGAGGCCAAGGAGCAAGCAGGTACCAGCTATGTGGCCAAAGAAGCCATTTGGAAGCGGGTCTTGAAGCCCGGTCACCCAAGCTGTTGTACCTGGAGCCAAGATGAACTGCCTGGCTAAGTTCTCCCCAAATTCCTGACCCACAAAACGGGAAAACAAAGAAAATATTTGTCATCAAGAAAGTGAGAAAGCCCACAGGCTAGGATAGTGCAAATCACATATCTGATAAGGATCTTGTATTCAAACAAAAAATTTTATCTAACTCCTGAATCAACAAGACAAATCAAAAATGGGGAAAAGATTAAAACAGACATTTTATCAAAAATATGTGAATGGCCCAAGAAGCACATGAAAAAAGTGTTCAGCCTCATTAGTTATTGGGGAATGTAAGTCAAAATCCCAATGAGATAGTTTATTATGCATAAAAGATGAATGCTTGCACTTTACAGAAAATACCTAGAATGGGCAAAATCATAGAGACAGAGAATGGAATAGAAGTCACCAGGGGTACCAGGAGAGGGGAATACTTAGGTCAGGGGTTCATAATTTATGTTAGAGGTGACGAAATGCTTACTTACAGGTGTTGAGGATGGGTGCCCAACATCGTGTGTGTGTTTGTGTGTGTGTGCGCGCGCGTGTATAGTGCAACTAAACTACCCACTTACACACAGTTAAAATAATCCATGTCACATGCATGCTACCACAGTTGCTTAAATGCTGAATTAAAAAAGGGAACTGGGCAGCCCAGGTGGCGCAGCGGTTTAGCACCTCCTTCAGCCCAGGGCGTGATCCTGGAGACCCGGGATTGAGTCCCACGTCGGGCTCCCTGCATGGATCCTGCTTCTCCCTCTGCCTGTGTCTCTGCCTCTCTGTGTGTGTGCCTCTCATGAATAAATAAATAAAATCTTTAAAAAAAAAAAAAAGGAAACTAAATCCATGTGAGATCTAAGTCACAGAGCTGACTTTCCAAAGTGCAGTATGCCCAGAGTACCTTGAAATGGCGCTCCACGGTGGACAGGAACCGCACATTGTCTGAGGCCTCCATGTGGAGCTTGAATAACTCTGTTAAGACCGGCTGCAGGTTAGCCACAAGCATAGAATCAGACTCCCTGATCACATCCAAGACTTTCCTGACTATTGGAAGTTTTGTTTGCTCGTGGAGTGCACTCAGGGTTGCGTTTCTTTCCCGCCAGAACTCAATTTCGGCCAGAGGACCATTACCCTGAGAGGAGGTGACATGAACATACAAACTGTCACCATTGGCATGGCATGAACACCTGTGGTTGCTTCTACAGCATCCCTCCCTCTCTTCCCAGCTGCTCCAAATAGGAACCAATCCATGCACTTGACCCAGAATGGTCCAATCAGAGTGAATCTCAGGACTCTGGCTCAGAATATTGAACAAACCTGCACCCCGATGTTTCTAGCAGCAATGGCCACAATAGCCAAACTGTGGAAGGAGCCTCGGTGTCCATCGAAAGATGAATGGATAAAGAAGATGTGGTTTATGTATACAATGGAATATTACTCAGCTATTAGAAATGACAGATACCCACCATTTGCTTCAACGTGGATGGAACTGGAGGGTACTATGCTGAGTGAAGTAAGTCAATCAGAGAAGGACAAACATTATATGTTCTCATTCATTTGGGGAATATAAATAATAGTGAAAGGGAATAGAAGGGAAGGGAGAAGAAATGTGTGGGAAATATCAGAAAGAGAGACAGAACGTAAAGACTGCTAACTCTGGGAAACGAACTAGGGGTGGTAGAAGGGGAGAAGGGCGGGGGGTGGGAGTGAATGGGTGACGGGCACTGGGGGTTATTCTGTTTGTTAGTAAATTGAACACCAATAAAAAATAAATTAAAAAAAATAAAAATAAATAAAAAAAAGAATATTGAACAAAGACACTCTGCCTTTCTCAAGACAATGTGATGTGGAGATGAACAAGTTGCCACCATGAAGGACAGCAGCCTGAGGAGGAAGCCCCCACAGAGAGGAGGGTGGAAATGAGATGAGGGATTCCGAGAGAAACACAGCAGAAACAAACCATACCTGAAATCAGCCCCACCTCTGGACTTTTCACAGTTATGTGAACCAGCAAATTGTCTCTTGTTTAAGCCAGCTGAATTAGGTTTCCTGTTTTGGGCAGCCCCAGCATCCTGACTGACATACAGTATTATTTTTGTCAATCCAGGGTATGACCTGGCAACATGCTAACATCAGAAAGCCCAAGAATGACAGCTTGGATATGTTTGCTTTGATCTTTTAAGGAGGTCACAAAACAGTAAGAAAAGAAGTTGGATCAAAGAGATTCCCAGACTCCTGGCTCTTTCTCCAGTGGCCAGCGTGAACTGTCAGGGAATCTGCAAAGGCATCGCCTGAGTTACCTGAGGAGTCTTTTTCAGCTGGCCCTCGACAGTGGCAGATATCAGATTTAACCAGTTTATCACACACTGCTCTAAGATTTCAACGACTTCCGGGTTAACGGCCAGTTCAGACACCTCTCTCTTTAAGCTGATGCTTGGCATTTCTAACTTGATCTCACCTAGTAGAACAGAAATGGTCGGTTAGCCACTAGTTTGGAGGAAATGATTACAGACAATAGTGTTCAAGTGAATCAGATGGTTCTTTTCTCCAGACATCAGTACAGTGAGATCTAATACATCCCCCATCCTGATCTATCTATATTTCATTTCCTCCCATTAGAATGCAACTAAACATTGTCATGTTCAAGAATGATTACACAGGGATCCCTGGGTGGCGCAGCGGTTTGGCGCCTGCCTTTGGCCCAGGGCGCAATCCTGGAGACCCGGGATCAAATCCCACATCGAGCTCCCGGTGCATGGAGCCTGCTTCTCCCTCTGCCTATGTCTCTGCCTCTCTCTCTCTCTCTCTGTGACTATCATAAATAAATAAAAGTTAAAAAAAATTACCTGCAAAAAAAAAAAAAAAAAAAAGAATGATTACACATTAAAACAAAAGACTCCTGGACTCTTAACTTTCCTTCTTAAAGGAAATGCATCATGCTTCACTAAATGGGAGCAAAAGGAAGCCTTACCTTCAAGTTGCTGCATTGTTCCTTGAATACTGTTTGCAAACTTCTGAATGTTCATTAAAAATTCATCTCGTATTAACTGAATGCTGTGATATGCTTCCCCGGGCATGTTGGGTAGATCCATTTCATGCTCAAAAGACTCAGAGATTTCCGCAGATGTAAATCCCATGGACGCGTCCTTGTGCTGATTGAAGGACAGACCTGGCAGGAAAACCTGAAACAAATCCCACAGTGTTCAAGGTCACGCACTTACACTGCCTCTGGCTTCGAATATTCTGTCAGAGGAGGCACAGATATAACTACAAAGTGGAAACTACTCAAGCCTGAAGCACAGACCTGAAGACAGATCAACTGAGCTAAAATGATCCCAGGATAAGAACTGAGCCAAGCCTGAGGAGACTACCCAGGAAATAATACTGTGTTTCTGTGGCCGCCATCGGCCCCCAGGCTGCTGGGTCTGTTACTATGGCACCAACAAGAGGAGAACCAGGTGTTATCGACTTGGCTCAGCACCAGGCTAGTTCATGTGAGGGATAAAATAAAGAAAGGGATGGGGCACCTGGTTGGCTCAGTCCATAGAGCATGCGACTCTTGATCTCGGGGTTGTTAGTTCAAGCCCCACGCTAGGCATAGAGATTACTTAAATAAATAAAAATCTAGGGGCACCTAGGTGGCTCAGTGGTTGAGCATCTGCCTTTTGCTCAGGTCATGATCCTGAGGTCCTGGGATTGAGTCCTGCATCGGGCTCCCCTCTGCCTGTGTCTCTGCTTCTCTCTCTGTGTCTCTCATGAATAAATAAATAAAATCTTTAAGAAAAAGAACCCACAATATTTGACCCCTGGTTTCACAGCCTGGATTCTGCTGACCACACACTCACAGTGACATCCAACATGTCCTCTCCCCAGCAGAACATCTTGGCTCCACTTACCTCCCATTCCCTCCCCTGATTGAACTCCAGTCTCAACAACCATTCCCCCTCCAGACTCTTCCACAGCCTCCTATTGGTCTATTCTTCCCTTCAGCTTTTTGCCTCCCTCCCCAACTCCCATGGTACAATTTTCACACAACAGCCAGAGGAACGATGCAAACTAGCTCATGTTATTCCCCTACCAAAAACCTACCCTCCTTTCTAACCTTCTCCACTCTTCTCCAGCTGCACTGACCCTCCTTCTGCTCCTGGACCAAGCTATGTCTGCTCCTGCCTCAGGACTCTTGGGCATGCTATCTTTTCTGCCCAGGATGTTCTCCACCCCCTGCACCCCAGATCTTCACATGTCTGATTCAGGTCTCGGCTCAATGTCACAACCTCAGAGGGGTCTCTCTTGACTACCTCAGCCTCACCCTGTGACACTTCCCTAGTAACTTATCATTAGCAGAATTAATATGTTCATGAATGGGTTTTTTTAATTGTTTGTCTATCAGACATCACCTCCTCAGTGAGGCCATCCCTTACCACCACTTCCTGCACACACAAACACACACACATGTGCACGCACACAGTCCATTTCTATCACATTACTAGGGTCTATATAATCTATGCCACTTGCTGCCACCTGATTATTTTCCAGCTTACGAACCTGTGTTTCACGTCTTTCCCCCTAGAGCACAGAGATCAGCTCCTAGAGCACAGAAATCTAGTCCATGTCAATTGCTGCTCTACCCTCAGGGTACCCAGTGGCACCTGGGACCTAAGAGCTGTTGGACACTCCTTCTTTGTGGAATAAATGAATCAGATGGCCTGAATCTTACAAAATCCACAGTTACCTGACACATGATATTCTTCAGAAAATGAAGCATATTCGCATTGATAATTCCATACTCCAGAGTCTTAGGCATGATCTCCATGGCTTCCTTCATGTCTGTAGCTTCAGAGATCATCTCTGCATGGGAAAATATTCAGAGGATGAGTCACATGGGGAGGTGGCAGGCACTGAACTCTTCCAAGTGTCCAGGAATCTGCTCCTTCTTCCCGAGTAGCTACCCAGGAACGTTTCAGGCACAGACTCAAAATTATGCTGATGTTGGGGCACCTGGATGGTTTAGTGGTTGAGCTTCTGCCTTTGGCTCAGGTCATGGGATCAAGTCCCACATCAGGCTCCCTGCAGGGAGTCTGCTTCTCCCTTTGCCTATGTCTCTGCCTCTCTCTCCCTGTCTGTGTCTTTCATGAATAAATAAGTAAAATCTTGGAGGATCCCTGGGTGGCTCAGCGGTTTGGCACCTGCCTTTGGCCCAGGGTGTGATCCTGAAGACCTAGGATGGAGTCCCACCTCAGGCTCCCTACATGGAGACTGCTTCTCCCTTCTCTGTTACTATGGCACCAACAAGAGGAGAACCAGGTGTTATCGACTTGGCTCAGCACCAGGCTAGTTCATGTGAGGGATAAAATAAAGAAAGGGATGGGGCACCTGGCTGGCTCAGTCCATAGAGCATGTGACTCTTGATCTCGGGGTTGTTAGTTCAAGCCCCACGCTGGGCATAGAGATTACTTAAATAAATAAAAATCTAGGGGCACCTAGGTGGCTCAGTGGTTGAGCATCTGCCTTTTGCTCAGGTCGTGATCCTGAGGTCCTGGGATCGAGTCCTGCATCGGGCTCCCCTCTGCCTGTGTCTCTGCCTCTCTCTCTGTGTCTCTCATGAATAAATAAATAAAATCTTTAAGAAAAAGAACCCACAATATTTGACCCCTGGTTTCACAGCCTGCTTGTGTGTCTCTCTCTATGTCTATCATGAATAAATAAAAAATCTTTTAAAAAAATAAGTAAAATCTTTTTAAAAAATTATGCTGATATCTATACAGACGAATCCTTTGGCCCGAGTGATGTAAGCCAAGTGCTGTGGTCCCCGGGGCCCCCACAAACAGCGCTACATAGCTGCACCGCCCAGCAGACTTGGCCTCAGCGTTTACAGCCAGACAAGGATAGACACAGTTGTGTTTTCTAGAAATGTTTGCTGGGTTCCTTGCTTTGCCTGAGTCCCCACTCCCGGCAACACCTGCCCAATTCATTGCCAGAGTCCCTTCTGAGTCAGGAATATTTTTAAAGACAGATTTGGTAACAGCCTACTCTGTGGCCGGGTTTCATTTTACATGTCTTTATTCCACCCGACCAAACATTGATGAGCACAGTAGACATTTTGAAGGTCACTTGGGCTCTTCCCTTAGCCTCCTTGGGAAATAAAATAGAAATGCCACAAATATATCAACCAAGGCAGTTATTTCACTGGCTTTGGACCCACCTCTGTGTCAACCTTATTCTGTCTTCAGTATGCTTCTGTGTATCAAACTCTTCTTTACTCAAATAAATTTGTTTCAAAGGGAAAGTACATAAGAACCCAGAATGCAAAAGAAAGAGCCTGATCTCCAAATGCCTGGATGGCTCAGGGGTTGAGCGTCTGCCTTCAGCTCAGGGTGTGATCCGGGAATCCGGGATCAAGTCCCACATCGGGCTCCCTGCATGGAGCCTTCTTCTCATCCCTCTGCCTGTGTCTCTGCCTCTCTGTGTCTCTCATGAATTAATAAAATCTTTTAAAAATAAAGACAACTTATCTAACATATATCGTTGATTTGTTAACTCTGAACTCAGCTGGCACAATAACTCACACCTGAACTAAGTTCATCTAATACGTCTGCGTCATCTGTGAGAAAAGTCACAGCCTCCTTGTGCTCAGGAACGCTAGACAGTGCTTCAGTACTATGCTGGAGGCCATTTTAGTGGAATCACCAACAAAAAGCACAAAAAATGTGAAAATCATGGCACTGAAGAGACCACATTAAGGACAGTTGTTTACAGTACAAGAGTTAAAATGCATCCCTGTGACTCAAATGTTTCCCCATTAAGAGGCAGGCACCCCGGCTGGCTCAGTTGGTAGAGTATGCAATGCTTGATCCCCAGGTCATGAGTTCAAGCCCCATGTTGGGTGTGAAGATTACTTAAAAATAAAATCTTATTTGAAGGGGCACCTGCACCCAATGTTTATAGCAACAGTGTCCAAAAGAGCCAAAATACAGAAAGAGCCCAAGTGTCCATTGACAGATGAATGGATACAGAAGATGTGGTATATATACAATGAAACACTACTCAGCCATCAAAAAGAACGAAATCTTGCAATGAAATCCCTCTAACTAGAGGGTATTATGCTAAGTGGAATAAGTCAATCAGAGAAAGACAATTATATGGTTCACTCATATGTGGAATTTAAGAAACAAAACAGATGAACATAAGGAAGGGGAAGAAAAATAAAATAAGATGAAAAACTGAGAGGCAGGCAAACCATGAGAGATGCTGAACTCTAGGAAGTAAACTGAGGATTGCTGGAGGGGATGAGAATGGGGGGATGGGGTAACTGGGTGATGGGCATTAAGGAGGGCATGGGATATAATGAGCACTGGGTGTTATATGCAACTGATGAGTCACTAAATTCTACCCTTGAAACTAAATAAATAAATAGATAAATAAAATCTTTAAAAAGTCCAATGTTTGGGATCCCTGGGTGGCGCAGCGGTTTGGCGCCTGCCTTTGGCCCAGGGCGCGATCCTGGAGACCCAGGATAGAATCCCACATCGGGCTCCCGGTGCATGGAGCCTGCTTCTCCCTCTGCCTGTGTCTCTGCCTCTCTCTCTCTCTCTGTGACTATCATAAATAAAAATAAAAAAAAAATTAATAAAAAGTCCAATGTTTCCCCATCCTATGCATATCCACAAATGACCTCAAGGCATTGCAAGCATTGATTTGGGGGTTATGAAAATATGTGAGTAGGTGCATTTGGAAATATGGAACCCCCAAATAATGAGGATTGCCTGTCCTGAAAAAAAAAATTGTATTCTCAAGAAAGTGTAAAAATTATGAATCACACAGATGCACAGCCATGTGCATATACAGCCACCCTCATGCACACACACAGAATATACCTTTTGTGTTTCTGAGAAAATATACCACATTCTGGTCCAGAAACTCCTCAGGAACAGGAGTACATAGCACATTGAGATAGGTCTTTTCCACAATGTGCCTCACGGTTCTCTGAAATGTGGGGACAAGAAACTGTTAGGCTGAGAGATGCCCACTCACCCAGATGACCTAACATTCAAGCACACCTGAGCCCTCCTCTCTGCGCCTTCTCATCTCCCTGGCTGACAACGGGCCCTAGCAGACCACACACACACACACACACACACACACACACACACGTGCACGCAACAACACACCCAGACTTGAGTGCTCAGCCCGACTCCTATTAACTGGCCAATGCAGCCACATTTGAATCAGCAGACCTGGGAAAAGTCTAGATGGAGCTTTCCTAGGCTGTACATTGCAACAAATAGGGTTGAATTTGCTTTCAGGAGTGGGGTATATCCATGAAGCAGTTCAAAGGAATTTCATTTAGCACAGGCCAGGCTAGTTGCTTATGTCCTGGCTTTAAACTCCACCACTGGGATTTGTGAAGTAGAAGGTTACCTCAGCAGGCCTAGGTTGCCCAAACCTTGCCTGTTCCAAAGGCTTTCAAGCTGGTCCTTAGCCAGCTCCTGGGTGATAACTTCTGTTTTTGGAACAGCTTGCCTGATGTGTCTCTGTATGCCTGGGGCCTTGGGTCATGCCAGGTCTTACACTAGCAATGTGATCAGTGGTCAATGCTTGTTTTTGTTGGCCTGGGACCCTGGTCACATGATATCAGTTTGGCTTCCAAAAGGCTAGAGACTGAACCCAGGAGAAACTCTGGAAAGCAAGGCTTGGGTGAGATTCCCGGACTGAGAAAACTTCCTGTGTGTTCTCACACACAGTCACCAAGAGAACCAACATGTCCACGCCAGCCTCGGAGATCTTGGGTCCCTCCTTCCCCCAGACTCTGCCATATGTACTTTTTTCTTTGTTGAATCCACTCTGCATCCTCTGATGGCAATAAACTATAACCACAAGTATAAAAGTTCTTCTGGGTCCTGTGAGTCATTCTAGCAAATCACTACATCCAAGGGTAGCTGTGGGGACTCCCAACATAGGATCCTTCCATCTCTCTGCCTTGCATGAACTATCAGTTATCCAGACTCAGCGGAGGGGAGGAAATTCCCATTATCCCATCAAGGGGGAGACAGAGCCCAGCGTACCTTGACAGGGAGGTCTTCAAAAGTCTCTTTGTCCACTTCTTTGTTCTCTATGCCAAGTATAGGCGGATACGTGGAATTGTTTCTCAGCTGCATATTCTTAGCTGCAAAGCATTATTCAGTGTGCAAAATGAAATGATCAGAAAAGTAGATTTCTTACCATCAAGAGCAGGCCTGCATCTTGTACAACAGCATATTTCATCCTATAGGCATGTTATCAAAAAGCAACACATACGTTTTCCACAAATGAATCCTGTCATAGCCTTGATGTACATTATAATGATGGGAGTCTTTGTATTTCTGATGGGTGGGTTCAGTTGGAAGTTTAATGTGTATGTGTGCATGTGTGCATGTCCCAGCTACCACATGCAATGAGTGACTTTCCTGAGATTTTTACCTAAGAGGGAGTTTTATCACAAGAACACGAATTATAGCTCACATATTAGCATTTATTCTATTTTCTCTATAAAACTCAAAACTTGTGGGGGATTAAAAGAAAAGTAACCTAAGTAAAATGAATACATATATCTCTCAAGTCTCCTGTTACCGATACAGATCTGTAAACTTCAGAACCTGCTGGTCCTAGGCCCAAGAGTTACTGACAAATCCAGTGATCACAGAGAAGAGAGAGCTTTCCCAAAAACAGTTCGGCTTTTACTGCAAAAGGTGCCATACAAAGCCAGTGTGGCTTTGGAATCAAATCAGTGTGTGGGGTCTACTGGTCTACTCCTGGTTTTCTCACCCATAAAATGGAGACAATAACATCTAGTGGTCAGACTCCAGATGATTTGATTATGGTGTGGTTCGGTGCCTGGCACACACACTGACTGGCAGAGGAAATAGTCTGTAGCCAGCAGTACCAACATCATTAGAGCACCCCCAACAGCCTGTTGCCAAAAACACACTTAGAAATGCACCAAGTGAATGCAGCACCACTAAACTGTCCACCTAGAAGTCGTTCCAATTGTTAAGTTTTATGTTATGCATATTTTACCACAATAAGAAGAAAAAATACACTTAAATATAGACTTGGAAGTAACATTAATTTGCTTTGCCCAGAAGACTTCCCTGATCTTTTTCTCTAAGCAGTCTCCTTCCACGGAAGTCTTTCTTGTCTAGAGGTTAATCACTGTGTCTTCATGAAGCGCCACAGTTAAGTATGGCTGTGGCCCATACCCACCATCCGTCTTATCAAAACCCAACTTGGCTGTTTGGCTCAGGTCATGATCCCAGAGTCCTGGGATCAAGTTCCACATCAGGCTCCCTGTAGGGAGCCTACTTCTCCCTCTGCCTATCTCTTCCTCTGTGTGTCTCTTATGAATACATAAAATATTTTTAAAAAAACTTAACTAGCCTTCCTGAGAACAGGCAGCCTGTGTTTCTGATCTCAGCATCCTGGCCCTGCAATCTGTACTACAGAAGGGAGGACATTTTGGTTAAAAACAAATACTTCTGAGAAGATAAGGATGACTAGCAGAGACACAGCCCATTGCCAAAGCCCCTTTCCCTCTGATTTTCAAATATTCAGTATCTTGTGAAAGTGATATGTCTAACCTACAGGTTTCATTCCTGTAAGGGCAGAAGTATCATGGGATAAGTGTGGCACAGGGGGCCGTTTAGCTCTGCTGGGTATGTGCATGATCTGGAGCACCATTTTCTCAGTCTCAGCCCTACTGGCTTTTTTTTTTTTTTTTTTTAAGATTTATTTATTAGAGACACAGAGAGAGAGGCAGAGACACAGACAGAGGAAGAAGCAGGCTCCATTCAGGGAGCCCGACATGGGACTCGATCCCAGGACCCCAGGATCACGCCCTGGGCTGAAGGTGGCGCGAAACCGCTGAGCCACCCGGGCTGCCCAGCCCTACTGGCTTTTGAGGCCAAATCATTCTTTGTGGTGGGCACTGTCCTGTGCATTTTAGGATGTTCAGTAGAATCCTTGACCTCTACCTCCTAGATGCCAGCAGCACCCATCCACCAATGGTAACAACCAAAATGTCTCCAGACTTCACCAAATGCCCCATGGGGGACCCAAGTCACCCCTGGTTAACAACCCTTGCCCCAGATACAGATGGCCAACACATGGAAAGACGCTCAACATCACTCATCAGGGAAATGCAAATCAAAACCACAATGAGATATCACCCACACCTGTCAGAATGGCTAAAATAAAAAAACACAAGAAACAACAAGTGTTGGTGAAGATATGGAGAAAAAAAGAACCCCCATGCACTGTTGGGGGGGATGCAAACGGGTGCAGCCACTCTGGCAAACAGTATGGAGGGCCCTCAGAAAGTTAAAAATAGAGAGAGAGAGACAAACCATAAGAGATTCTTACCTCTAGAAAACAAACTGTGGGTTACTGGAGGGGAGGTGGGGGGAGAGGATAACTAGGGAAAGGGCATTTAGGAGGGCATGCGATGGAATGAGCATTGGGTGTGATATGCAACTGATGAATCATTAAATTCTACCCTTGAAACTAATATACACTATAGGTTAATCAATTGATGAAAAAAAAAAGAGCTACCCTCCAATCTAGCAATTGCACTACTGGGTATTTATCCAAAGAATGCAAGAACACTAACTCAGAAAGATACATGCATCCCTATGTTCATTGCAGCATTATTTACAGTAATAAAATTATGAAAGCAGCTCAAGTATCTATGAATAGACAAATAGATAAAGATGTGGTGTATCTACATGCACAATGGAATATTATCAGCCATAGGAAAGAATGAAACTTTGCCATTTGCAACAATACGGATGGAGGCAGAGAATATTATGCTAAGTGAAATACATGTTAAGAGACAAATACCACATGATTTCACTCATATGTGGAATTTAAGAGACAAAATAAAGGGAAAAAAGAAAGAAAGAGGGATCCCTGGGTGGCGCAGCGGTTTGGCGCCTGCCTTTGGCCCAGGGCGCGATCCTGGAGACCCGGGATCGAATCCCACATCGGGCTCCCGGTGCATGGAGCCTGCTTCTTCCTCTGACTATGTCTCTGCCTCTCTCTCTCTCTCTCTGTGACTATCATAAATAAATAAAAATTTAAAAAAAAAAAAAAAAAGAAAGAAAGATAAAATCCAAAACAGATTCTTAACTACAGAGAACACAGTGACAGTCACCAGATGGAAGGGGGTGGGCAGATGGGGGAAATAGGTGATGGGGATGAAGGAGGGCCTTTGGCCTGATGAGCACCGGGTGATGCTGAATCACAATATTGTACACCTGAAACTAATATAACACTGTTTACTGAAATTCAAATTCTAAAAACTTAATAAAATTTTAAAAAATATGTGCAACTGCCCAAAAAGAGATAAAATAAACAGTTTCAGGAATGAGGACAAAAAGACAATTCAGTTAGGTCAATAGTAGGAATACACCAGAAATAAGGGGCACCTGGGTGGTTCAGTGGTTGAGCATTTGCCTTTGGCTCAGAGTGTGATCCTGGGGTCCTGGGATCGAGTCCTGCATCAGGCTTCCTGCAGGGAGCCTGCTTCTCCCTCTGCCTATGACTCTGCCTCTCTATGTCTCTCGTGAATAAATAAATAAATAATCTTAAAAAAAATGAAATCACTCAACAACAGAAAAGAGAAGAGAAGGGATGCCTGGGTGGCTCATCGGTTGAGCATCTGCATTTGGCTCAGGGCACGATCCTGGGGTCCAGGATCAAGTCTCACATCGGGCTCCCTGCATGGAGCCTGCTTCTTCCTCTGCCTATGTTTCTGCCTCTCTCTCATGAAAAAAAATAATAAATAAATAAGAAATCTAAAAGAGCGAGAGAGAGAGAGAAAAGGAAGGAAAAAGAAAAAGAAAATTGCCAGCAGGAGAACTGGGACAAAGCATGAAGCTGAAGCCACTCCATCACTCCAGGAGAACCAGAGCCTGCAGAGACTCAGCAGGTGTCAGGCACACTCAGGTGTATTTACAGCAACTTCTCCAGCTCAGGCATTTCCACTGATTAGGAGTAAAAATCCTCCACTGGTGCCTCACACTGGCCAAAAGAAATGGTGCAAGTAGCTTGCACAAGGGGAAGGAAGCTGTGGCTACAAAACAGAATGTCCACCACATGACTGCCTGACCCCAACACTACTTGCACAGCAACGGGGGTTTCCTGTCCTGTGCTATATGGGCGCCTCCACAGCGATGGGGGGGTCCGCGTCCTGTGCTATATGGGCGCCTCCACAGCGATGGGGGGTCCGCGTCCTGCGCTATACCGGGTGCAACAGTGCACCCCCAGAATTCGCGCAGCCCAGACCCTCGGAACGGGACTCTACTTGGGAAGAGGGTCTTGCGTGTGTAAAAGCAGAGGTCATGGGGAGGCTGGCCCCTATTCCCGGTGGCCGTCCTACACAAGAGAAAGGGCTGGAAGGCTGACCCACAGAGGCAGAGAGGGAGGGATGCGCGTGCAGGCCACGCGAGGCCCGGGCGGGAGGGGCAGGGCAGATGCTCTACGCGCACCCGCTCCGCGGACCCCGGGGCTGAGGGCGGGGGGCTGGCAGCGGCAGTGTGCGGAAAACGCCCCCGGCCGCAGGCACCCCGCTCCGCCCCGCTCGCCCAGCCCCCCCCCTCCTCACCGGGAGCCCGCCCCTGCCTGACTCACCCCCGGTCTCGTCTCTCCGAGCGTCCTCCGCTTGCTCCGCGCCGCCCTCCGCTGCCGCCGCCGGCGAGTCGCCCTCTTGACCGCCGCGAGCAGGGAAGAAAAAAATGACACGTGGCCATCCATCCCACCGCGCGAGACCCCGGAGGCCCCTGCGCCCCCGACGCCCCGGGGGAGGTCGCGGGGAGACGCGGGAGCCCCGCCCTTGCGTGGAGCTCCGGCGGTTCACTGACCCCGCGACCCTGAGGACCCTGAGATGCTGGCGGGCGGGGGAGGGAGAAGGGGCGCCTGCTCCTCAGGTGCGAGTTCCCGGGCTTGTTAGGGCTTGTTACACCTGCCACCTGCCGGTCTGGAGCCTTCTGCCTCCCTGCTCACCCCTCCCTGCCCTCGTGGACTGGCGCCAACTTCTGAACCAACACAGTCATCTCGAAATGTTCCAGGTACCAAAGACAGCTTTAAGCGGCACCAAGTTCCCCAGGAGATGAAGGTCAAGGTCCCAGAGTGATCAGATGGTTCCACCAGCCCCCCTGGAAATATAAGTGACCAACAAGCTTAAGAAAGAGGCTCAACTCCACTAATTATTATTAAACATGTAATATAGATCAGGCAAGTGTAGCCCCCTTTCATTTGTGGGATCACCAGATATTAAAAAGATTGACAGTATCCAGTGTTGGCAAGACCCTTGGCTAACAGGAGCCTGGCCACTGCTGGGTGGGGACTGGCAGGGCCTTTCTAGAGAGCAGTTTGGCAGCCTATCTGTAGTGTAAATGCACACACCTAGGAAACCAGCAACTCTGCTTTTATAAACCTATACCACAGAGATACACAGTGTGAAGACAGGTGTGCATTGTTACTTTGTGGGAAAAAAATACTATGGAAAGGTAAATAGGGAATAGATAAATAAAATATGGTCTATCAATATACTTAAAACCTATAAAGTTATGTAGATCTATAGGTATTGACATGAAAATTTCTCAAGATGTATTTGAGGGAGACAAATCACAAAATAATACATATATAGATAGTATGATTGATTTTAGAAACTATGTATTAGCGTTATATATATGTAGGGAGAGATGATAGATCGACTGATTGATTCAAAGATCTGGCAAGATAGACAACAAACCAACAATAGTGGTTACCTATTGGAAAGGGTAATGGAATGGGAGGAGGACTTAAGGAATGGTGAAGGCTTGCTTTTCCACTTTTTACTTTATATCATTCTATGTCATGTGAATTTTTAGAAGAATGCCCTTCAGTAATACTTGCCATTTTTTAAAATTTAAAGTCATGGGGCACTGGTGACTCACTGGTTGAGTGTCTACCTTTGGCTCAGGTCGGGATCCCTGGGCCCTGGGATCAGTCACGCATCGGGTTCCCCAAGGGGTGCCTGCTTCTCCCTCTGCCTATGTCTGTCTCTGCCTCTGTGTGTCTCTCATGAATACATAAATTAAAACTTTTAAAAATAAATACAATTTAAAGTCATGACATAAGATGTAATGAGTCATGATTACATAATACATACACATGATTCCATTTTCTTATTTCAAAAAATATGCGCTTACCTATTAGGACAGCATCTTGGGCTTGCCGCTGCTAGTTGCGGACACTAGCACCCTTTTTCCTACCACCACCCTCGCCAGCATCTATTTGTCTGCATTCGTATAATTTTTAACTGGGAGGAGAGAAGTCCTGCCTGGGGGCAGGGACAGAAATAGAAACTGGCCCCATTCCAGGTCCTGCGACAGACCAGGGCCCTATGCAAAGGATCTAATACTGCCCAAGTGTCTTCATAAGCAGAAAGGGACAGTGTGGGCCACGGCGCTGCGGGGGGAGGCGCCAGAACCCTACACCGTATCCTGGTGCCTCCGGGATCGGGATGGGCGGCGTTGAGTCTCTAGGGACAGCTCAGCAGCAGGGAGGCGCTGGCACTCTGGCGGCGTGGGGACGGTGGAGAAGAGCCACAGGAGAGAGAAGGGGAAGCGCGTCAGACAGCGCAGAAGCAGGCCGCGGTCCAAGGCGCACTTCCGAGCACCCTTTCGAGGGTCCGGGAGCGGCCCCGGGGCCCCTGGCAAGGGAGACTGCGACCCGCTTCCGCACAAGGCCGAGCCGCGCGGGGAGGCTCACCGATCTCCACCTCCACCTCCACCTCCACCTCCACCTCCTCGGGCTGCACCCTGCGGTAGAAGAAGAGCGTCGAGGCGCCCTCCTCCTCGCTGGTCTGATTGAGGAAGTGCAGGATGAGGTCCTCGACCTTGCCGTCGTCGCGGCTCAGCAGCTCCTCGAAGAGCTCGGGGTCTGTGAGGCCAAAGGCCGCGTACACGCGGTCGCGCATCCACAGCACCCGCAGGTCGTCCATGGCGCCGCGCACGGCCCACGGCGCCCCAGGAGCCCGGCGACCGGCGGCGTCCCAGCCAACGACGCCCCTGCCGACCGGCGCCGGGCCAACGGCCGCCGGGCCCCGCCTCCCGCCTGCCCTGCCCTCCCCTCCCCTCCCCTCCCCTCCCCTCCCCGCGCTCGCAGCGGCGCGGACCCGGACCCCGGGGAGGGGCCGGCCCTGCTCTCGGCAGCGCGCTCGCTTCCGGGGCGCCCGGGCCGCCGACTGCGGACCTCGGGAGCGCCTCCCGGGAGCCCCTCCACCCGGGCGACAGTCGCGCCCATGTTGCCCCGGAGGAGGCCGAGGCGCCGGCGAGGAGACGGACGAGGCGGGGCCGACGGCCAGGGCCCCCAGGCACATGGATCTCAGGGCCTCCGAAGAGCAAGAGCGAAGCGCTCGCCGAGAGTTCCAAGGGGCAGGTTCCTCCTCGCACACGGCATCACACGGCATCAGGAAGGAGGGAGACCCAAGAAGACACGAGTGACTTCTGGCGTTTGGGATCGGGAAAGGGGCCAAGTGCGTTGGCTTTCCAGCCAAAACCAGGGCGTAATAGAGCAAACACCCATGTTTTAAAAAATATATTTATTTTTCATTAGTAAAAGAAGTCCAGTACTGATAGGAAGATGCAAAATTGTCCTTTTGTGCATTTGTGGCACTTTTAACTTAGCGACTGTGGTTTCCCCCTCACAGAGTTGAGTCTTTAGACAAAGGCTGACCCTAAGAACCTAGCCTTCCCACTGGATTTTCCCATCAAGGAACAAGTGGAATGTCCGAAGTATTACAATTCTAAAGCAAAGCTCAGCATCAATGACCTAGCTGTTGGAAAACTATTACTTAGAACTGCCTCATTTTCATCATCTTGAATTAAGATTTCTTCATAACGTTACGGGAGATACACTAGATGGCATGCAAGCAAATTTGGCTTTAAAATTTTAATGAAGAAATTTACTATTTTTAAATGCAGACTGCAGAACAGTTATAGAAGTTTTGTTTTTGTTTTCCAAAATGAATCAGGCCCTAAAATGTCTGAATATTTAATTCATAAACATCCTGAGTTACCTATGCTATATTCTATGGCTTATTAAACTACAGCAGAATGAAAACAAAACAGAATGTTTTTATAAAAATACCTACTCCACAAACGAGGGCAGAGTGACATTCAGTGAAAGGTGATTCATTTCAAGGTCCTATCCACAATGAATGGAAAGCTCACCATGATCCTCACCAGAACACCCTCTTGAGTTCCTTATCACAGTTATGTCACCACAAGGATACTCCTTAGCCTTGCAGGATGAAATCAAATTGTTTCCTGAAGAAATCCCTTGGATTTTTATTTTAGGATTCCACATGGAGTGAACACCTGAATGAAAACTAGAAAATGTGGCCATCATGCCATTTATCATGAACGTTCTCTGCAGGAAAATAAGCAGATATGTAACATCACCATGATAACTGACCATTTTGCCTCTGGATATTTGCTATTAAGGGAATGAAGTCTGTCTTAAAAATTTTATGTATAATAGTTCTACCAAACAGCTTAAAAACAAAGCACAGCAACTGCTCTGGTAACATAACACTGGAACCTATAGCTTTAGAAAAAAATAAAATTTCCCCTGGTGCCTAAAAGACACCACCGAACTCTATTTCTACAGAGTTCTTTCATAAAAGTTAGGACCACTAAGACATTTTTTTATATAATTACATAGGATACATAACTACTGCATAGGTTTCAATTAAAAAATGACTCTTCCCTCTCTGTTCTATATCCTGATAAGAGGTGTTACTTAGAATTACAAACTGGACCATAACAAGTCACCAAAGGGGACCCTAAAAACTTTCAGCAGATACCGCATGCCTCTTGTTTACTAATCAGTTAATAGTACTCTGAAATCAGGGTTTTCCTAGGGATGAATCAGTTACCCTTTTATTACCACAGATACTTGAAGTAAAGTAATAAAGATGCCAACTTTTCAGGGACAAGTCTACAACCTCAGCAGCATTATTGAGATTTTGCATTTCTCCCAACAGAAGTGTCCAACCAACATTACACTTTCCCAGGGAAAATGAACCCTGAGAGCAGAATCACATCCCAGAAACTCATCAGCATAGTTTAGGCTTGATACTGTAATATGAGGGACAAAACCTAGTAACTCCAGGCTGGCTTTCAGGAACAGCTCACAGAAGAGCAGCATGGAATATTTCCTACACTTAGAAAGGTGTAATGGGAGAGTCCCAATTATGTCGGGGTGCTTAGCTCGTGCCTCTCAGCAAACAGGTCTTGACATTCTGAAAAGATACACTTAGATTCAATGCTACCATAAGTTCAGCTAGAATGAAAATTCCAAACATTACCACCAGTCAGGTGAAAGAGTACACGGACAGACCTTTTCGGAAGTTTCTCAAAATGTTAAGAAAGTGAGAACACAGCAGATTTCTTTTTGAAAATAATTATCTACAGTTACAGTAAAATATGAAAAATGAACATAATTTACAAGACAATAGATCTTCCTCGACTTACGATGGGGTCTCATCATAAGTTAAAAATATTCGAAGTTGAAAATGCATTTACCACACCTGACCTATGGGACAACACAGCTTAGCCTGGCCCACCTTAATCGTGCTCAGAGCACCAACGTGAGCTCTACCACAAAGCCTATTTTATAATGAAGTGTTGGGTGCAGGTGGTGGTCAGTGACCCTCGTGACCATGTGGCTGATGGGAGTGCTGCGGCCACTGCCCAGCATCAGGGGAGAGGATGGGGCCACAGATCGCGAGCCCGGGACAAGTCAAATTCAAAATTCCAACTACAGTTTCTACTGAATGCAGTATCGCTTTCACACCATCATTAATTCAAAATTCATTAAACTAAACCATTGAAGTCAAGGACTGTCTGCACAGATTAAAATATTCCCTAGGACGGACCGACATTTATTCAAAACTACATTTCAAGTGAATAGATGGATTTAAACTAAAGATTCTAAGAATTAATTTTCAATTGATCCAGTGTTTGAAAGTTTAAATTAACTCTAAATACCTTTATGAGACCTTTATTTAGAATTAGTCTGAAAGTAAAAAATTATACTGTTCTCAAGGACAGCTGCAATCTCTTTAGGGTAAAATACTCAATTTATATTTTGTTATAAAAATACACAAAATACTACTTTTTATCTTCCTTTCACTCGGTATAAACCCCTTCTGGTTCAGTTACATTAGCCAAGCTGGTCTCTAAGTTCAAATCACATCCATATTGTATCTTCTCCAGTCATATTGGGTTTTAAGGCTCAGTATACAGTTTACCTCTCAAACATACAATTATCATAATCGGTTTTACATAAGGATAACAGGATAAGAACAGTTTTAAAAATATACAAGTGGGATAACCATCTGTTGTACGTTATTTCATCCCATTTTCCCCAATTATTAAAACAAGACAAAATTGTAGAAACAATCCCTTACTTGCAGTTCTAGATAGCATACAATAAAAAAAGTTTACATACTTTTAATCAAGCAGAATGTGAATCTTTTTGATTATCCGTCATTAAATTTTTTTAAAAAAACTATACTTAACTTCAGCAGTTGGAAAATATTATCTGACAACGTCAAGCGACAGACTACCTCTTTGTTGTTTTAATAAGGTGAAAAGGAACTGAATATCTAAGACCATTCAAAACCGCTTCTCTCCCCCAAGCCTCTATTTTTAAAAATAACTTTAACATAACTTTTGGCATTAACATCTATTTGCTCATCATAAAAACTGAAAGAAATTTATATATCTGAAATTGATAAACTTTACAAAATATTTAACATGTGGAAGAGGTATATCTTACAGAATTATTTGGCTATATCATAAGGCAATCAATGAAGACGGAATTTTTCCTATTGTAAATCTGACGTAAGTGAAATTCTGTAACATGATAATTCTCCATAAATTTGACAGCTTGTCAGATACAGCAATGCGATCATGCCATGTCGTCAACGAACTTGGACGAGAGTAGTCTGAATGAGAAAGGAACAAATTTGGTGCCTGCACCAACATAGAACTTGTTCTGAAATTCTACCCTAAAAAAAAAAAAAAAAAAAAGATTTCAGTTTATTAATGAAAGATTGTGAAGAACATTTCCTACGTTTCTTCAAACAACACGTATAAGTTTTTAAAAAGCGGGGGAGGTGGCTTGCTGTGCTAAAGTTGCTTCCATTCCATACATGCTCTCTTGGCACAAATGTTTTTACTTAAATAAAATCTACACATGCACACACTCTATCCCAGGTTGCCTTTCTCGATGTGTAATGGAAACACGAAGCGTCACACCACCTCACACACTACAGACACATGAATATTCAGAATCTCTCTCCCCACATTGGTATCTTCACACACAGACAAGTAATCTGACATATACTATAAACCATTAAGAAACATGTAAGAATTTTATTTTATTTTACAGTAAGATAAAGTAATCTGTCAGACCCCAAATGAATTAAAATTATTAAATATACT
Organism: Canis aureus; assembly: GCF_053574225.1. Taxonomy (NCBI): domain Eukaryota; kingdom Metazoa; phylum Chordata; class Mammalia; order Carnivora; family Canidae; genus Canis; species Canis aureus. Next base: position 9,477,622 of record NC_135637.1, read on the forward strand.
GTTATTCAACAACCATAAACTTGCTTTTACTTGTCAGTGATAATACTTCAGAAACAAAATACAATTTTAATTGAAGGGATCTGAATATAGATCCCAGCGTTGGGAAGGGAAGAACCAGCCTAAATTAAGTGCCAGATTTTTGTGGGGTTATATATACATGTGGGGAAGGGGTTCTTTTTTTTATTTAAATAACAGTTCCAAAGTTAACTTTCAAACTCACCAGTGGAGGCGTATGGCGTGAAGAAATGCGGAAAGGCCTTCCATGATCAAAAGGATGAAAATTGTCAGAACTGCAAACAGAGCAATAACTGGCAGCAGCAACAAGACTCCATAAGTGGTGTCTACTCGGAGGCCCACGCGCACCAGCATGGTCCACAGGACATCAGACAACTCTGCAGGTGAAGCATTCAGCAGATTTCACTTCTGTTAATGTTCACTGAGTCACCACAATTAGCTAGTGGAACTGGGTCTCCTTCTGATGACTCTGAATTATTATCCACAAAATAATATACACACCTACATAATTCAAATGTAATCTGCTTCTTGTGTAAAAGCTAACCTGCCCTTGATCATCTCAAACCCTGAGGAAGATGCGGCATGCCAGAAAAATCAGAGGCCTGCCTCCTAGGGAGAGAGCTTGACCCAAACCATGGTCAGGCTGGCTCTGTCCCCAGCACGATACTAGTTGGCACAGTATCTGAAAGATAGTACCGTGCTTCCCTTGGAAATGTGAAAATGTCCCAGAGCAGCTCCCTGGAGGTTCACTGTGGCACTATGGGGTGTCTCAGCATAGAGTTTGGGAATTGCAGGTCTAAGTGAAAACTTACGTGCGTGAGCCAAACTGAGAGCCCAGAGCCTCAGATACGAGGCGGTGTTGGAGATGCATCCCAGACAGTACTCGATGGAATGAATCACTTGGGTCATTAATATTTCTCCAAAATTAAACTGGGAGAGAGGACACAATATGTGTTAGATTCTGTATATTGCCTACATGCTCTCACAGGTTACACATCTCGTCCACAGTCACTCCATCGCTCTCAGTCAGAGACCTGGCCTCTGAGACACTGGGGAGAACATGCTGGAGTGTGAGAACAGTGAGTCAAAGATCTGAGCTCTGCTCACAGCTCCACCACAGCCAGCTCTATGACCTACAGAGCACACCATCCCAGTTCCTTGGCCTCAGATTCCTGTTTGGCACCTGGCCTGGAACTGTCCCTCACAGACAGCACAATGTGACTCAGGAGCTCATCTCTGCAACCACAAAACACCAGTTGAAAACAGATGCTTCCCAGACACGAGCCTGGAGACCCTGGCTAAATGTGTGTATCCAATAGGTAAATGCAAGCCCACCACAATGAAGTTGTGAAACGGGGCCCCTGCCAGCAAAGAGGCTGTACAACACTGGAAAAGACTCTAACACTCTTTCCAGCTCTGCTTCTTGATCTTTTTTATGATCCTATGAATTATTAATAGTCCCAAATTAAAACATTAAATTACATAATTATAAAATGCAGATTATAAGAAATTTTGTTTAGTCCTTATTGGAAGACCAAATAAAGTTTCAAGAAAATAAAGCAAACCAGAGTAGCAGAAATGGCTCAGTTGTGTCTGCCCAGAACTGTGCCGCCCTTCAGAAAGGGGGATCTGCTTCTCCTGCCATTCACCCCATACTCCCAGCCACAGCTGTCATGGGCTAAACTGCATCCCCCTCCAAATCCATGTGTTGAAGCTCTAACCCCCAGTGTGACCGTGTTTGGAGACAGGGCCTTTAAGGGAGTAATTACAGTGAAGGGAGGTCGTAAGGGTAAGTGTCCTTAGAAGAGAGGACAAGGCCCGGTAAGGACACACATAGAAGGCAGCCACTCACAAGCCAAGAAAGAAGGCCTTCGGAGAAACCAGTGCTTCCACCTGCTCAAACCTGGACCTCTAGCAGTCAGTATCTGTCATTTAAGACCCAGTCTGTGGTTATGGCGTCCACGCAGGCTACTAAGCAGATGCTGGTCTGGGAATGGCAAGTGACCCTAGCCAGGCAATCACAGTGCTTCGTGAGGATTCTTCCTAATAGAACAATCAGCCAATAGTGCTTTTCTCTCTGACCAAAAGATTGGAGAAAATAAGCTCAGGGCTATCTGTGGCCAAGGTTCCAAAATCATGGGGCCGCCTGGCTTCAAAACATAAAACAAACCAACTAAGAAAAACCAACCCATACATCTTGAAATTGGAGACCTAGAAAGCAATCACTCTGAGGCCAACACTGTTCCTGCCTGAAATGAGCCAGTGGTATGAATCAGGTCTCCTCCTGCAAATATGACAAAGTTCTGACTGAGAGAAGAATCTTCTGAAAGCAATGTTCATGGCACCTTAAGTCACTTCATAGGACAGCAGGTCATGTTAACACTATAAATCCCACTATGAAATTGAAAAAACAAAATGACAGCCCTTATGACAGATGACCATAGAGCAGCATCTGGGAAGCTTTGTGTGACAGGTCTTTCGGGGTTTGTTTTATTTTTTAAAGATGATTATTATTGTTCTCACAGTGATTACCTCTATGAAAGCTTGGTTTCTTTTCTTTTCTTTTTTTTTTTTTTTTTAAGTAAACTCTACACCAATGTGGAGCTCGAACTCACTCCTGAGAGCTACCAACTGAGCCAGTCAAGCACCCCGAGAGCTTGGCTTCTTATCTAATGTAAATTGTTAGTAACAGAGAAGATTACCTCTTCACATGTCATTTCTCTACATCCATCTTCTACTTGGTTATTTCCCTCTTCTATGTCTTGGCTTCCCAGCAGAGAAACTTCTTCTTCACTATCTTTCCTTATAAGCGTGTAACCACTCTAACAATAACCAAAAGAACAGAGAGTCATTGTCTTTAAAATCACAAGGACATGACAAATACAAAGTCAGAGCCCCTTCCTTTCTCTTAATGATTCAGCTCTTTGAGAATACATAAATAATGAGACACTCCTAACGGCAGAGAACTGAAGGTTGACAGAGGGAAGTGGATGGGGGATGGATATTAAGGAGCATACCTGTTGTGATGAGTACTAGGTGTTGTATGAAAGTGATGCATCACTGAATTCTACTCCTGAAACCAATTTTACCATATGTGTTAACTAACTAAAATTTAAATAAACACTTGAAATCAAAAAAATTAAATTAAAAAGTTGTTTGTAAGAACATAAACATACCATATCTAAGATGGCTATTATTTAAAAAAAAAAAAAGTAAGTATCGATTAGGATATGGAGGAACTGGAACCTCTATGCACTGCTGGTAGGAATGTAAAATGGTGTGGCCATTTTGGAGAACAGAGTGGGGGGGCCTCAAAAAATTAAACACAGACTTATTATGTAATCCAATAATTCCATTTCTGAGTACATATCCAAAAGTATTGAAAGCAAGAAACTGAACAGATTTTTATATAACCGTGTTCACAGTAGCATTCATTATTCACAATAACTAAAAGGACCAACCCAAGCATCTGTTGATGGATGAACTGCTAAGAAGAATGTGGTCAGGCTATACAATAGAATATTACTGAGCCTTAAAATGGAAGAAAATTCTGACACCTGCTGCAACATGGCTGAACCTGGAAGGCATGGTGCTCAGTGAAACAAGCCCATCACAAAAGGACAAATACTGTATGAGTCCACATATAGGAGGTGCCTAGAGGAGTCGAACAAGAACAACAAAAAATAAAATGGTGGTTGCAAGTGTCTGGGGGAGGAGGATGGGGAGTCTGTGTTTCTTGGGGACAGAGTCTCAGTCTGGGAGGATGAAACAGTTCCAGAGACAGATGCTGGTGGCGGCTGCACAGCTGTGGGGATGTATTCCAGGCCACTGAATTATACACTCAAAAAGTTACAATGGAAATGCTGTAGCACTCCACACAGCTCACGTACAGTTTATCACAATTATTTTTAAAGAAATTAAATGAGAAAGCTGGCACACTGGCAAACAGTATAGAGAGCAATCTAACAAAATGGAACCCTGGTTATAACGGAGGGATATAAGAGGGCACCGTTTTCTCTACGTACCGTGTTTTCTATCATTCAGTTATATTATTTAAACTAAAAACAGAAATCCTTTAATGATGACAGCAGTGCTGAAGGACTGTTCAAGCTCCCAGCAGCTTTGTGGCTCACTGGGCGGGAGCCACGCCCACACGCCCACATATAGCAGGCCAACTGCGGTAAAGCTTCTGCAGCACAAGCAATACCAGAGGCTGAATAAAGGAGGCTCTGGCTTTAAATCAAGACACTGAGACCCTCTAAAAGGTGTTTTCTGGACTCCTCTTTTTTTTTTTTTTTTTATTTATTTATGATAGTCACAGAGAGAGAGAGAGGCAGAGACACAGGCAGAGGGAGAAGCAGGCTCCATGCACCGGGAGCCCGACGTGGGATTCGATCCCGGGTCTCCAGGATCGCGCCCTGGGCCAAAGGCAGGCGCCAAACCGCTGCGCCACCCAGGGATCCCTGGACTCCTCTTTTTAAACCAAAACCAGACTCTGCTCACCACCTACAAATACACATCCAAGCTCGCGCTTACCCTGCTTACTCCGAAGCAACTGCGCCCATTGTGCAGCCACAACAAGAAGAGCGGTTTTCCCAGGAAGAGAACAGGCACAGACAAAGCTGTGACGACCAGCAGCAATCTCTGGACATGCTCCTGTGGGCGCAGAAGGGAAGGAAGTCAAGGAAGACACAAGACCTGCAAAAAGGGTCGCTGGTGCCCTCAGTGAGTGAAAACCAAACACCAGGTCTCCTTCTTCACGATAACAAGGAACAGAAGATAGACACAAGTCAAATGATATCTGCCAGCAGAGCTTTCCCTAAACTCCTAGTGGAATTCTGGAATGATGAATAACACTACTGACAGAGTGGGGAAAGTGTCATTTTGTTCAGATCTGTAAGGAAAGAATAAGAAAATTCTCAACAGAGTTAAATTCTAGCTAATACTTTTCTGAAAACACTGTACAAGGGCGAATACAAACACAAGCTCTTCATTTTTTTTATATTCTTGTTCTGTTTTTTTTTTATTATCATCATTATAAAGACTACTTGAGGAAAGTGAGCACATAGTAGTAGATTCACTTCTACAAGAGAAAAATCCCAAAGGAGGATTCAAAACAAAACTAAAAGAATTTTCTTAAAAAAGAGAGATATCTAGTTACCTAAATACAAATAGAGAGCAAAGCATGTTCACGCTAACATAATCACTGTGGCCTGCATGGTTTTAAGGGATCTGTAAGTGGCTATGAAAACAAATGACCAGGCATCACACTGTCCATGGCTTATCCCTCCTCTGTGGCCATCCCCGTGTGACACACAGATTCCCGGGGCTGTGCACACTACATGGGTATGAGCTAGTAGTACCTATGTGTTAGTATCTCATACCACACCACCAACATGAATCAGCCCCCAAAATGCTAAGACAAGTGGGGTTCACAGGCAGAGTCCTATCAGAAGTCAAGAGCTATGAAGTCAATCAGACTGGGTTAAAATCTGGACTCCCCTGGCAGCTGAGTGACCAGGTCTGCACTGAGCCACTGGGATGATGCCATCTACCTCAAGGGCTATTTTGAGTTCAGAAAGAATAATCATGGAAGCATATATTCAGGCATGCAGGAGATGTATAAAGGTAGTTCCCCTCGCTGATCTTTGACCAGGCCACCTGTGCCCCACTGACCTCCCTGCTATGCCTTTATCTATTCCATTCTATAAAGGTTCAACAAAATAACAACTAAATACAACTTAAAAACCACAAACAGGAGAAACATAAATAAGAGTTGAAAACTCAAATAATTAAAAAAGGAAGTATGCATGTAACTCACCACGAAGCCCTAGTGCTTCAAGATGCACTTCAAATCTGACTTAAAACTTAGCTGTCCACGGAATGTGGAAAACAAAACCAGATGCTCCATTTGCAGAATCAACAAGGTTTTTAAAAAAATAAAAGCAAAATCTACAGCTCAAGAGAATATAGGCTGTGACACACTGACTGGGAGGATTTCTCCACTACCTCACAGATGCTGGGAACGGGGCACCAGTATCTACAGCAGCATCTTTCAGGAGGGATGCTGTAGCATTCCACACAGCTCAGAGACCCTCAACATAATCACAATACAAGCTCACATTTAGTGAACACCGGCAGGGGCCAGGTACTTTTCTAAGGATTTGATAGGATTAACTCTATGCTCTAAATTGGGTCTTATTTTTACTCCCATTTTACAGATGAGGGAACTGAGGCATGAAGGAGTTAGTCATGTGTTTGCAGTTCCATTTTGGGGAAGTGACAGCACTGGGATCACAAGCAGGTCACCTGAGCCCCCATTCTGCCACCATGCCACAGTGTGGATCAGGTGGCATTACACAAACACACAATTCTAGAAAAGCCAGTTTTGGAGAGGGCCAATGTGCTCTGGTCCAGATGCTGATTCCATGATGTCCTGACTTAGGGATTCATTTCAAAGTAATTAAAAAAGCAGGGGAATTCGCCAACCCTCAGAAACCCTCCAGAAATACTTTCTTCCCAGCAGTTCTGATGGCTACCAAGGGGCAACAAGTTCAGGTTATAATGTCCAATCGGAGTCCCCCCAGCACAGCGTTCAGAGCAGGTGGCACAGTCTTCTAACATAGAAACAGAAAGCCCCTACATGCTGGGGAAGCCTGTGGAAAGCACCTCCAATCATCAATACAACAAGGCTCTTAGAAGGACTTCCTTTAAGTTCCTAAGAGCAGAAGAGAGCATTACCTACCTGCCCTGAGTAAAGACCATTTGTTTCACTAGCCGGAAATAAAAACATGTTAATAAATTCAATCAGAATGCTGGGAGCAACTCGGGAGGTTTCTGCTGAATAAACCAGCCACTTATAGACAATCATAAATATAAGGTATCCAAAGATGCACAGCATGAAGAGAAGTTCTGGGACGGAAACCAAATAAATATTGAACTTCTTCCGGAAATGCCTAAGAAAAAAAAAAAGGAATCGATCAAACCATGAGCAAGTTTGGACTGAGATAAAAAGTAAATTACTCTTTGGGACACCTGGGTGGCTTAGCAGTTAAGCGTCTGCCTTCGGCTCAGGGGGTGATCCCGGAGTCCTGGGATGGAGTCCCATATTAGACTCCCTGCATAGAGCCTGCTTCTCCCTCTGCCTGTGTCTCTCTGCCTCTCTCTCTCTCTCTCTCTCTCTCTCTTTCATGAATAAATAAATAAATAAAATCTTTTAAAAAAATTACTCTTCAATTCTTTGTGACAAGGCCTATCTCATCAGAACATCCTTCATATTCTGATACTTGTACAGGATTCAGATACGTCCGTGAAGAAAAGAGATGTGAGCACAGTGAAAATGCTCGTGTTTTACCATCAGGCCCAGTGATAGGAAGAAAATATACCTCTTCCTCTTCACACACTAGTTCTAGTGAACAAACAAAAAGTTCTCTAATTTATAAAATGCAAAAAGAGTATAATAAAAATTAGTTCCAGAAATAGATCTGAATGAACATGTTGGATGCTTCCCTCCCTTGAATGTTAAACTCCATGAGGGCAAAACCTGTTCTCTGTCTTCAGTACCACTCGATCCCGGAGCCTAGACCAGGGCCTGGCATATACTATACACTCAATAAATATCTGCTAAATAAATGAAATCACTGAAACAGTCACAAACCTGTATCATCAAAACAGAATCAAACCAACACATCACCACCCACACCAGCTGCCTTTAAGACCCATACAGCCTACCCTCAAGAAGCAAAGTTTAAGAAACACCAAACTTGGCTTATAAATACTGCTTTAGAAAAAAATCTGTACTTACAGGTGGTTAAATATTCCCAGAATGACTCCAAAAGTCATGTGAATAATTCCTAAAATCACAGACATTTTCATTTTAAAAGAGTTTAGAAAAGTGAGACGATTTGTGGCCAGGTTCCAAATCTGAAGACAAAAACAAAACAAGACATCTTTAACTTCCTTAAACTGCTTTAGGACACACAGATGACACTCGACAAATTTCCTACTTTAAATAGAAACGCAGCTATAGATTTAAAAAGAAAGCAACATTCAGACTTTCTTCCTGACACTTCTGATCTGAGAACCACTGATTTTCTTAAACCAGGGCCACAGACTATTACAAACAACTCTTTCACATAAAGTTCAAAGGACGTCAAATGAAACAATCATGTCTAGGGATCTGTGCCTCTGAGGCAATGCTAAAAGAAAGGGCAAGAGAAAGAGTAACACAGAGTAGGGGAGTGGAAACTTCGCTCTGGGGAGAGCTGATGCCAGCAGGGCACGTTCCAGGTCCTGGGGTCTCTTACCCTGGGCGGGGGCCATACAAATATGCACATTATAGCAGTACATACATGTTTTATACATTCTTGTGTATGTGCATTTTATGATAAAGTTTAATAGAAACGAAGGGAAGAAGAGAGGAGGAAGAGAAGAGAGGAGGAGAGAGAGAAGAAAAGAGGGAAGGAGAGAGGAAGGAAGGAAAAAGTGCAACAAATGGCCAAAGCGTACTGATGATAAAGCCCAGGGCACTCTAGCTGAACTTCTAGGGGCTCCCTGCCCCAGCCTCTCCGGGTCCTGCTGCCGACTGCTTCTCTCACTCTCGAAAAAATAATTCTTACAGTCACTCACTCAGGGAGATTAGGAAAAGGGAAAAGGGCCTATTTGGACAGAAAGATTTGTTTTTTTTAAGTGAAAATAAGAGTTTAGAGAGAAATATTAAGGCTAACTTAAGCTTGACTGTCTGGGTCCACGGGAATAGCCTGCTGGCAGTGGCCACTCCAGGGACGTGGCATGTAGGAAAACTAGCAACAGCATAACATAGCCAAGCATGACATGGAAGTCCCTCTTTGATCACTAAGCTAAAAGCAACTGGGTACAGAAAGATCTTTTAAACAAAAAAGAGGAAGAGAAAGATGTATTTGTACGTTCATAAAGAAATTTGGAGGGATGCCTGGGTGGTTGAGCATCTGCCTTTGTCTCAGGTCAGATCTTAGGGCCAGGGACAGAGTTCAGCATCAGGCTCCCCACAAGGAGGTTTCTCCCTCTGTCTATGTGTCTGCCTCTCTTTCTGTGTCTCTCGTGAATAAATAAATAAATTTTTAAAAAAGAAACAAACAAACAAGCGAACTTGGAAGGAGACACTAGAAACTGACCTCAGCGGTTGCCAGGTGGAAGGCAAGGGGACTGAGGAAGTAAGGATGGGGTGGAGGAGACCTTTCAAAAGAGCTGGATCTCGGACACATGCAAAGTACATGCGTGGGTCTATATTTGAGCTTTATGAACATAATGCCCATTTTTAAAATTAAATTGTAGCAAAAAGAAGCAGTACCATGCCCCAGTCTCCTCCTCCCCCTCAAAACGCCCACTTGAACTTTCTTCCTTGGTGCCTTTATTCAGAAACATTTCTTCTTTAAAGTAAGGCCACATTTACTAGGAATCGGGCTTCAAAATGCTATGCCTTAAGAGAATTGTTATAAAACTTTTTTCACATTTCCAATTATATGAAGATGAAAGACAATACCACTGATTTACACAAATGATGTGTAGAGGTGAGGGCCTGGTGGGAGGAGCCCGTTGGGGGAAGGGCCCAGTGGGCAGAAGGTCCAGGGGAAAGAGTCTGGTGAAGGCCAGAGGGTGGGGCTGGCCCGCTGTGCAGCCTGCCCGCTCTGGGGTGGGGGGCAGCAGGCCTGGCCCCCTGCAGCTGCGTCTTCCTTTCCCTTCTCCTATCACTTCCCATTTCAAACAACTATCTCCACAAGCACCCTGATCACCTTGAGTTCCCTTTCAAGCTCTAAAACTCCATACAATTTCTTTCTAGATCGAAAGGTAAAAAAATAATCATAATCCCCATATACAAAGAAGAAATGTAGGAAGCAGCTACATTTCATGGCTCTTGAAGGGCCGGCTCCACCTGCCCACCCGTCCTGTCTGGGCACAGACCCTGGCTTCCCAAATGGACAGCTCAGCTTCATCTCTAAACCAACTTCACTTGGGATGCACATGGGCCAGGACTGCTCAGGCAGACACCCCCTAGGGAACAACCCTCCCAATCATGTGCAACCACGGGAACCATGCCCAGCAGTCTGAGAAAGCACTGTGACAGTGAAATCGGGGGGGGGGGGGGGGGGGGGGTACCACAGAGGAAGCTGGGATAACAGTGAGGGAAGAGTGCACTCACAGGATCGATGCCTAGAGGATAAGGACCCTGGAACACTCCGGGAACACTGGGGTCTAACTGCAACACTCTGCTGCGCCTGACAATGGTGTCACTGCAACAAGAAACAGAGTGAGCAGGCTTAGGGACAGAAGGACAGGGATCTCAGAGAAATGCTCTTCCCCCTAAACACTGCTGGGCGGCACACACTTACTTCCAGAGCACCATGTTCCTGTGCTCAGCTAGGGCATGGCTGGAACTGTACATGGCAGACACATTCCACCCAGAGCCAAACAGGTTCACAGATTTGGAAAAGCAGTCGTTGTAGATGAGGCCCGTGTACACAGAGAACAGCCCCATCAGCAGGAGGATGTATCGGCCATTGAAAAACATTCGCATGATCTGTGGAAAGCAGAGCGCAATGAGCAGGAGAACCACCACGAAAATGCTGGAAGAGAGCCCACATCTGTCTGGGCCTGCTCTGAACCGCTCCTCCCAGGGGGTGTCTCTGAGGGCCAATGAGAGGGTCTACCTCACATAGAGACCACAGGCCCATACCTCTTACAGCTCAGTCAGTGATGCATACTGTCAAAAACCAACGTTTAAGAAATGTTTCTTTTCTGGTCAAAAAGAAGGTAATTACTACTAATTACCCAAGATGTTAACAAGCTGAAGGGTTTATGCTCTTACCTCTTGTGACTGATTTAGTCTGGGATGGTTTTCATTTATCACGAGCAAGAGGGCAAATAAGAACATCACAAAGCCATGGCCGAAGTCTCCAAACATCACAGCAAACAAAAAGGGGAAAGTGATGATGGTGAAGAGAGCTACAGGGAGAGCAAGAGACTTGATTCACCAGAGGCAGAAAACTCTGGTTAAGTCAAACACTTGATCTGCCCCAGAAGTCCCGGAAGAAAACAGACAGGTTAAAATGAGCGTTTTACACTAAGCAAGATGACACAACAGGAGCCATGAGCCTACTTTCCTGAACGTCTACTACATCCTTGCAGGGAGAAACAGCAGCAACCATACAGAAGAGGATTAATAAATTCAGACTTCCGACCTGGGTTCACTTCCCTGTAGGTCCCAACTCCGTAGGCATCCACAATGTTCTGAAACCCCTCGGTGAACTTGTTGGTGCGGATTAGAGTTGGGGGTGTTTCTTTTGTTGGGATTGTGTTCATAAATGAGGGTATCGTAGCACCGCTCTCTCTCTTTCACATAAAAAGAAAGAAAAAACAAATCACTATCCAAGAGCTCGTTCAATAAACACTGACTCCCTGTGATGGCAAGGCTCCGCATGGCCCGTGGGGACATGAGAGCCACCACCAGGAAGGGAAGAGTTGGCGGGGCAGCACATGGGGGTCCAGTCTTGCAGAAGGAAGTATGTTATCCAGGCTGCGAGGACGGGAAAGCAAATAGCGGGGCTGAGAATGATGGGGATATATATATATATGCCTATGGCAGCCTCAGAATTACCAACATAAAACTGAAATTTAATCTTTCATCTCTTAAAAACATTCAAAAGGAATCTGGAAACAACTGCAATGTTAGCTAATAAAACCAAAAAATAGATGAGAATAAATCAAAATGTCAACATTAGTATGACAAAGTCATATATACAGCTTTTTCCTTCAGAGCTTATAATTCCTCAGAAATGCATTATACTGATTTATAATGGAGGAAATACCTTTTTAAATGCATAAAATAAAACAGGCTATTCCCAGAAAAGTAGATTTTCCAGTCAAATTATATTTCTTAAAACACTTGCAAGGAAGGGGATTCTGGGAAAATTTCACATGGCAGCATGGTTTTGAACTCAACTCCCCGAATCCCCTGAAGAGCAGAAAGGGCAACCAGAAAGCAAAACCAAAATCCACAGACTGTATTTCTCACAAAATCATGTCCCCACAGGCCACAAAATGCAAATGGGTGGGGACAAACCACTTGACGAGACGAGACCAGCACAGTAACAGCCTCCAGACCAGAGGAAGCGAGGGAAGCAATGTGGTTGGTGTCTGAGTCACTGGGGGAGAAACATCCCAAAGAAGTGAAAAGCATTCCCTGGGAAGCACAGGAGGCCAACCCAAGAAAAGCAGCTGGAACTGGGAAGGTTCTGGTTCTGTGCAGTCCCAAAGTGAGTGAGTGCAAGGGGCCCAGGGGAAGAGAGGTCTGTGGGGCCACAGCAGTCCAGCCCCCATGCCCCGAACTTGCCGAACAGTCTGGCCAGGGCTCCTTCCCACAACAGGGGCCCTCCACTGATGAGAGACCCGAGAATGAGATCAAAACCGAGCATGACAGGAACAGAAGAGATAAGGAAAGAGAAGGCCAAGGTAAAAGAGGGAGAGAGGAAGCCTCAAGTCCAGGAGCTAACACATTTTTGATCCCTGCTCAAAAGTATTAAAGGAAAAAATTCTGTGAAGTTAAGGAAAGTGATCCTGAATCTGCCCCCTTTTAAAAGTCCCTTGAGTATCATTTTTAAGATCTTATTTACTTATTCATGGAGAGACAGAGAGAGAGAGGCAGAGACACAGGCAGAAGGAGAAGCAGGCTCTATGCAGGAAGCCCGATATAGGACTCCATCCCAGAACCCCAGGACCACGCCCTGAGCCAAAGGCAAACACTCAACCACTGAGCCACCCAGGTGCCCCAAATCCCTTGAGTATCTTAAGCGTGTTCTGTAAAGCTAAGGTAGAAATAGATTATGTACTTACATTATATATATGATTCCCTTTAGTATATTAAATATATATGCATAAATATAAATATATATTATGTTTAATATAGAATTTCCTTGAGCATTTAAACATGTTTTGTTTTCAGAAAACTAATTACAGGGCAGTTTAGTGCTGGGTGGCTCAGCAATTTAGTGCCGCCTTTAGCCCAGGGCCTGATCCTGGAGACCTGGGATCGGGTCCCACGTCGCGCTCCCTTCATGGAGCCTGCTTCTCCCTCTGCCTGTGTCTCTGCACCCACCCCCCCCCTCTGTGTGTGTCTCTTATGAATAAATAAAACCTTTAAAAAAAAAGGAAAAAAAAAGAAAACGAATTACATTTTGAAGTGATCAAAAGGATGGAGGTCAAACCTTATATAAAGTTATAGTAAGAAAAGACTGAGCAGACAACATCCCTATGGACAATGAAAGCATGCCAGAAAGACACATCCACAAAATAGATAAGAATTTAACTTATTTCAAAATAAGCAAAAAAATTACAAAAAATATAGTGAGAAAAAGCAACACAAAGCAGGCTTAGAAAGTCAGAAATGAGGTAAGAGAACTCAGAAAGGAATTAGAAATGAAAGAAAATATTCAGCAACAAAACTAGAAGGAACTCCCAAGGAAAAGAAACCTTAAGAGAATAGATGAAAGAATGGAAATTTTTAAAAATCAAAAAAGAAGTAAAGAAAGACAAAAAGGACTCAAGAAAAAGTGACAAACACTGAGGATAAGCAAAGAAGGTGCAGCTGAAACTAACAGCAGATCCCGAAGGAGGAAGCTAGAGTAAGAAAACAGAATAAATACTAAAAATCACAGTTCAAAACTCTCTTGTGAAACCTTTCTTAAAACTACATATTGGGATCCCTGGGTGGCGCAGCGGTTTGGCGCCTGCCTTTGGCCCAGGGCGCGATCCTGGAGACCCGGGATCGAATCCCACATCGGGCTCCCGGTGCATGGAGCCTGCTTCTCCCTCTGCCTGTGTCTCTGCCCCTCTCTCTCTCTCTCTCTGTGACTATCATAAATAAATAAAAATTGAAAAAAAAATCGATGACGTTTAAAAAAAAAAAAAAAAAAACTACATATTAAAAAAAAAAAAAAACTACATATTAAAAGAACACACTGTATATCTGCGTATGGCCATATCAAGACATATTCTAATAAAACTATTGGTCTCTAAAGGAAAAAAAATTCTTCAGCAAATAGGCAAAAAAAAAAAAAAAAAAAAATTACAAAACTTCTAAGGAAAATTCAGTTATCAGGCTTTTTGTTAGCAACACCATGCCAGAACAAAATGGATTCACATGTTTGAGATACCCATGGAAAACAAAAACAAAAATTTTAAAAACATGAGCCAAGGATTTTATTTCCAAAAAATGAACCTCCAATTATAAAGGCAGGAGACACACTATTATTGACATGTGAGAACCCAGGGAGTGCTGTTCCCATGGGCCCTGCTGAGGACTCCTGGAGAACATGGTTCGGACAGCCACAACGACAGGGAGAGACGCTGGCATCAATCTGGTGGTCTGTAGGCTACAAGCTCCAAAATGCCCCAACGGAAGCATGGTACTGCTAAGGGCTCTGCACACCAGGACTGCTGTGTGTTCCCATCAACGCATTGGCAGCAAAAAGGCATGTAGACATCAGTCAACCCACAGGTTCTTGTGATGCAGAGTGATTTGCTGGTTTTCAGCAACACTCGGAAAGGTTATAATTGGCTGGTTATGTATGCCTACGAAAGCCAGCCCTTTTTCAAGAAAACTAGAAGTCCATTTGCCCCATCAAACAATTATGTAATGGGGGGATTCCTGGATGGCTCAGTGGTTTAGCGCCTGCCTTCGCCCCAGGCATGGTCCTGGAATCTCAGGATCGAGTCCCACATCAGGCTCCCTACATGGAGCCTGCTTCTCTCTGCCTGTGTCTCTGCCTCTCATTCTCTCTGTGTCTCTATGAATAAATAAATAAATAAATCTTTAAAAAAAAAAAAAAGAATTATATAATGAAACAAGGAGGCTAACAACAACAATAAAAAAGCCCATATGAAAACTTGTTTCCACGGGTGCCTGGCTGGCTCAGTGAGTAGAGCATGCGACTCTTGATCTCAGGGTCATGTGTTTAAGCCCCACGTTGGGTGTGGAGATTACTTAAAAAACAAACTTAGGGGGCAGCCCGGGTGGCTTAGCGGTTTAGCGCTGCCTTCAGTCCAGGGCCTGGTCCTGGAGACCCGGGATGGAGTCCCATATCCAGCTCTCTGCATGGAGCCTGCTTCTCCCTCTGCCTGTGTCTCTGCCCCTCTCTCTCTCTGTGTGTGTGTGTCTCTCATGAATAAATGAATAAAATTTAAAAATAAATAAATAAATAAAACAAACAAACTTAGGGGCAAGCCTAGGTGGCTCACATGGTTGGGCATTTGCCTTCAGCTCCTGGGATCAAGTCCTACATCAGACTCCCTGCTCAGCGTGGGGGTCGGCTTCTACCTCTCCTGTCTTGTACTCTCTGTCTCTATCAAATAAATAAATTTTTAAAATGAATTTAATTTTAAAAGAGAAAACCTGTCTCCTCAACTGTCACTTGAAATATGTAAACCTGTTATTTCAAACGAAGAATTGAGTTTTGATGTAGAAAAGCCCTCCCAGAAACAAGAGAAACTGACCCTGTAGCCCTGGAGGGGGAAAAGCCTAGTCTTCAAAGTTACACCAAAGTTCAATTTGCTGCAAGAACAAACTGATAAGCTCAACTCTACTTCACAAAAAAACTTCCACATGACCAAAACAAGCCAGCAAACAGAAACATCAGAAGACGAATACAAATTGGGGAAAATATTTTTGCTCGTATCACAGATAAAGAGTCAATAGAAATGAATAATAAAAAGACCAATAACCCAGCATAAAATGCACAAAGCATAAGAACATAGAGCTCACAAAAAAAGGAAAATTCAAATGGCTCCTAAACAGAAAAGATTTTCAACCTCACTCAAAATAAGAGAAGGACAGTAGCTGGTACTATCTACTGAACTGATCCAGCAAATCCACATCTGGGACTTTCTCCTGTTGACAGATCTGTGCACATGAAGTGTCATGGGTCACGTGCCAGGTAGCATGGCAGTGTTGGTGACACTGTAGACCACCACCGAGCAGGGAACCAATGAACTAAGCCATGGTACATCCACACAGTGGAATATTCAATAGTTATAAAAAGTAGATGAGTTTTATTAATGAAGAGAATAGTATGAATAGCATGCAACCTTTTGTAAAGAAAAGGAATTCATACTTAGTAAAAGGAATTCATACTTGTGCTTATCTACAATTAAGAAACTCCAAGACCTGACAGAAAATAAGTTATCTCTGAGGCAACAGGGCAAGAGGAAGCCACTTTGCTGTATCTTTTACTTTCTATATGTGTATGTTTTACTTTTAACAACGACCCTCCATCCCTCACTCAAAGTACAAATGAAAAATGTACAAGCACAGTGCAGATGGCTGACTCTCCAGAACCTGGGTTCAAGACAACAGTCACTCCCGCTCTTTCTGTGGGTCCGTGGGCTTCCCCATAGCAGCTCCAGTCCTCCCATCTGGTCCCAGCCACCTTACCGACCCCTCCTCGAGCGCCCGGCGTAGCTCGTGCAGGTCAGCTTCGGGACACCAGACTTCAGCGATGAGGCACTTGTTGGTCACATCGAAGCTGCACATGTTCAGCATGTGGTAAATGGCTTTCATCTTCTTCACCTGGATGACATGGCTATAGACAGACTCAGCGGCTTTACACAGCACTTGCCTTAAATAATCCTCGGTCTTGTGAAGCACCTGGGGAGGAACAAACATGGGCTTCAACACTGTGGGCACTTTTCAGTGGCTGTCCACCGGGCACCTGCCTCTCCCCATCCCTTCTCATCCTGACCCCCAGGATCAACAGGAAGTAGGCAGAAACCTAAGTCCTGTCAATCTGGTGCTCTCCAGGACACAGCCCTGAGGAGACAGGAAGTGGTGAGATGTCACCATCACCAGCTGGGTGGCAGCAGAGAGGCCTGGTGGGGCCCATAGAGCTCCCCCATTCTTGCCATTCCCAGCCCTAGCCCATCTCTGTCAACCCTGAGAGCTACTATCACAGTTGACCTGAAACCCCCTTTTGCTTAAGTGGGTCAGAGTCTACCTCTTGCCACCAAGAACTCTCGCCACTATGAGCAGAAACATTCATTACAGGGGATCCCTGGGTGGCTCAGCGGTTTGGCGCCTGCCTTTGGCCCAGGGCGTGATCCTGGTGTCCAAGGATCGAGTCCCGCATTGGGCTCCCGGCATGGAGCCTGCTTCTCCCTCTGCCTGTGTCTCTGTCTCTCTCTCTCTCTCTATCATAAATAAACAATTAATTAATTAATTAATTAATTTAAAAAGAAAAGAAACATTCATTACAGTAGTGAAGGCAAAATAGTAGCCACCACTTTAAACAGGATGCTTATGTCTTGTGACGACCCAAGAATCTGCTCTAAAGTCCCACCGACACCACCTAGATTTCTAAAAGGCTGCTAAATAAAACTCTCATGAAGAGAAGCCAGGTAGGTGACGTGCCAATCTCCCTAAAATATCTTCATTTGCCTACAACCAAAATTTTCCATATTAAGAAATAAAGTAATCAGATGTGTGTTTCACACCTTGGATATGGTGACTATGGCTTCCAGTCTACTCACAGTGTAAAGATCTTGAATTCGGGTATTGAGCCCCTCCTGGATTTCCTTTCGTTCCTCAGCAGTATTTGGGTAGGGGTAAACATGGCAGTGGTAACTAGAAAACAAAATCCAACAGTCTCCCATCCATTGGGACCAGAAAAGGCTAACCCAAACACCAAAACTCAATTCAGTGTGCCACGTGGGAACAGCTCCCTCCAAAATGGAATAATAGCAGCCCTCTGGAAGAAAAAGGTGCAAAAGCAAACACTAGCCCCTGGTGTTTAGCAAAAACAAAAAAGTTTTGCAAATTTAGCAAACTCTCTTTTCCAGCTTCCATTCCTGTCCTCCATTGCCCCCAATTTCAACTTTCTGAAATTCACCACCATCCTCAGGCTGGTAACCATTAAACAAGTTTAAAACACAAAAGCAAAAAACACACAGCAGTAATTACCTTTAAAAGAAAGAAAATAAAGGAAGGGGATGAAAAAAGCTCTGGTTTCCTAGCAACCGCTTTTGCAGCCTGGCAGAGTAAACCTCTCCCTGGCCGACCAGGGCCCATCTTCTCGGGGGTGCAAGGCACCCCAACATAGGGGGAGCAGAAACTGTGCCCTCTCTGTTGCAATCTCCCATCCACCTTGACATTTGTATGCCATACTTCACATTTCAAGTTCTGACTATTAAAAGTTACTTACTCTAGCTTTATCCGAAGCAACAAAATCATGGGTTTATGTACTGGTTACAGTTTTGCTCACGTACATTGAAATAAATATGTATTTATAAAAATAACAGCAGGTTCATCCATGTAATACCTAAAGTTGCTTCCCAGACCACCAATAACTAAGTATCAGCCTCTGGGAAACACTTCCTGAAAGGAATACCTCAGCCCCACCCTCACCCCCACATGGAAGCTAGGCCATCTAAAAAAGTGTTCTTTTTTGTTTGACTTTTGCTTATTTTTCCACTGTTGATGAGAACAAGGCACAGTGAGAGTCTCATGGCGACACTCCTCAGAATGGACTGGTGGCTATTGGTGGCAGTGGAAGGTCAGCTTGGGAGCTGAGAGCTGTTTGCCTGTGTTGCCTCAGCCCTGAAGCCCAATGAGAGAGGGAGCCTGGACATGGTGGCTTGCTGTTGGCTCACCACCTAGCCCAGTGAGTGAGTGGCAAAGCCAGGCTCCCAATCAGGGCCATCAGGGCCCTCACTGCTCACCACTCTCTAAGCCTCCTCCCAGGGCCCCAGATGAACCACATGCTCCATGATGACAGGCCTCTGGAGCTCAGAGCAATGGGAAGGTACAAAATACTAAAATTGGATTCCTTCTCCAATTATTTTTAAGCCCTGATTCCCAAGGAGAAAACAAAACCTGAGAATGTTATTAAAAATAGTCTCTACTTCTACACTGTTTTAAGCAGAATGTTAGCAAAAGAGGTGACTAATTAAATGTTTAAAAACATGGTAATACAGCAAAGATATATAACAAAAGGCAGCAACCTTCACGCATACTGCATTTTCCCCTCAAACGCAGAGGATATTTAGGGAAAACTAGAGGCCACTGAATACAAGCAAAGAGATGAAATGTTTCTTGTTCTTACCAATCACATATCTTCTTAACCTTGTGGCCGATCTGCTCTCCCCAAAAGGATATTAAAAACACATACCATTTTATGACTTCTCCCTAGAAGAATAAATGAGGATCATTGTTAGTCCTGTGCTCAGAACCCTGAGAAGTCCGGCAGCTCTATCACAAAGTCAGCCCCTTCATTCTCCCAAAAGTTGCGGCCACCCACAGGCCCCACAGACTTTGTAACCACACCTCGCCCATCCCAGCCACAAAATACTCAGCACCCTACCATCAATCCTGGCAGTGGTGTGGGGTCATTTACAGACACGCAGAGCAGCACCAAATCTGAGTCCCCAGACATGCATATTCCAGCTGAGGTCAAACAGGGTGGTTCTCTGCCTTTTGGTTCCATCTTGTATTGTAAACAACGGGACTTTTCATGGTTTGGTCGTGTTTTTCACACTTTTGTGCTTCATATTGGTGATTTCACTATTTATTTTTCTATTATTTTTTTAAAGATTTTATTTATTTATTCATGAGAGACAGAGAGAGAGGCAGAGACACAGGCAGAAGGGGTAGCAGACTCCCTGCAGGGAGCCTGATGCAGGACTCGATTCCAGGACCCCAGGATCATGCCCTGAGCCAAAGGCAGACACCCAACCACTGAGCCACACAGGCATCCCGGTGGTTTCACTATTTAAAATGGTCCTCAAAAAAAAATAAAAAATAAAAATAAATAAATAAAATGGTCCTCAGGTATAATGCTGAAGTGCTAACCAGTGATCCTGAGCCCAAGAAGACACTGATGCGCCTTAAAGAAAATGCATGTGTCAATAAGCTTCCTTCAGGCATGAGTCATAGCGCTGCTGGCAAAGTTCAGTGTTAATGAATCAGTAATACGTATTAAATAGAAACACACATGAAACAAGGTTATTATCAATTGGTAGACAAAAATGTGAGCAGAGGCTCACAAATACCTAGCCCTTTATTTCCCCTACGACATTGGTTCAGTATCACTAAATTCAAGTGTTCATGGAAACCCTACAGAACTACCATAAATTCAGAGAAATATTCTACAAATAACACTTAATAGGTTTTTGGGCAATGTGCCAGGCACTGTTCTTGGTACTAGGAATACAGAACCGAATGAAAGAGACAAAAACCCCTGGCCTGGGAGAGGTGGGGAGCCTGTATCCAAGCTGGCAGCAAGAGACACAAAGAAAACACATGGTCTACCACATGGAGAAAAGTGTGAAGTGCTCTAAAGGAAACAAAGTTGGAGGAGCTGAAGGGGGAGGGGACTCAGGCTGTGATTTTAAACAGGGTGACCAGGGAAGGCCGCCTTGAGAAGGACACAGGAGCTTAAAGGAGTGAAGGAGGGGAGGAAGCCATATGGCTGCTGCGAGAAGGGCCTTCTGAGGGACAAGGAGCTTGCAGAGAAGCAGGTCCAGGGAAAGCAGGCCAGTGCACAGAAGGGGTGCGGGCAGGGCAGAGTAGCAACACAGGTCAGTCATGTGACAAGGCCCACGAGAGGTGACAGTATAAGGCTCTGGGCGTTTTGCCAAGTGAGACAGGAAGCTACTGGATGGTTTTAAGAGGAGAAGTGACATGATCTGACTGAAGTCTTATAGGGATCATTCTAGATGCTGGGAGGAGAGAGCACAACTGGGCAGCGGTCGGGGCAGGAACTCAGAACAGAGACTCCTATAGTATGGAGGTACCTGAAGCGTGGGTACTCATTTCCTGGAGCATGGTTGACAGCGGAGGTGATAAGACAGACCAGAGTCTCTTCCTATTTAGAAGACATGGCAAATCACCCTGCTATCAGTAAATGTGAGGTATGAGGAAGAAGAGTAGAGTCAGGATGGGATGATCCCCAGGGTTTCGGACCTGAGCAGTCAGGACAGAGGTGCCACTTACCCAGATGAGTGTAAACCTCACAGGGCAGGTTTGGAAGGAAAGATCAAGAGTCCAGTTTTAGGCATCAGGTGGAAATGTCTTCCAGGTATTTAAAAGAAGATCTGGAGTAGCCAGTTAAATAACAAAAGTCTGTTTTTGTGGGGAGAGATCCAAGCTAGAGATAAACATTTGGGAGGCAGTATTTAAAGCTGTGAAATTATACAGGATCCCTAAGGGCAGAGAAAGGGGAGAAGCAGTCCAAGAATTGAGCCCTGGGCCACAGGAAATGGGGAATAGGTGGGGGAGCCTCAGGCAAGCACTGGCAGGTGGGTCCTCAAGGCAGGACACAGAGCAGTGGCAAGGGAGAAGGGGAATGGAAGTGTGGAGGAGATGGCCTATGTGGTTGGGAGATCAGTCACATTGAGTAAATAAGCAAACTAACTGCACAATTCATGAAGCATATTCAGGATAACGGAAGCCAGATTCCTCACTGTCAGAAAAGAGACTGAAAAAACATAGAGGAAGGTTAAATCTAGAAAGAACTGAATTTTAAGTTACAGTTTGAGCACATAGTTTTATAATCTATAAGTACAGGCAGCCACAGAAGTGATTACGTGCATGTACACACATGCTCCAACTGCTCAGAAGGCCCAGAAGCAATGACGCTCCAGGACACAATTAGCACTTGAGCACCCAGATCTTTGTAAACACCGTCTGCCACTAAAAGGAACCAGGGGTCCTTGGAGAAATGGCTGATTCCAGGCTGAGGGGGGGAAAGCCCAAGATGAAGCTGGAGCATCTTAGGGTGCTGGAAAATATGGGAATGCTCGGTGAATGCTGACAACAGGCCAAGGCCAAAGGACATAGGACCATGCGTGAAGGGACCCTCGTGGCCAAATCAGCGACAATTTGGGTGTCCAAATAAACAAGGAGCATAGTAAATTACAGGTCATTAAATACAGTGGAAATCTATGAGTCCATGGATGTGAGAGGGGGAGAAGCACTGACTTCTGTGGAATCGCTAGGAAGCACAGAATGAATGACAGACGTAAGAATCACCACGTGGCAATGATGACAGAGGTCATGGATTCAGGAGAGTCATCAATGTACACTCAGCCTAGTGGGCAGGTTGGTAAGGAACAGGACACCAGCACAACTTGGAATACCACCTTACAAGTTACCAGTCCATTGCAAAGAGCAATATGGTGACATGAAGGTGGAGACACCTGGCAGATACCACCGTGACCAAGTGGACATCACGTGTCACCTGGTAGAAAGTGCCAAGGTAGCCAGTGCCACACTTCCAAGGTGTTCCTGCCAAGAATGTGTGGCCCAAGTCTGGTCATGAAGAAACACCAAATGGCCCAGTGGGGTGGGGGTGAGCCCACAGGATGGGCTGCCTATTCCAGACGCCATTACAAGCCCAGGGAGGGAGCTGGACCAGGAAGAAAGGAAGGAGAACTGCTCGGAGATGGGAAGAGTATGTTTGGGTTGGACAAAGGTGTCACATCCACACTGGTTTCTCTCATGGGGAGGTAGGGGGAAGGCTGTGGTGGTTGTATAAGAGTGTCCTTGCCTGGGGGCACACAAACACAGGAATAAACTCAGGGGTCATTACCACATCATGGCTTCCTCTCACCAGGTGTGCAAAGAGCCTAGTGGAAATAGGGACAGAGTCACGGAGAGAACACATGGGTGACAAAGTAAATGTGGGAACATGTTAACGACCAGGAAATCTGGGTGAAGGGACACAAGGCTCTGGTCTCTTCTGGCAACTTTTCTACAAACTGAAATTATTTCAAAATCAGTTACTGAAGAAAGTGAATTGGGGGAAGAAAGAAATGGCATTTACAGTGAACCTGACCAGACTCCAGAACAATTTTAAAAAGAGTACTGTGTCAAGGAACACAACCACCTCCAGCATAAGAGGGAAAAGAGACAGCACACAACATACAATACATGCCAGAAAACCAAGTGAAATGGCCTGAGTGTAGCTTCCATACAGGGTGGTCAGTAGCTAGAAACAAGACCAGCGGGGGAAATAGCGAAAAATATGCTCTGGCGTCTGTAATGACGGTAAGGGATCAAATGTTCAGCACAAAAGGCACTAAACCTGACACTATAAATAAATCCTAGAACCTGAGTAGAAGCTGCTAAATCAAATACCCGTATCTTCTCCAGAACAAGCACTAGAAGACACATGCTGAAATGTTAACAGTGGCTCTCACTGGGGATTGATTTTCTCCTTCATTGTTTTCAATACTATGCCTAATTTTCTTCAGCAAGCATACATTGCATTTGTAATTAGGGGCTAGCTGTCATGTTTTCAAGATGTATCTCTCTAGACTGTTTCTCTGTATTTCTTCAGACATTTAGTGCCCTTTCACATACGTGGTAGAAACTGCACAAAAGAGCTTAGAAATATATAGAAAAAAAATTTTAACTTGAGTAAATGTTCTGTATAAGAATGACTGATAGGTTTTCTTGATAAAGACAAAGCTCAGAATAGGTAAATGCTACTGCAGAACAGTTTCTATCTTCATCTGTACATAAAGAGGTCATAAGGGTCACAGTTGAAGGACAATTAACAGATGGCTCCTGGCACTTACAGAAGCCATAAAAGAGTAGAAAATATAATAGGTATATGGTTAATGAACAGCTTGACTGATTCAATTTTCACATATTAAACACGTGTGGTTTATTCAGGCTGAAACCTTATGAAAATCCACTTCACAGCCAAGCTCCTCTTTACGTGTCAAAACTACTATGGGATATATATATTCATCTTGCAGCAAAATTCCTGAGGCAAATTTAGAAAAAAACAAACAAACACAAACACCTTCCTCAAAATTAAGAAGCCTAAGTTCCTTTTTTCTACCTTTAATAGATCAGCTCATCCTCAGTTAAAACAATATAGTTATTTTTATGATAAAGTCTAAAAAAAAAAAAAAAAATCACAGGTTTACAAAGGTGATATGGCTCTCTCTCTCCTGTCCCTCTGCCTCCCTTCCTGAATAGTCCTAAAGCCTTATGGGTAGGTGCAAGGATGAACCCAGAAGAAAGGGAAGACCCACAGTGGCCCTTGGCAAAGTCAGAACTCAAGCAAGGTGAGGACAGCATCCCTGCAGGGGAGCAGCCCAGGTGGGGTAAGGAGGGCATGCACACCAGGGGTTCACCTCCAATGGGGAATGCAGGGCTCCAGGCAAGAAGAGGAGGAGGCAGAGATGGGAAACTGACAGGAGACTGGTTACATGCAAAAAGATTAAAAATAAAAAATAATAAAAAAATTTTTAAAAAGAAGATTAAAAATAAGTAAAAATAGGGCAGTCCGGGTGGCTCAGTGGTTTGGCACCTGCCTTCAGCCCAGGGCATGATCCTGGAGGCCTGGGATCAAGTCCCATGTCGGTCTCCCTGCATGGAGCCTGCTCCTCCCTTTGCCTGTGTTTCCGCCTTTCTCTCTCTCTGTGTGTGTCTCTCATGAACAAATAAATAAAATCTTTAAAAAAAAATAAGTAAAAATATTAACAACAAGGAACGGAGTGTCTCATCATCAAAGAAAAAAGCTAGAAAAACAGAAATGGAGAAAGTGAGACTGACATCTATGATACTAGACTGGAATTGGATGTGAATTCACAGTTTTCAATATATATGCATAGGTACAGAATTAAGGTTTTGTGTGTGTGTGTGTGTGTGTGTGTGTGTGTGTGTGTGTTCCAGAGCTGTCCAGTGACATAGCCAGGGAAGAGCGACACCTCAGGGAACAATGGGCACCCCCAGAAATACCTTGGCTTTTTTTTAAAGATTTTATTTATTTATTCATGAGAGACACACAGAGAGAGGCAGAGACACAGGCAGAGGAGAAGCAGGCTCCCTGCAGGGAGCCCGATGCATGACTCAATCCCAGAACCCCGGGATGACAACTTGAGCCCAAGGCAGACGCTCAACCACTGAGCAACCCAGGCATTACGAGATACCTTGGCTTCTAAATACCATTCTCCAATAAAGTGAACTAGGTTGATTCCAGGGCTGTGTGAGGGAAATTACAATATGAATCTGGACATCTTGTTATGCAAGCATATAAATGGATGGCACAAAAAATGATGGCAGCATATTAAAGGATGTAAAAGCCAGCTTGAATGGACTCCAACTGGCCAAATCTAGAGAATCTGAATATCAAAATAATTATAGTAACAGAGTATAACTCACTGAATCAAACAGGAAATAGTGAACTGAAAAATCTGATGAAGGAGCACCTGCGTGGCTAAATAGGTTGAGTGGCTAACTCTAGAATTTGGCTCAGGTCATTATCTCACAGGTCATGAGACAGAGCCCTGCACTCAGGGCAGAGTCTGCTTGAGGATTCTCTCCCTCCTCTCTGTCTCTCCCCACCTCCACCTCTTCCATTTTCTTTCTAGGAAGGGAGGGAGGGAGGGAGGGAAACAAAAGAAGAAACAAAATCTGATGAGGAGGAATGACACAGCTAGTTTCAAAGTGCTTCCCACAACACTTACTAATTACAAAGGAAAAGGATGACTTCCCAGTGGAGAAGCCTAAGCATCACCACCTCAACCAAATCATCAAAATGAATGTTACCAGCAATGGGACAAACTGAATTGAGTGCTTGACAGAATGCAGTGAGGAGACTTCTGCCAAAGACACATGACTTGAATCTAATCATGAGAAAACATCAGACAAACCCAAATGCAGGGACAGTCTACCAAAAAAACTGACCTGTAAGAATTTTCAAATGTCAAGGTCATGAAAGTCAAGGAAGTCTGAGAAATTGTCCCAGAATGAAGGAGACCAAAGAGATCCGACAATTAGGGACGCCTGGGTGGCTCAAGTGGTTTAGCGCTGCCTTCAGCCCAGGGCCTGATCCTGGAGACCCGGGATCGAGTCCCATGTCAGGCTCCCTGCATGGAGCCTGCTTCTCCCTCTGCCTGTGTTGTGTCTCTGCCTTTCTCTCTCTCTGTTTCTCATGAATAAATACATTTTTAAAAAAAAGGCTATTGAGATCTGACAATTAGATCCAAACTGTGATTCCAAACTGGACCCTCCACTATAAAAGGTAGTACAGGATGACCAGTGAAACCTGGATGGAGTCTGAGGCTCGGAGAGTAGCGATGTATCTACCTTAATCTCCTGGCTGTGATCCAGGGGAGAGCACTTGACTTTAGGAGCTACACCCAAATGTACTGGAGGATGGTAAGGCATCAGGTGAACACTCTCAAGTGGCTCCCTGCGCAGCACACCTCCAAATCTACTGTCAGTTTATCATTGCTGAAAGGTGATCGTGACATTGACTCACTGTTTCAGGGTCCTCAAGGGGCTCATCCAGTTCTGCATAGGTCACAATGGTGTACCCTTTGCAGACCCTCCACAGCATTTTCTCAAATGCTTCAACTTTTCCTTGGTTAATTAGGCCAGATACAAATCTATGAGACAATGAAGATAAGTGGAAGTCAATTGAAAGCAATGAATTATCTGATTACATTAAAGGAGAAATGAAGACTTTCATTTCTGGCAAAATGGTAAAGATATCCTAAAAGTCCTCCAACTGCAAAATATATAAAATGCTAGATAAAAAGTTTGGGGGATGCACCTGTGTAACTCATTTGGTTGAGCATCCAACCCTTTGTTTTGGTTCAGGCAGTGATCTCGAGTCATGGGATCGAGCCCTGTGTCAGGTTCCACACTCAGTGGGGATTCTGCTTGAAGGTTTTTCTCTCTCCCTCTGCCCCTACCCCTGCTCATGCATACCAGCTCTCTCTCAGATAAATAAATCTTTAAAAAAAATTATTTTTGAAACATCCTTTTAAATGTATAGAGCTGAGCCTATAATTAAGAGGAATTCTTAGAATCCAAAAGTAAATCAGGACTTTATAGCTGCCTTGATGTATTCTACTGACCCAGTATCTTAAGACCCTTAATTTCAAGGTCAGCATGGGAGACAGGAGATGGGCACTAGGTCTATATAAGGTAAGGAGATGAAACTGAATCTCTCCTAATCCCCCCTAAAGTAGGGACTCCCACCTTCTCACCCCAAAGACTTCAAGCAGCTTGAAGAACTAATTCCCCCTTAGGGAATGGGCATAGGAAAAAAACCTACCTTACAAAGGAGCCCTCGAATAAACTTATTTATTTCAGTTTTGGTTCTAGATAGAAAAGAAAAAGTCTTCCTTGAGAATTTATTTATTTTTTAAAGATTTTTTTATTTATTTGAGAGAGTGAGAAAGCGAGCACTAGCAGGATGACACGGGGCTTGATCCCAGGACCCTCAGATCATGACCTGAGCCAAAGACAGATGCTTAACCAACTGAGCCACCCAGGCTCCCCTGCCTTGAGAATTTATAACTACAGGTTAAAATTCACTCAGATTTGTGGCTTAAATTCACATTATTTTCATAGTTAAAAAAAAATCAAAATAGGAAAACAAAAGACTCAAGCTGAGAAAATTAATTTAAAATGATTCCAGGTTGATAGAATGCTCCCTGGTATTTGACAAATGTAAAAACAGATTCTCTCTGAAGGAATACATCCCGAAACTAAATATCATTGGATTCCTACAGATAAGGAACACAGGAACAGATGTCCATAATAAAAAGAAGTCACAAATCACATGAGGAAATAAGTTACTATTGGTTCAAGTAAACAAAAAGGATTAACAGCAGAAAGAGATCCTTAAAATACAATTAATAAATTAACCAACTCAGTTTAGCCCCTGTGCTTCTACTAAACAAAACACGACTTGGCACTTCACTGACCAATTATTTTAGGCTTATTGGAATAACACTGAATGGCATAAGTGTTCCTTCTTTCCAGCTCATTATACCAGAAGAAGAAATTCCCATGGTATTTAGCTAAAAAGTCAATACAGCTGAATAACTCCACTCAGCAAATACAGGAGTACAGTGTTTTCTCAAACAGATATTGACTTTCTTTCATTCCGTCACAGGCTTTCAAATGGTAGCATTCATCCCTCCTCTGACGACAAGGACAATGTGATGCTCAGCCCCCCAGCAGTTGTCACCTACCCCAGTTTTGCTCCCAGCCTCTGCATACAGCTGTAGTCCAACAAGGAATCATTCTCTAAGGGAGGGAATTCTTCATAAGTGGGTTCAAACTACAAAGAAATATGAAACCAAGTGTGTCTCATTACAAGTTGGGCATGTTATATCCCAAGTCATATTTCCAAACAAGTTTGTAGGGCCTCTTAACTGGGTGTCAAAGCTGGGTGCCAAAGCCCCAACATAACTTAGACATAGGACACAGCTCTGATAAATAAAAAAGATCATTTCCCCATCCCTTATTTATAAGCTGCTTGAAGTCAGTTACCAGAGGTAGAGTTAGAATTTGTTACCGCCTCAGTGGGACACAGGGCGCTCAGACAGAGAGGACACCACCAAGGAACGGCTCCAGCAAGAGGGACTTCTCCCCTCCAGGCTCAGCTGAGGGCAGAGCTATTGCACAAATGCTTTCTACTCTGATAAACTAGAGGGTTTTTTGTTAATTCCTTTACTCTTAGCAATTTGATGGGGGGGAGGGGAGAAACAACACCTAAATTTTGGAGCTCAAACTCCACTTTTCGCATTTCTTTCCCATGATCCTAAAAAGCTATTTTTCAACTACAAACTAAAGCATTTTACAAATAGGGAGTACTGTTCTTGCTAAAAAGGCTCGTGCTTTGTTTAATGTTATATAATCCGACTGAAAAATAAAGCTAAGATCAAAATGTACCTCTCCTTGATCATCGATAAGCAAACTGGAAACCTTATGGGAGCGAGTTTTTCGAAAGAAATGCACCTCCCCAAGGGTGTGGTCAGTACCTCCACGTTCCGTTTCAGGAAGGTTTTTGTCACTCTCAGCATGTGAGTGTACTCGATCAGCTCAAGCAAGTTTTTCCTCAGTTTCTCCTTGTTCTTGGTGACTTCTCTCAGCTCCACCTCGAGCTTCTGCAGCTGCTCCTAAAACAAACGGCCAGTTACTTAAGAGGACAGGCTCATGTAAAGTATAGTTCTAAAAATTCTTTTACAACACATTAAAGTCCCGGGAGGGTTTCACAAGCCAGAACGACAGTCCGACAGGGACATGAGAACATACAGAGATCTTCCAGGTCCATCATTCACAGTTTCTATTGACTCTGGGAACTCCTATGAAGCTCACGGCATGCACGATGGGAGGCATTCCGACGAATGGAGGTACCCTAGGCTGCCGGAGCCTAATCTCCACTCCTACCACTGTTCTGGGCTTTCCTTCATCTGTTTATCCACTGTCACATATCAAAGAGTCTTCCTCTACCAAGTCTACATTTCCTTTTATTTGCAACACAATAATGTAGGGAATCTTTGCTAAGCATATATACCCCAGGCCTCTACCTTAAGAGTCTGCTTACAGTTGCACTTATACAATTAATTGGGCTGAAGAATCCTTGAGGACAAGTCTTCTTTAATAAGCAATTACATAGCAAGCGTCTTTGTCTTTACAATATTTATGTATTCAAACAGCAGAAACGGAGATGTGTAAAACAAAGCATTCAATGAAAACTTGTATGCAAACAAATCCCTTGACACATTACATTCATTACTTATGTTCCACCCTATAAAAACTATAAACACTCAGTAATCACTAGGGTCATCATTCTATCACAATCAACCCAAACAGGCCAAACCAGATGACTGCGTTCTACTCATCTGATTGCACAATTCTCTCTCAAGTCCACTCATACAACAAATGTTAAGTGACTTCCTACCAGATAAACACACAGAGCAGTGAGCCAGGGAATGGTCCTGGCTCTAGTCTAGATTGTTTCAGTGTCAGGAGCTCTAGTCTATTTCTCAGTGCAATGAACTATCCGAGAATCAGACCCAAGCCTCAGTGGATGATTCCCAGGGGTGCTAATGAACACCAACCAGGGTTCTCACAGGGGGAACGTTTTAGCCCCAACAACCAAGATGCCAAACTGGGGGATGAGGAATTGTATTTGCTGTCCACCCGGATCACCTCATCACCTTCACACTAAATTCTGAGGATGAGAAAGGAGGCCAGTGAGTTTGGGAGAATGCAAATGGCATTGGCCTACAGCCTCTCTTACTTGTACCAGGAGAGGCAGGCTACGGCAATGGATAAGCCCAGAAAGAACGTTCAGAAACATTACATGACAAAGCACCAGATTTCTCAACCTGATTTTCATTAGCCCCAGTTCACCACCACCCGGAAAGGGAGCATGCATCTTACATCCCAGGTAATCTAATACTGAGGGCTAACCATAGCGTTGTTCTTCAGTTTTCATTCCATGGTGGTTGTTTTTTTTTTTAATTAATTAATTTTTTTTTTAATTTTTTATTTATTTATGATAGTCACACAGAGAGAGAGAGAGAGAGGCAGAGACATAGGCAGAGGGAGAAGCAGGCTCCACGCACGGGGAGCCCGACATGGGACTCGATCCTGGGTCTCCAGGATCACGCCCCGGGCCAAAGGCAGGCGCTAAACCACTGCGCCACCCAGGGATCCCAATTAATTATTTATTAATGAGAAACAGAGAGAGAGAGAGAGGCAGAGACACAGGCAGAGGGAGAAGCAGGCTCCATGCAGGGAGCCCGACGTGGGATTCGATCCCGGGACTCCAGGATCATGGCCTGGGCCTAAGGCAGGCGAAAAAACCGCTGAGCCACCTGGGCTGCCCCATTCCATGGTTTTGAGAGGAAAACCCGAAAAGCCCTAGACAACATAAAGTAAACAAGCAGCATCTAAGATCAATGACTTTAAACAGCATCCTCAGAAATAAGTTACCTGCATTTCCAGGACTTGTTTAAGAGGTGGTGCAGGAGGACTGGTCTCTCCCTCAGGGAGGGGAATGTCAGCTCTATTAATTTCCTGCACCAAATATGCTGTGGGAGGAAAAGGTAAACAAATTAGACACAAAAACTCACTCTAAGACATTTCCATCAGGACATTTTCCATCCCAACCTTTCCTGCGTCGCCTAAAAATTAACATCCTAACGCACAAAAGTCTTGCTTGTTCTAATGGACTTAGAAAAAGCCTCTTGCAACCTCATTTCCGAAGATTTCTACAAAGTAACTGCACCTAGAGAGGTTGGCATGCGGTGGCAAAATAAACAATAACCGGATAAATGCTTTTGGAAATTCCTCAACTTTTCTTTATTTCTGAAACTCTCACTAAAGAACTTTGGAGTCACACCTGTTTCTGCTCCTATAGCTGAAGCAGAAGGTTAAAAAAGGAGACACTTGGAAGTCCAGGAATAACCCAATGGTAGACCACCTCCACCAGCAGCCTGCCTTCCCTGCAGATGCCCTTAGGCGGAAAGAAGTATCCATCTAGAAGAGCAAAACCTCTATCAGCACATGGCATCCTGAGAGACACAGGGCAGAAAACCAGGCTTTCCTGACCATTCCCAGTCAGCCAGGCTGTTCTGTCTTGTAACAACCAGATCTCCCATCAAAAACCAGATCCATAAAACGGGTAATGAGCCAGGTCAAATTAACTGAATTACTTTAGTTTATATTTTCAGTCCATGAAGCATCCTTGTCCTTAGGACTGGTGAAGTCATTACTAGATATAACATTTTGGAGAAGTGTTACTAGTTATTTTATTAAGAAAGAATGACAAGGGGCACCTGGATGGCTCAGCTGTTGAGTGTCTGCCTTTGGCTCAGGTGGTGATCCCGGGGTCCTGGGATCGAGTCCCACATCGGGCTTCCTGCATGGAGCCTGCTTTTCCCTCTGCCTATGTCCCTGCCTCTCTCTCTGTCTCTCATGAAAAAATAAATAAAATCTTTAAAAAATAATAATAATAATAAAGAATGATGAAGAAAAGTGAGGATGTCTTTAGCAATAGGATAGCAAAGGAAGCATGGGGTTATAAGAGGTTTCTGGAGGGACGCCTGGGTGGCTCAGTGGTTAAGCATCTGCCTTTGACTCAGGTCGTGATCCAGAGATCAAGTCCCGCACCTCACTCCCTGCATGGAGCCTGCCTCTCCCTCTGCCTGTGTCTCTGCCCCTCTCTCTCTCTGTGTCTCTCATGAATAAATAAATTAAATCTTAAAAAAAATAAAATAAAAGAGGTTTCTGGAAATGATACAAATCATTTCACCAATTAAATAAACCTCATTTATTTGAGAGATTCTTCTTTTTTTGTAATTCTGTATGCTTTTTGAAACAATTCAAGCTACAGAAAGTCCTGCACATGTCTAAAGTGTTGTCACTGCCTTTAAAAACCTCATTCCTTCAGATCTCAGGACAGCCCCAGTGGCTTAGCAGTTTCATGCTGTCTTCAGCCCAGGGCCTGATGCTGGAGTCCTGGGATCAAGTCCCACGTCAGGCTTCCTGCATGTAGCCTGCTTCTCTCTCTGCCTATGTCGCTGGCTCGCTCTCTCTCTGTTTCTCTCATGAATAAATAAATAAAATCTTTTTAAAAAATCAAAAAAAAAAATAAAAACCTCATTCCAAAAAAATAAAAATAAAAAATAAAAAATAAAAACCTCATTCTAGGGACACCGGGTGGCTCAGTGGTTTAGCGTCTGCTTTGGGCGAGGGGAGTGATCCCGGAATCCTGGGATCAAGTCCCACATCAGGCTCCCTGCATGGAACCTGCTTCTCCCTCTGCCTATGTCTGCCATTCTCTCTCTCTCTGTGTCTCTCATAAATAAATAAATAAATAAATAAATAAATAAATAAATAAATAAATAAATAAATAAATGTTTTGAAATTTAAAATTAAATAAAAATAAAAACCTCATTCCTAATACACGACCTGTCCAATGACCCATTACGTTACAAAGACAGGAATATGATGTTACTCTATAGCACATTATCCACACAAGTAACTAGGACTTCAAACAATATGCAAAGGAATAGATGGTTAAAAGGGTCTTTGGGGGAGCACCTGGGTGGCTCAGTGTTTGAGCATCTGCCTTTGGCTCAGGTCGTGATCCCAGGGTCCTGGGACTGAGTCCCGCATCAGGCTTCCTGCAGGGAGCCTGCTTCTCCCTCTACCTAATATTAGCTATGAGAAATCATTCCAAAAGTCATATTCAGGCCCCTCCTTGGCTCTCTCATCCCGTTGTTTTTCCATTTATCCTATTAAGTTTTGTACTTCAGTCAGTTGTCTGAGATCATCCCTTCCCTCCCCTATTTCAGTCATAACTTCCAGGCTTGACCTAAAAACGATGACTATCACAGGCTAAAGATGTTAAAAATTTTACAGATAAAACAAGTAGTCTTGAGCTACTGAGTTTTGATGGTAAATAACCCGATCTAAAACCTTCAAGAACAAAGCCAATCAATCTATCTGCCATTTCCTACCTTCCCTGTTCTTGTTCATAATTTTAAGTAAGATGTTAATATGTATATAATGTTTTTAAGTTATAAACTACAAGGGACTGGCTAGATAAACTACAGCTCATTAATTTCACAAAATACTGAGCAGCTATTAAAAATGATGCTGGGTCCATCTGTTTACTGATGTGAGAAGATGCCGCAGGAAGTACCAGAGTGAGAAACAGAGCTGACAACTACATAACCTGATCGTTATGTATGTGAATCCTTCCTTTAAAGGTGAACAGTAAAAAAAGATGAGGAACAGTGAGTTCTTTTTTTTTCTAATGTTTCTAAAAATGTTACTAAAATAAACTTATCCCCCTAAAACTAACAAAACAAAATGAAATAAAATAAAACTTACCTAATATTCGTTCTAGTTCTTCACACCTCTTCACCTCACCAACAAATTTTCTTTGGAAGGAACTTACATTCTGGTTGAGCTGAGAAAAGGATGAAAAGTTTGCTGTGAAACTTCCAAAATTTAAATGTAAATGTAATTTTAAAAATAAAGTATTATTGGCAAGGATTTAGGGAAAAGCACATCCTCACATGCTACTGGATGGGAATAAAAACAGATGAAACTTTTCTGGAAAGCAACTTGGCAACTGTTATCAAAAAATATCATTTGTCCCAGAAATATCCCATGAAGAAAATTAACTTAAGGAAAAAACTGGATACAGACAAAACTTAGAAGAACATCCACCTCAGGGATACAGGAAAAACTAACAATAGAAAACTGATTTAAGAACAAATAGTCTCCATCCAGAGAACACTACCCAGAAATAAAGAACAAACCCCTGACACACTCAACACTGTGGAGGACTCTTGGAAACACAATGCAAGTGTGTCTTTCAAGAAGACACAAAAAGCCACATATTGCGTGGTTCCATTTCCATGAACTGCCCAAAAAAGGCAAATCTAGAGGCAGAAAGTAGAGTAGTGATGGCCTGGGGCTGGAGCAGGCATGGCGATTAACTGTAAGCACAAGGGAACTTACTAGGGGGATATGATGTTCTAACACTGGACTGTGGTGGTGGATGCATAACTCAGTGAATTTTCTAAAAATCAATGAATGGGTGAATTTTATAATACATATAATAAATATAATAAAGTTGCATAAAAATTATGGTTCAGTCACATATCTGATTATTATTCCTTTATTAAGAGTCATATTTTAAAATGACTAAGGTATTAGATTAAGAAATCATTAAAAATTTTAGGTATGATAATGATATTGTGGTTTCAATTTTTAAGCGTCCTTACATTTTAGAGATACTTGTTGAAATATTTATGAAAGAAATTATACATCTGGGATTTGCTTCAAAATGATCTTATCTGAGAGAGGGGAGGGACAGATTCTGTCTGGAGATGAAAGGTTGGAATGAGGGGCCATGAATCTATATTATGGGTACAAGGGAGTTTACTGTTCCCACACACAACTCTCTCTACTTCAAATACAAAGCTTAAAACAATAAAAAAAAATTGTAAAAAACATTTAATGAGGAAATTAGTTATGATTTGTGCCTGGAAAAAATTAAAGACACTTTCAGTGTGGTTTCAATTATATGAAAACATACACGTACATTTTAAAACATTATCAGAAAAATAATGTCAGATATTAACCAAAATGTTAACAGTGTTTATTTCTGGGGCACCTGGGTGGCTCAGTCAGTTAAGTGTCTGCCTTCAGCTCAGGTCATGAGCCCAGGGTCCTGGGATCAAACCCCACATCAGATTCCTTGCTCAGTAGAGGCTGCTTCTCCCTCTCCCTCCACAGCTACCCCTGCTTGTGTGCACACACGTGCACTCTTTCTGTCAAATAAATAATAAATTCTTAAAAAAAAAAAAAAGCTTATTTCTAGGTAATAGGATTGTGGAGTTTATCTTATTATTACGTTTTCCAAATTCCCTACAATAGCCAAATATTATTTTATAACAAAAAAAGATTACAGTAATCACTCATGTTGAGAGGCACTTAAGGCAAGAAGGTTATCTTTCCTCCACCCTATCACTTGATAGTGGGCTGTTTCAGAAACCACAATCAGACAAGACGTTGTCATGAAGCTGCCCAACCTGAGAAGCATCCACCCCAAGGTCTCAGTTCTTGTTCAGGTTTTCGATTTTTTTTTAAAGATTAACCAGAAATAAGACTGAAATTCTAATTTCACTTCTGTTTGTCACATTCACATTCATTTCTGGGATCAAATTAATCTCAAGTAACCACTTTCAAGCTTATGATGACATAGGTATGATCCACAGAACAATAAGAAGGAAGCGATGCATCACAAGCGGTCTACACACGACACTACTGCCCAGTTTCAGGGTTTGTTCTTCAACATCAAACACTGGTGAACACTACGTGGACGTGGACATCGTGGTTCTTCACACAGCAGGAGCCAAATTTCTGCGGCAGTGATACAAATACCGTTGGGTGTGACATAGGCCACCATCACCGCCTCACAGCTATTAGCTGCTTTTTTTCTGTCCTGTGGTTTCTTTTACAAAATTTTGTTTTTCTTTTTCGGGAGGCTACGTCACCCTATTTCTAGGCTGATGACATGAAAACACAGTAGTGCCCCCTGTCCCCAGTTTCAGGCATGCCGCGGTCCACCAAGGTTAGGAAGCAGACAATCCCCCTTCCAGCACATCACCAAGTCAACAGCAGCCCAGCACCATGGCACAGTGCCTACATCAAGCACCTCACTTCATCTCACATCATCAAAAGCCGAAGGGTGAATACAGGATAATACAACACACTTAGAGACAAGTAACTCACATATAGCCTCACAAAGGTATTCACGTAATCTTCATTAGAGTATACCATTAGAGCTGTTCTACTGTTAATCTCTTACTGTGCCTAACTTGTAAATTATACTCTACCACAGGCATGCATGTACAGGAAAACACATAATACCTCTAGTGTTCAGTACTATCTGTCATTTCAGGCATCCACTGGGGATCTTGAATACATCCCAGAAAATAGAGGGAACCACAGTGCGTTTTATTGTAGACTCGTTTTAAGACTAATCTTGAAGCTAGAAAAGCCAGCAGAGGCTACCTGGTGCTCGTTTTACTGATCCCCACACCAGTCATCTTCCCACTCCAGCCGCTGAAGGGCTAATGGTGATATTGTCCTTAGACTGTAGACCCTCACAACAGTGAGACGCACTTGCCCTTCTCTGGGCCCCATCGTGTAGGTCAGCTGAACAACCCTCTTCTCCAGGTCTTCTCCTTGGATGTCACTACAGAAACCCTGGGCCTGCCTGCTTTCCCGCATAAGGAGTGCTAAAAGGGACAAAATTATCTGGTCTATGCAAACTAGAAAAGACTAATGTTAGTAAAGCCCAGCCTGTGAATGCAAAGTCAATAAGGAACTCCAGAAGAGAGCAGAAAAAAGTGTCAGATGCTATGGAGCTTTCTGCACTGGCACCCATGCTGCTGGAGTGTGAACCCAAAAACACACAGCTGAGATCTTTATCTGCATTTTCTTTCTCTTTCACTGGTTTTCAGCTACGAAGGATCCCAAGTATACCCTACTACCTAATGTAATAGCCCTCAGTGAAACGCAAATATGTGGTGATCAGAGCCTTCGTTCAAACCTCTATGATTTAAGCTCGTTAGGTCTCTCACTTGGAGTACAAACAAGATGGAACAAATCTGCCAGTTACAAAGAAGGCAGTCTGTTTCTCTCCTGTTTCCTGAATCTCCCGGGTGCTCCCAGAGCTGATCAAAGCACCTACCAGGTAAGTGGGTACCAGGAGCTGAAGCCCAAGTGGCTCCAGGAAACAGGAAGAGAGGTGGGCCTTCCCCGCAGCCTCAGCTGTCACTCAGGAGTTTCTCCCTGACTTTACAATCCCTTTGGAGTTCACCCAAGGAACACTGATATCAGATCTTGGGGAGGGGTGTTTCCTTTCAAAATTAAGGGACCCCTCAAAGTGATGAAGGGAAACAGCCAGGAAATGAAAGCTGGGGCCCAGGAAATAAAACATTCCCCTGAAGTGACTTTCAGTTCAATCTGCTGAACACTCCCCTTTCACATTTTGTTCTTTCCCTTCACAGCACTTCAGGATTCCGGGCCACAGAGTGTGTTTTTCTGTCTCCTCCAAGGCTGCACACAGCAAGAGCAT
The DNA here is from genome assembly GCF_053574225.1 of Canis aureus. Lineage (NCBI taxonomy): Eukaryota > Metazoa > Chordata > Mammalia > Carnivora > Canidae > Canis > Canis aureus. The sequence continues at coordinate 9,515,091 of NC_135637.1, forward strand.
AAGGACCCTGTCCACCTTCTTTAACACTGAGTCACCAGCACTAAAAACACTATCTGGAGAGCAAGTAGTCAATAGAGGCCCATTCCTTCACTCAACAAATGCCTACTAATCCCCACAAACCACAAACGGCAGGGACCGTCCTAAGTCCTGGGGAATCAGGAGTGAGAAGGCCCGAGCCCTGGGGGTTGACAGTCCGTGGTGTAAACAGATAATAAGCAAGTAAACAGATATATAAACAGGTGTTTATCATTCCTTGCTAGTAAGACAGGCCCCTAGTAGGCGACGGGACGCACATCATACATCAGTGAACAAGGCCGACAAAAGCCCCTTCGCCTCAAGGCGCTCACTCCAAGCTCCTTCTCGATTCGGGTTGGGGGCTCCTCCTGTTCCCTCCGTCCCAGACCTTGTCCCCCAGATCTTCCAGGGCCAGCTCTTTCCCATTCGGGCCTCATCCCGGCTCACACGTCACCTCCTCAGAGGTACCTTCCTTGACCACTCCGACTCAGTCACCATCACATCATCCTCCTTTCTTATTACCCTCACGGCGAACACATTATGTTTACGTATTTACTTGCGGATATTTGTCCCCGCCACCCCCGTAAGTTCCAAAAGGTCTCCAAAAGGCCTCATCAGATTCGTCCTCCCGCCAGCCAGCCCAGCGGCCGGCACGGGGTGGGCGCTGCGGAGCATCCCATGGCACTCCCCGAAGTTGGTGAAGACTACACGGGGCGTTTCTAACTCATCTGGCCAAAGACGCCGCGGACCAGACGCCGCGGGGCTCGGGCCCGCTCTGCGGAAGTTCCGGCCGATAAGCCGGTCCCCAGCTTTCCCGCATGCGAAACGGGGGCAGCGGCGCGCCCCTGCCCGGGAGCCCGCGGAAGGGAGGCCCGGGCGAAAGGCGGGATGCGGCGCCGGGCGGGCAGGTGCGGCCCGCGTCTCCCGGGCGACACTCACGTCTCTGAACTGGACCAGGCCCTTCTCGCCCAGGGCGCTGAGGCACTCGTAGGCCGTGCCGGACTGCAGAAACAGCTGCGCCAGGCACATGGCCTCGCTCCGGAACAGGGACCCCATGGCGGGCCAGCCCGCGCCCCGGCGGGGCCCGACGGGCGGCGGCGGCGGCGGCGGCTCCGGGCCGCTCGGGTCCGCGCGGTCAGCCGGGGCGGCCGGGGCCTCGGGGTCCTCCTACGGCCTGGCCGCCGCCGCGCACCATGGGGCTCCGGGCTGCAGCGGCCGCCCCCGGTCCTGCCACCGCGGCCCCGCTCCAGCCGCGGCCGCCACAGCGCGCGCGAGGCCCCGCCCCCCGGCTACAACCGGTTCCGGTTCCGCCCCCCGCGTGTGCCCGCCCCCACCCCCGCCGCCCGACCAATGGCCGCCCGGAGCTGCGGCCGGCGCCGGCGGGGCCAACCGGCAGGAACCCGGAGGCAGACGGCCGGCGGAGGCCCCCGGCGGAAAGCGGCCGCTCCCTCAGCTCTTTAGAGCTTTCGAAGATGAGCTTTATTGAGTTTGTGCCATCAAGTTCACCCGGTTAGGGTATTCGAGTCTGTGAATTTTTTAGTCAACTTACAGAGAGGTGCGCAGCCCTCGTCACGATCCGCTTTTAGAACCCGTCAGCCCGAAAAGGACCGCCCCTGCCGGCGCCGGCGACCGGAACAGCGCCCACTCGCAGGCCTGCCTGCTCCTCCGCAGATCCCCGCACGGCACCTACAGTCCTGACGAGACGGAGAGCTCACGTGGCCCACTCCAGATCCTCTGGCTTCTCCCACTGCTTCCCCAGCAAGATCCAAACTCGCTGCCGTAGCCAGCGGGAGCCCCAGGATCCGGCCCCCTTGGCCTCCGTCGCCTGCCGGGACTTGGTTGCTCCAGCCGCCCCCCCGCCCCCTCCTCCCGGCTTCTCTTCTCAGGTCGCTGCGCTTGAACCTCGAGTCCTGCCTCGGCCCGGAACTCCCGTCTAGACCTCCAAGCTCAGCCCAGATGCCCCTGACCCTGAAGCTGTCCCAGACCCCTGGCTCAGGTAATCTCCCACCCCAGCCCTGTTTTGTTTTCTTCTCCACACCTACCGCTGTCTGAAATTATCTTGTCTGTATTTATGGCAAGCCTTCCCCTCTGCTAGAATGTAAGCTCCACTAGACAAAGGACATTGACGTGGCATCTCCAGGGCTCAGCATGTAGTAGCCACTCAGTAAATATCTCTCAGATGCATATATGAATGTATAAACCTAGAAGGGTTAAAACCGGAGAGCAGATCCCTCAGATCCCATTCTTCTGCCAAGGTGAGCTTTCCCCCTTCAACTACAAAAGTCATCCTAACACAGTCCACAAAATCAGGCTCAGTTACCTGTCATTTGAAAATTTTAAGTGAATTTTCCAGTAATATTAACTGCCACAGAAAAACTTTCTGAATCACTACAATTAATTGGTCAGCAGGTATTTCCTTTTCCTTGACAAAAGACAATTATTTTACTCCTTCCTAGAGGGTGTAATCACTTGGACCACAGAGATCCAAATCAAAGAAAAAGAGAAGCAGAAGGGGAAGAATCTAGTATTTCTCAATGCGGTGCATGTAGTGGTACTCAAGGAAAAAACTATGTCATTAGTTACATGTTTAATATGAATCAGTAAAAAATAGAACTAGGCTTACAGATTTACCCTAGAAAATACAACAACACATTTGATCTGTCTGGGAAGTCAGGAGGGACCATGAGGAATTCCATCAGAGTGTGAAGACAGTCACTTTTCAAAATTAGGCTTACTGACAGTGTAAAAAGTTCATCTGAAACATGACTAAATTTGTCTGGTCCACAAAGAAAACGCAGAGGTTTACCATGTGGCCATGATCGGGTTTGTGGTTGAAGACATCCATTTATCCCTACCCACCCCTGCATCATGCTATCTGTCCTCTAGTAAGGAGCCACAGGAGGAATTTCTCTCAAGCCTCAACTAGGAAAAACTCCTTCATTGAAAACCAGTTTATTTTAAATCCATGGACCTATGATTCCTGTATGTAATCACACTTGGGTTTTTTTGTAAACTGAAAACTAAATTAGGAGTCTACCCTAGCTATATGCAAGGTCTTTGGTATGTGCTTCTTTTCTCTCCTGGTTTTGTTTTACTCTCCTCCCAATATTACTTCCCCTCCCTCGGCCTCCACATCTTTCCTCATCCATTTATTTTGTGTGTGTGTGTGTATATATATATACACAAAATAATACATACATTTTATAGCATATACATTTTGAAGGCTTTATGAATTTTTAATTCTTTCTTTGGAATAGGGGAAATTAACCAACGAGTTCAACAAAAATATATAAAAATTTGAAGAAAATACTAACTTTCTAAGGTAAGAATAACATGTGGACCAAAACTCCTGTGACTTCAGTTACTTGTGATACAGTAAAGCTTCTAATAACATTTATTTACACAGTTGACCCTCTTGTGCATTTTGCTCAGTCTGGTCCAGCAATGAGAATGTCTCTTCTGCATTGCCCTGCACATCTGAATAGTTACATATGTGAATTAAAGTCACAGTGCACTTGATAAAAAAAAAAAAAAGAATTCTACAAAAATAAAGCACTGCATTTATTATAACTTTATAGAGAGGCACACAGGAGTAGGACAAATCACTGAAGTGAAAATCTGTGGTGTCTGTAAGAAGCCAGGTAATAAATTTCAAGCTCTACATGTTCTGGTCCAGGGATTACTGAGGAATGCAGCTAGTATGAAGAAGGATACCAGTAGTAAGCCCTTGGCCACACACTGAGAATAAGGCTCCCCTGCAAGAAAATGAAGCAAAAATTCTTATTTCTTAACTTTTTGGGCAATTATTTAGGTAGAAATAAACCAAACCATAATAGTGATAATTTCTAAGTGACAACCTTATCAGTAAATCATTGAAAACCCTTTCTATGTGTTTTAAGTTTCTGTGACATGTATGTATTTTTAAAAAATATTTTAGTTGGCAAAACATAATGATAACCCTTCCAGAAATCAGCTTTACCCTACCTTGATAATACCGGGTCAGTGGATATAGAAGTTGCGGCCAACACACCTCATTTCTGTTGCAGTCATACTCTGTAAAATTGATCTGGAATCTATGAAACATTTTAGAAGATTATAGTCAGAACAAAACACGTTTTCCGAGTACATATTTTTCTGTTTCCTAAAAACATCAATTAAGGTTGTCAACTGGATTACCTTGACAGTGGGCGGGGTACCTGTGCAGGTATCTTAATAAACTGGACAGAAGCACTGACAGGGAGAAGGTCAGCCTTATCCTCACAGGTGAGCCCGCAGTGGAACTGCCAATTCACTGAGGAAAACCTGGGAGGACAGATCACATAGCTAACACATCCAGCCTTCATTTCTAGTCTGGTAAGGGCATCAGGTGTAATTGCCCAAAACAGTATAAACTGGGGTTCTCGTAAAGAAGGTTCAAATTCTACTAGTGCTTTTGCCCCCATTGACAATGTAAACTTCCCACTGTGTGCACAAGGAGAGAGAGTAGCATGGTGAACCTCACAGGCCAATCACCCCACTACAACAGTAAACAGTAGTATAAGAACAACAAGAGCTAGCCATGCACACCATGTACACACACACATCATCACTCTCAGAAGAGTCCTATCTGCTGTGTTTGCCGGTTAACATCTGCCGTTTCTGCCTACCTAGACTGCCATCCCCTTTCTTCCTCCCCTTCGGGAAGTCCCCTCCCCACAATATTCCCTGCTCAGCATCCATGGAGCATTATATTCCTGGATTTCATCTTTGCACCCCCTGAAGACTGTGCAGAATCCCTTACACATGGCTTCATAGATACCTGTGGGAACAAGTCACCATTATATCCACACAGATGATAACACAGTTCATTTATACGTACAGTCATGTGGCTGATAATTAGAGTTTGTAAATATACAATCAGATTGTAAATTTGCATCTCCTTATTCTTTGGAGTACCTACAAGTTTGCTGACTCTCTAATCTACACTTATCCAAGATGCATTCCTACCTTGTCTGTACGCCAAGTATCTCCTGCTGAGTAATGCCTTCTACCGCACCAGCATCTGAGATGAGGATGCGGATGTGCAGTTGGGTGGGAATGTCCATGCAGCTGCCGTTCGCACCAGCAGACGGATCTACTACTGTATCAGGGGCATCCACACCTACAGAAATGTCAAGTGCATTTTGGAAAGAATAATAACAGTTTACCTACAGTGCCATGATATGGGGGGAAAGTGGGAAATGTTATTAGGATAGGAATCACAGGAACACGTCTTTCAACCCTAATAGGCTCTCGGTGTTGTCACTCCAAAACTATGTTACCACCCCTCATGTTCAGAATGTTTCCTTGTATGGTAAGTCAGTCACTGGAATTTTAAAATCCCTGACCCACATCATGAAACCATAAATCCTAATTCAGTTCCCAAGTTCCAAGCTCACTCGAGGGTTTTAGCAGAAATACTACACAGTTGCAGTAAAACGCCACGAGACTGAGTCCATGCGGTCACTGTTCTAGTACAAGCCTTAAGACATTTAAGGGCCCCGCTAACAACTTCAGTGAGTACGGATTAAATAGTGAAGAAGAATTTTCCTATTGTGTTGCCATAGGGTAACCCAATGGAAGATAATGAAAGTGAGTAAGAAATTAATTTTCATTCATCTTGAAAACTGGCTCTTCAAGGGAAAAACAGTGATGCCAACTACAGGAGGTAGGGGCAAGTTGTAAGGGGCTGCTGGAGGGACTTGGAAGTCGGTGACAGTTTCTTTGTGACTCCCAACTTCCTGTTCCTCAATGCACGTGTTCAACATCTCTTCTATTTATCAACCAGGATCAGGGTTGATTTTGGCTTAGACACGACATAGAAGACAACTGCGTCCACTTTGAAGGCATTGAGGTGTCAAATGTCATCACCTCAGCCTTCTTACCTAACCACCTTGGGTTCTCCATCTTCAAACCCCCCATTCTTTCTACTTAGGTACTTTACTGACTCCTTCCCTCCATCCCTTGGGCATTCCACAGCCATCCAGCTGGTCTGTGTGGCAAAGCCCAGGGACTGACAGGCCCCAACCTCTGGATTCTGTTTCCAAATGAAGATCTAACTCTGGGCCTAGTGACTTGAGCATGGGGCACAGGAGGATCAGTAAATCACAGCCTGAGAACCCCATGGCCTCCAGGACTCATCTCAAAGTCAGAGAGTGATATGGGGCACTTCTGGCCCACAGATATATTACATGATCCCTCACCCCCTAAAGAGGGCAGGGGACCAGGGTGTCATAATGATCCAAACCAAATCACAAGGGGTGAGGAGAGCACAGGTACGTGTCTGGATGGTCCTCTGTTTGAACTCCAGGCTGCGGAGTGGAAGTGACCTAAGGTGGTATGGAAAGCAGGATCCAAAAAGCCGCATACCACCAGCTGGGCAGAGTTGAGGGGCACAGCAGTATCCTCAGTGACAGGAAGGGACTAGGAAAGCAGATACTGCAGAACCAATTCACTCTTTCTGGCCCCACAAGGCAATGAAGCAGTTTTTCTTCCGTTAGCACATTTACACAATCAAGATTCCCCTGGTTTGCCAGCTGGGAAGACAGCAAAGAGACTGGAATGCTGGGTTTGGCTCCAGCTCTACCATGACAAACCATGCCCTGGAGCTTCTGCACTGACAAGCTGAGTGAGCTGGAGCTCAATGGCCAGACAGATGTTTTAGATCGGAAGGTGAACTCGAGCCTGCTGTGGCAAGGCACGGCCACTGCCTACGCCACACACACTCTACCTCCTTGCACTCTATCCCCTGCCAGCTCAAAGCTGCAAATGCCTCAGCCCAAAGGCACAGGACTCCAGTCTTTCAATCTGGCCTAGGTGGTGCTTGCTGTCCTTAACAGCAAGCTCTGCTACACCTTAACTTCTTTCTATTTTAACAGCTGTGCTGAGAGACAATTCACACACCATACAATTCACCCAGTTAAAGTGTATAATTCAACAGTTTTCAGTATATTCACAGAGTTGCACAGCCATCACCAAATTCCATTCTTATTGCCTCATAAAAAAACCCTCTACTCATTAGCAGTCACTCCTCACTTGCTCCCAAGTGCACCAGCCACTGGAGACCACCAATCTGCTTTCCATCTCTACAGGTCGGCCTGTTCTGGGCATTTTGTATCCATGGCAATGTGTCGTTAGTGATCATTTCTGTAGCTTCTTTCACTCACCATCATGTTTTCAATCACCTTATTTTCTTTTGTTTAAGATTTTATGTACTTATTTGAGAGAGAGAGAGAGAGAGAGAGAGCACAGAGGGAGAATGAGAAGGAGAAGCAAACTCCCCACTGAACGGAGAACCTGGCACGGGGCTCAATCTCAGGATGCTGAGATCAGATGCTTAACTAACTGAGCCACCCAGGTGCCCCTAAACACCTTTAAAAAAAAAAAAGATTCTATTTATTTATTCATGAGAGACACAGGGAGCGAGGCAGAAACACAGGCAGAGGGAGAAGCAGACTCCATGTAGGGAGCCCAATGCAGGACTGGATCTTGGGACTCCAGGATCACACCCCGGGCCGAAGGCAGGCGCTAAACTGCTGAACCACCCAGGCGTCCCAATCACCTTATTTTATATTAACAACACTGCTTTTATAAATTACAAACTCCGGTCTCAATTGCTCATATTCCTAGCAATCAAAATCAGCAATGCAAACTGAAATGCACTGAAAATCTTCAATCTTCATTTAGACTTTTACAAAGACTGTTAGCTCATAAAACAACCGGGTAATTTGAACTTCATGTGGATTTCCTCTCAAAAAACAAAAAAGGAAAAAAAATACAGAAAAAAAAAAGCATAATGAATAAGAGGTAAAAGATGAGAAGAGCCTACTGCCTGGACGGTTAACCTCTAAACAAATGTCAGTTGAGCCACAGTGAAGGAAAAAGACCCATTGCATGGGCTCCCACATATAGCCAGCACCATATACTCTCAGCAACAAGTTAGCTGCACTTCTCTACAGCTTTGACTTACGTATTATTTCAAGCCAGCCGTCACTAGGATCATTGTAATCAGAGTTGCCTCTCATTGCAACATGAGTTGCTTGTATTAATGAATCAAGTAGTTCAACAGCATTCTCCCTATAAGAGAGTAAGACATTTCTCAGCATGTGACCAGCAGGTCTTATCCTGAAGTCCTTGCCAGGGAGTATTCAGGTTATGCTTGCGTGTCCAAATAAAAACTGCCAGAGAAAGTGGCATTAAAAGCTGGTGGGGCATCTGCATTCTCTTCGATGGCCTTTCCAGGATGAACCTAAGCCACTAGGGGAAGACCTATGGAACCAATCTTTTAGGACTTTAAATGTTAGTAACCTATAGTGGTATCATATAGTTCACAGACTCCATTGAGTTTTTTAAAACTTGGGAGGTAGATAAATCACATACCAAGTTACTAGGATAACTTTATGGGCCAGAGTTATCCAAGAGCAAAAGAACCTAACTATTCAGCTAGAATTTTGAGCCATTAAGATTAAGTGAAGATTAAGAATTGGAACTTAGCAGCCACCTAGGTGGCTCAGTCAGTTGAGCATGAGGCTCTTGATTTTTGGCTCAGGTCATGATCTCAGGATCATGGGATCAAGCCCTACAGCTGGGTGTGAAGCCTCCTGGGGATTCTCTCTCTCCTTCTCCCACCTTCTCTCCCACTCTTAAAAAAAGAATTGGTATTTACCATCCCTCCTTTCCAATAATGTCATTGGCAGGTACAAACCTTATAAACTGCAGGGGAGACTCTGTGGACTCCAGCATTATTCCCCATGATCAGGAGCCTTGCTGGTAACTTACACCTGCAGTCTACTTCCCTGCTTACTACCTCCCCCATCTTTTCCCAAAGGACTACACTACTCAGGATATGTTATAGATGAAATGGGTGTAAGAATGTATATACTTAAAAACCACAAGATACCACTTCAGGCCTACTGGGATGACTCCTATCAAAAACAACAGAAAGAAAAAAAAAAAAAAAAAACACAACAGAAAGCAATAAGGGTTGGGGAGGATGTGGACAAAGTGGAACCCTCTCACGCTCCTGATAGGAATATAAAATGGTGCAGCCAATGAAAACAATGTGGTGATTCCTTGAAAAATTAAATACCTAATTACTATATGACCCAGCAATTCCACTGTTGGGTGTATGCCCCAAATAACTAAAAGCAGGGACTCAAACAGAAAGTGGTATGGGAACATTCACAGCAGCACTATTCAACAGCCAAAGGTGGCAACAGCTCAAATGTTCACTAACGGATGAGTGGATAAACAAAGTGTAGTACAGTCGCACTACAGAGCAGGATTCAGCCATAAAAGGGAGCAAAGCACGGACACCTGCGACAACACAGATGAGCCTCAAAAACATGAAGTGAAGTGGAAGCAGCCAAACACAGAAAGTCACCTATCCTATGATTCCGTGTACATGAAATGCCAGAACAGGTAAATCCCTAGAGACAGAGCACAGACTGCTGGTTGCCAGGGGCTGGGGGAGGGGAGGGGGGAATAGTTAATGGGTACAGGCTTTCTTCTGCAGAGATGAGAATGTTTTGGAACTAAATAGGGGTGGTGGTTGTACAACATTATGAATGCACTAAATGCCACTGAACTGTTTAACTTTATTGTTTTTTTTATATAAAATCTTTTTTTTTGTAATTTTTATTTATTTATGATAGTCACAGAAAGAGAGAGGCAGAGGGAGAAGTAGGCTCCATGCACCGGAAGTCCGACGTGGGATTCAATCCTGGGTCTCCAGGATCGCGCCCTGGGCCAAAGGCAGGCACTAAACTGCTACACCACCCAGGGATCCCTGTTTGTTTGTTTTTTTTAAGATTTTATTTATTTGAAAGAGAGAAAGCACTCACAAGCAGGGGCAGAGGGAGAGAGAGAAGCAGACTCCTCACTGAGCAGGGAGTCCAACATGGGGGCTCAATCCCAGGACTCTGAGATCATGACCTGAGCTGACTGACTGAGCCACCCAGGTCCCCCATGAACTATTTACTTTAAAATTATTAATTATGTCATATGAATTTCAGCTCAATTTTTAAAACAAATGCATATGCATATCCATAAAAACTTTCCAAATGCCATCCAAACAATTAAGTGCAAAATTCTTTATACACTATATAACAAGGCTTATGTATTCTTTACATATTAATCATACCAATTATATCTGCCTCATGACTTTTTCATTTTTCTAGGAGTATTGGGTTCCAACAATGAATAGACTTCAGCTGAACAACCGCATAAATATGGATGGAAGGGCTTTAGTCCCAAGAAAGAATTCTATTTTCCCTTATACCGATGTTTGAATCAATTCTTTTTTTTTTTTTTTTTTTAAATAGGGTCCACACTCAGCATAGAGCCCCACACTGGACTTAAACTCACAACCCTGAGATCAAAACCTGAGCTCAGGGATCCCTGGGTGGCTCAGCGGTTTGGCGCCTGCCTTTGGCCCAGGGCGCGATCCTGGAGTCCCGGGATCAAGTCCCACGTCAGGTTCCCGGCATGGAGCCTGCTTCTCTCTCCTCCTGTGTCTCTGCCTCTTTCTCGCTCTCTGTCTATCACAAATAAAAATAAATAAATAAATCTTTAAAAAAACAAAAAACAAAAAAACAAAACCTGGGCTGAGATCAAGATTCAGACACTCAACCAACAGAACAATCTAGGCGCCCTTGAATCAGTTCTAAAGAAACTGTCCTTTGGGGACCTGTGTGGCTCAATGGTTTGGCACCTGTCTTGGGCTCAGGGAGTGATCCCAGGGTCCTGGGATCCCACATTGGGCTCCCCGCAGGGAGCCTGCCTCTGCTCCTGCCTACGTCTCTGCCTTTCTCTGTGTGTCTCTCATGAATAAATAAAGAAGAAAGAAAGAAACTGTCCTTCCTGTCCACTACCACTTTTACACAAGATTTTTATTCAGACTATAGTTTTTCACATTCATGTTGTCTTTAGTATTCATGCGGTGAATTCATTTTAAGCAAACCACTCAGAATGCAGGGAGATTCACCAAAGCAATGCTCACCTGAGTCGAGTACAGTTTTCATGGATCCCAACTTCTAAAAGACATCCAGATAGTGCATTTTCTCCAAATAAAATGGGTTTGAAAGTTGCTGATGTACACAAACCCCTTCCGGCTAGAAAATGAAAAGATTATCCTCTTACTATTTTTGGTAAATTAAAGTTAAGGATTACTTCAAAGTTTTTCTTGGAAAACAGAAAACAATCAGCAGAAATAAAGTTCCCAGTTTTCTAGAGAACTGAGGTCATTGTTACTCTAATCCTTTCAAAGCTGAACAAAGGTGCCTCTCTGTATCAGAATACCTGGACCAGGATCAATGGTTTATTCTGAGCAAGAAAGTTAATGCCTGTGGCAGATGCAGGTAATCACCACCAGTGCAAAGATTTTCCATAGTCTGGAACAATTGGTCATATCTCCAATTAGTGCCATCTTGGGCTACAGGCAACAATGACAAGAGACTCTCCACCCAACTATATATATATTTATAAATTTATATATATATATAAATTTGAAAGAGAGAGTGAGCATGAGCGGGAGGAGGGGCAGAGGGGGAGAGAATCTCCAGCAGACTTCCTGCTCGCAGAGCAGAACTCAGGGCTTGATCTCACAACCTTAAGATCATGACCCTGAGATCATGACCTGAGCCAAAATCAATAAGTCAGATGCTCAACCGACTAAGCCACCCAAGTGCCCCAGCCAACTCCATATTTAAATCTCTCTTACAAATAACCAGCACTTCAGGAGCAAACAATGTCAAATTTAAAAACAAACCTGAAAAAAAAGCTGTAGAAGCATGATCTCCTCCACCCTCCCTGCCACCCCCACTCCAGCTAAATAAACCAACTGGAATTTAAAGTGATTAACTACTTGATTAGATTCAAAATAAGGCCATATTTTCAATTCTAGCTTATCAAAGAGCAAATCATATTACCAAACCAGATTACCTGATTGCCAAAGGTATAAAGTTGTCACATTATTCATCTTGTTGGTATTTAGAGCTCGAACAGGCTTGCCAAGTTGGTATCCTAGACAAAGGCAATGAGAAGTAGCTAAAGTTAACCTAACACAGCAGATAGTATAAGAGAGGAATACACAACGAAAGGAAACACACAGGAAAAGCGAAGTCAGAATACACTTGAGAGAAGATACCATCTTCATTCATTTTCTTTTGTTTTTTTTAACAAAGATATTTGTGTGACTTTTTAAGAAATATTTAAAAAATAAAATCTGAAAAGGAAGGAGCAGGCAGGAGTCAGTCCTAGGCCGCTCACACCAGGGAATCAGCTGCAGAGCAGGCCAGGGTACCCCCCTGAGTGATCACTACTACTGGACACAGGCGCTTTGAAAGGAGACTTAGACCAAAGCAACCTTTCGGTGGTTCACTGGCAAATCAGTTCCACTCCTGGTGTGATTCAGGTCCTATTCCCATTGTCTCCTATTTACCTGCCTTACTGCTTCCACCTTTTTGTTATGAAAATGTTCACATGTACACTAAAGTTGAAAGGAATACCACCCACAATCAACAACCATGAATATCTAGCCATATTTGTCTTCTCTATATTACAGAAGCATCTATATACATATTTATTTTTAGCAAGACCTTTTAAAAATAAGTTGTAGACTTAACACTTCACCTCTAAAAGCTCCTGAAATTAAGCAACACATAGTCTCCTGAAATTAAGGCTATTCTTCTAAATAACCATCATACCAGTATTTCTCCTGAGAAAATTAATAATTCCTTATAATCAAATCATATCTAGCTCATACTTTTATTTCCTCATGTCCCCAAAACCTGTTTTAGAGCTATTTCTACAAACCAAGATGCAATCAGGGTTCATGCATGGTGTTCATGTTCCCCACGTTACCTCTCAGCATTCCTGGACAAGCGGCCTCCCCCACAGGCTGCTCCTCTGCCCCTGCCCACCTCCGCCTGGGACTCATTCCTACCTCCTTGGCCGCCCCCGGGTTATTCCTGTTCCCAGCCCACACTATCTACTTCCCGAGGTACAATCTCCTCCACACAGCCCAAAATAGAAACTTGCCGAGGGCAGAACTCTGCTTTTTCTCCAGCACTTCTGAGATCAGAACCAGCAGTACTAGATACTTAACACAGGTCCTTAAGAATGGGAAGCTTAGGTGGATGGTCAACATTCCACTTCTCTGAAGTTCTAGAGTATCCATCCTTTGCCCAGCACTCATTATCTTGTATTGTTCTATGTTGCTTCTATGACCTGATGCTGTCTTTCCAATTAAGAGAGTTAATTCCTTGAGAATAAGCCCCACATTGTATACTCCTAAAACCCTTCCTGCCTCAGAAGGTGCTAGAGAATGAATAGCTGTATATACACACAAACTATTTCACAAGCTCATCAGTTCTGGCTTGTAATCAACTTATTCTTTTTTGACAAGGGCATCAACATTTTTCACATATTCTGATGGTGTTTCTCAGAAATCCTGTGAAATTAAATCATGAAATGAAAACTCTTACATCCCAGAAGACTGCTTTGAAATCCAACAATAAAACCCAAAACTCCACATTAACAAATACACTAAAATCTTATTTAAAAGTTATATATATATATATATAATGGATCATGCATTATTATATCAATTTATACAAAGACTGAAAAATCATGCAAACAAAAAATTTAAAGTTATTCCTTTGTGGTTACTTACTGCCTGATTAAGAATAGTAAAAAGGAAGGGACGAGGGAAGCCTGGGTGGCTCAGCGGTTGAGCGTCTGCCTTTGGCCCAGAGGGTGATCCTGGGGTCCTGGGATCAAGTCCCATATCAGGCTCCCTGCATGGAACCTGCCTTTCCCTATGCCTAAGTCTCTGACTCTCTCTCTGTGTCTCTCATTAATAAATAAAGTGTTTGAAAAAAAATGATTAAAAAAAAAAAAACAGGAAGGGACAAGTTTGTAACAAACAATGATACTTTATCCAACATATATTTACTGAACACCTACTATGGTCTAAGTCAGTGCTGCCCAACAGGAATATAACCCAAACCACATATGCGATTTTAAAATATGACACATTTTTAGAATTTTTTAGTCATTAAAAAAATGTTTCTATTAGCCCCATTAAAAAAGAGAAAAAGGGGATCCCTGGGTGGCGCAGAGGTTTGGCGCCTGCCTTTGGCCCAGGGCGCGATCCTGGAGACCCGGGATCGAATCCCACGTCGGGCTCCCGGTGCATGGAGCCTGCTTCTCCCTCTGCCTATGTCTCTGCCTCTCTCTCTCTCTCTCTCTGTGACTATCATAAATAAATAAAAATTAAAAAAAAAAAAAAATTTAAAAAAGAGAAAAAGGGGATCCCTGGGTGGCGCAGCGGTTTAGCGCCTGCCTTTGGCCCAGGGCGCGATCCTGGAGACCCGGGATCGAATCCCACATCAGGCTCCCGGTGCATGGAGCCTGCTTCTCCCTCTGCCTATGTCTCTGCCTCTCTCTCTCTCTGTGACTATCATAAATAAACAAAAATTTAAAAAAATAAAATAAAATAAAAAATAAAAAATAAATAAAAATAAATAAAAAAAGAAAAAGTAGATGAAGTTAATTTGAATAATATATTTTATTCAACTCAATATATCTAAGTATCATTTCCATATATGCCACTGGTCACATTGCATGGTTAGCAGCTGGCATGTTGGATATGAAGTTCTCCCTACTGTTTTAGGTGCTGAGGAGGCAACAGTGAATTAAAGGAGCAAACAAACATACAACAAATCCGGTGATGCTATATTTGTACATAATTACAAAAAGTGCAGCATGACTGTTCACAGTCCCAGTGAAGTCTTTCCATGGATCCCAGGTTAGGAATTCATCTTCCATAGCTTCTTATTCCTTAAAAAAGCTAATTTTACCAACACTTCAAAAGAATTTTTTTTTTTTCCCCAAAAGACTAGTACCTAATGAGAAAGAATGTTTTGCATTTACAACAACTTGTAACTATCTAGGACACTTCATGTAAAACAACAACACAAAGGGATGCCTGGGTGGCTCAGGGGTTGAGTGTCTGCCTTCGGCTCAGGGCGTGATCCCAGAATCCCAGGATCGAGTCCCACACTGGGCTTCCTGCATGGAGCCTGCTTCTCCCTCTGCCTGTGTCTCTGCCTCTCTCTCTGGTTCTCTCTTGAATAAATAAATAAAATCCTAAAAATAAAAAAATAAAATAAAATAACCCATGGGATGCCTGGGTGGCTCAGCAGTTGAGTGTCTGCCTTTGACTCAGGGCATGATCCTGGAGTCCCGGGATTGAGTCCCACATCTGGCTTCCTGCATGGAGCCTGCTTCTACCTCTGCCTATGTTTCTGCCTGTCTTTATGTCTCTCACGAATAAATAAGTAACATCTTAAAAAAAAAAAAAAAGTTGTTGTCAGAAAAAGAATACAGTGTCACAAAAAACAAAGAGAAAGGATAGAGTCACAAACTAAAATTGTAGAGAGTTACTTAACAATCATCATAGTAGTACAAGAGTATTGAATCGAAATATGTTTGTAGGATCAGCAGTTGACATATACTGTCTTACCTGGATTTCCAGAAAATTCCTCTTCATTATCACTATTATAGCTTAAAAATTTTACTGTAAATCTCTGTGTCATGATCCCTAGAAATAAAACAAAATAAAAATATAATGTGCACCATTTCACTAGGAAGAGAAATTATCCCCCACAGTGTTATTTTCTTTACCATATAATTACATTTTGACATGCAAAAGAAAAAAAGTGTTCTCTTAAATCACAAATACAAATAAGAAACAAGTCTGACTTAGTTTTACATGTAATAATTATGAGAAACTTAAAGAAAGAATAAAATGTTTTAAACTGAATACATTCCCACTGCCCTCAACAAAGTTACCTTTTTGGTGGGCATTAATTTCTGCCCTAATAATTTTGACATTTATTTCGCTGATTGTATTATTATTCCATCTGAAAATATAATGTTCTTCCACGTTCACGTTTCTGGAGGTTGATTCATTGCTGAAAAGTATTTCTACAAATAAAAAATGCTTTCATAAATTAATGACCCTCTTTGGGTTCAAGTCTATTACTGGCCCCATCAAATCAGCATTGGCCACCTCCTCTACAACATCACAATATCCTGGGAGGTCTGCCCTTCCTTTCTATTTCTGTAACCCCAGAATGCGGCTCATAGCTCAATACAGAGCACACACTCAAAAGAATGTCAAAAATGAAAGACTACAGAATGTCAGGCCCTTAAGAGCAGAGGTCTGCTATGTAGCTCACTACTATATTGTAGGTACTTTTTTTTTTATTGTAGATACTTTGCTAAGGTTTGATAAATGAATAAATTTGAGAATTATGACACATTGTAAAGAAACACAAATATCTTTCATTAACAACAAAAATCTTGGTAATATTAGTCAAACTCTGAATAACTTGTTTAGCTGCATCAGAATGCAAAGTTTAGGGTGCCTGGGTAGCTCAGTTGGTTGAGCATCTGCTTTCAGCTCATGATTCCAGGGTCCTGGGATCAAGTCCCACATTGGGCATCCCACTCAGTGGAGAGTCTGCCTCTCTCTCTCTCTCCCCCCTGCTTGTGCTCTCTCAATCTCTCTCAAGTAAATAAATAAAATCTTTAAAAAAAAAAAAAAAACTGCAAAGTTTAGTTATTAAAAAAAAGGGGGGGGGGATGCTGGGTGGCCCAGTGGTTTGGAGCCGCCTTCAGTCCAGGGCGTGATCCTAGAGACCCGGGATTGAGTCCCACGTCGGGCTCCCTGCGTAGAGCCTGCTTCTCCCTCTGCCTGTGTCTCTGCCTCTCTGCCTCTCTGCCTCTCTCTCTGGCTCTCATGAATAAATAATAAATAAAATTTTAAATAAATAAACAAGAAAAAGAAGAAAAGAGAGCAAGAAGCATAAATGTTGGCTCCCTGAAAAATATTTCAGAAAATGTTCACAGGCCCTGAAAACTAGCAGAGACCCTGGAGTCCACATTAACTCACAGCTGTGAGGAGCTGGCTCCAGGGCA
This sequence comes from Canis aureus, assembly GCF_053574225.1. Taxonomy (NCBI): domain Eukaryota; kingdom Metazoa; phylum Chordata; class Mammalia; order Carnivora; family Canidae; genus Canis; species Canis aureus. Next base: position 9,532,110 of record NC_135637.1, read on the forward strand.
CAGATATTGCTCTGAAACAAGGCAAAATGGAACACGGAAGAAATAAAATGTGTATTAGACAAAATTCTAACTGTTGTGAACCTCTGTAAATTCCTAATAAAAATGTATTTTCCCTCTAGGACTACATATTACTTATAAGAAATGAACTACATATTTCTTTAGAAGTAATATAAAAGCATGAATTCAAATACCTGTACTGGTGATGAATTTGTCTGGGTCGGCTGCTTCCTCATAGATTACTTTTGGTTGAACGATGCCTAAAAAGATAAAGAGGTTAGCCTCCAGAAGACAACATGGCCCAACACGATCATTTTTACTTATTCAAGTGAAAGCTTACCAGGAAAATACAGTAATTGTGTCTGACCTATGTGCCAGCTACAAAACTCTCTCGCTCCCAAAATGCCAATCATGGGAATCCCACTGTTCTTGGCATCCGGTAATGACTGAGGAAGAGATTCCAAAGTCAGTGACAGTGACCCGGAGAGCTACTCTCCTACAGGAACAAATATGCAGTCCACTGCCAGCGGGAACGGAAGATGGTGTGCTTGCTTTAGGAACGGTCTGGAGTTTCCTCACCACATGACTTGGCAATCCCACTACTGGGGATACAACCAAGAGAGATGCAAATGGGTGCCCACACAGACACTTGTACATGGGCATTCATAGCAGTACAACCACAACTACCAAAAGCAGGAAACAACCCAAATGCCCAACAAAGGATGAACAGATGACGTATGTGGCCCATATATTCACAGGATGGAGCAGGACTTAGCCATAAAAAGGAATGGAGTTCTGATCCATGCCACAGTAAGAATGAGCCTTGCAAACATGATGCTAAGTGAAAAAAGCCAAACACAAAAGACCACATATTATAGGATTCCTTTTATATGGAAAGTCCAGAACAAGCCAATCCATAGAGACAGAAAAGGGATGAGTGGTCACTAGGGGTTAGGGTACAGGGTCTCCTTTAGGGGGAGGAAAATGTTTTGGAACTAAACAGAGGTGGTAGTTGCACAGCACTGTGAAGGTACTAAATGCCACTATCTATACACTTTAACATGGTTAATTTTATGTTATATGAAGCTTATCTCCATTTTTAAAGAACTAATATGCAATGTGTTGCCCTAAGGAACTGGACTTTTTCTGAAGAAAACATTTTCCTCAATTGACAGCTGAAATATTTAAAGTTGATCCAGCAGAAGTGATTCATATCCTCATGAGATCAGTTTATGTAGACAGACACTCGGGTCTGTGTTCCTTTTCCTTTTTTTTTTTTTTTGTTTTTGTTTTTTGTAAAGCATTATTCATTATTCATTTGAGAGAGAAAGAGAACACTCAAGGAGAGGGGCAGAGGCAGAGGCAGAGAAGCAGACTTCCTGCTGAGCAGGGAACCTGATGCAGGGATCTATCACGGGACCGTGAGATCACGACATGAGCCAAAATCAAGACTCAGTCACTTAACCAAATGAGGCGCCCTGTGTTCTTTTCTCAAACCAATGTAACATACCTCCTACGGCACCATTCTTGATCTTCACATTGATAATATCATCTTGCTCTTGGTATACTTCCAAATTAGTAGCACACAGAACATCAAAATTCTGAAGGAATGCCACTGGCGCATCCTGCATGCACTGCCCAGCCAGGGACACCTGGGTGAGGGGAAATCCCAACAGGGCTATGACCTCTCTTCAAAGCATAAAATATAGGTCAGTGTCTTATACAGGCATTCTTTCTGCAGTCTTCTCCTATTGCTGGGTTAGTTTCAACAATAATGAGTTCACTGACTAGATGGCTAACAAATAAAATATTTAGTTAATTTGCTAATCAAACTCTGGAAGCTACTGGTTGAGGAGCAGAAATATTTAACAGAAACAAAGAAAACACCCTGCTCCATTTACTTTGCAGAAACATGATTATATTCAACTGAATCTTTCTCTCCCTTGGGACAACCAGATTTTTGTTAAAACCATTAAAATGGATTCCCTGAACAGTGAAGAGAGATGGTTTAGACTCTTATGTTTTCTTCCCACAAATATTTTTTCCTCATGATTTTGGACTTAAAAAAAAGATTTCATATAAAATTCTATAGCCTTGAGATATTTTTCAAAGTTGTGGAATATTAAATTATATACTTCTAGCTTACTAAAAATTGGCTGTTAAAACTAACAGAAGTTCAGAATGATAGTTATTTCCATGGAAATTTATAGAATGTCTTTTAGTTGGTAAGTTCACTCTGAGATGTAGCAGAGATGGTGGCTAATCTAAGATGGACTGTTAAAAATAAAATCCACAGATCATAAAGAGTTAAGTCCCTGGAAAGTCCACAGGAGAAAAATAAGTAACTTAGGGTAACATTTTTAAGAGCAGTATAAGTTAAATTAACAACAGGATGGGAAAAAATTTTAAAGACTCTAGCACATTAAAATGGAAATTATTACCTGTGGAATGGTCAAATATGCCTTGTCTAGAGTCATGACTGGATCTCCTTGTTTGTAACCGAAGTCTGAAAAGTCTCTGTAATCAGTATGCAGATGTACTTCAAAGGCAATATGCTGCCTAGAGGAACTGGAAATCAATGAGAAGGATTATCACTAATATTTGCAGCTAGGAAAAATTCTTCTTTTAATTTTTGTTTTACTTTTTTTAATTACAAAAATAACATGTGGGCTAAAAGCCACAGAATTGTACACTTGAAAGTGGCTGGTGGCAAATTTTGTTACATGAATTCTACTTCAACAATAATAATAATAAAGTGGTAAAATTTCAACATTATGGAAAGGTACAAGAAAGGGAATCAAGACCCCCGGGAGACCACCACTCCTTTCTCAAACCCAGATAATCACTATTAGCTGTTGGCGGTATCAACCAATTTATTTTCAGTGAGGCCCAGTTCTTTCAAATACTTAATACAAAATAAACCTGCTAATGGAACTCTAGAACTGAATGGCGAATCGAGGAAGTCAGGGCTATATGGGCCCAGGAGAGGTCATGAGCACCCAAGGGCTGCACCCCAACACGCACACAGAGCCGTCATAGAAGTAGCCCAGGAAGGGTGAGTTGGCCAGCGAGGACTGAACACACAGGAACGGGAACCAGCCCGGGGTCCGGTAGGGCTCCTGCACAGAGCACAGCTGGTCAAACTGAGGATTGACGTCACCTCCAAAGACGCCGGTGAAACAGGCCTCTCTGAACAGCTCTGTTAGATCTGATGAGCATTCCTTAGGAGGAAATGTAGAGCAGCAGTGAGTAGACAGAAGCTTCTGCAGTGCCCGTTGTCAGCTCTTGGCAGAGCAGTACACCACTGAAGAAGCACAGAACAAATCTCCATCCAGCGTACTGGTGCTTTGTGCTCACGGAAAGTAAAATCCTGCTATAATCTATTTTTAAAAGATATTTATTTGAGAGAGAGAAACAGAGATAGTGAGAGAGAGCATGAGCAGGCAGAGGAGAAACAGGCTCCCCACTGAGCAAGGAGCAGAAGGTGAGGCCCGATCCCAGGATCCTGGGATCATGACCTGAGCCCAAGGCAGAAGCTTAACCAACTAAGCCACCCAGGCGTCCCTCCTGCTGGAATTTCTTCGTCAATTCCCTATGAGCCTCCAAGTCAGGAATTTCAAACCTTCCAGGGAACCACATCCTTACTCGGAACATAGTATGTGTCCACCAAAAAAAAAAAAAAAAGAAGATGACAAGAGAATATGGAATAGACTCCAAATGGGGAATAAAACAGAGTAAACTTCTCTTTTTGATTGTCATCACCATCCAAATCCCTAGAATCCTAAAGAAACTTTATGTTGGGGCAAATAGTCCATACTCTATAAAATCCTTAATTAAGGCCCTCGCCATATCAGAACACAACCCAATCAATGTGATCAAGAAGTGACTTTATTCCTATATTCTGTTATTCATCCATATTCTTCCTTGTTTCATACAGGATTGAGAGTTAAAAGTTAATTATGTCCTGAATCCCTTGTTTACTGACAATAGAAAAGTAAATTTTAAATAAGAACAATTCAATTAAAAAATTGATCATGTTTAAAGCAGTAAGTAGCAATCACCCGAAGACATCACTGATCCAGAAGATTAAGCAATGCCAGTGGTTGGTGCTGTCTACATCGATACCAAATAGGACAAACATGTAAGAAGTTAGAAATAGGACACAGTACTGCAGTCTGGAAGAAAGAGGAAGAGAACACCATTTTAACAGTTCTATTAATACTGACTTATGATGTTCCTTATTTTTAAATTAAATATAATTGTTATTATAAGTACAATTCTTAGTATGAGAATTACAATATAAATGAAGGCCCTAAACTTTGCTTTTCTGCTTTTTCCTTTTCTGTTTTGTAGAACCAACCACAACATAATTGCACTCAACCATAAATGGGGGTGACTAGGGCCCCAGCAAACATGCCTCTTTTGCATCTCTTAAACCTCAAAGAAGGATTAGAAAGATGTGTTTGGATTGGGCAATGGTTTCCTAGATATGACACTAAAAGCACAAGCAACAAAAGAAAAAATGGATCAATCAGACTTCAGCAAATTAAGAAACTCTTGGGCTTCAAATGACACCAACAAGAAAGTGGGCAACCTACCCAACAGGGGACGTTTGTTGCAAATCACATACCTGATTTGGGACTAATAACCAGAAGGTATAATGAACTCTTACAGTTTAACAACAAAAAGGCAACCCAATTTAAAAATGGGCAAAGAATCTACAATAGACATTTCTTCAAAGATATAGGAATGGCCAGGAAGCACATGAGAAGATGATCAACATCATCTTGCTACTACAGAAATGCAAATCAGGGGCGCCTGGGTGCCTCAATTGGTGAAGTGGCTGCCTTAGGCTCAAGTCATGGTCTCAGGGTCCTGGGATCGAGTTCCGCATCAGGCTCCCTGCTCAGTGGGGAATCTGCTTCTCCCTCTCCCTCTGCTGCTCCCCATAACATTGCGTCAGCTAAGAAACACTGTGCTCCTTTCTGTCAAATAAATACATAAAATCAAAAGAAAGGGAAGAAAGGGAAGAAAAGAAAGAAAAGAAAGAAAAAGAAAGAAGAAAGAAAGAAAGAAAGAAAGAAAGAAAGAAAGAAAGAAAGAAAGAAAGAAAGAAAAAGAAAAGAAAGAAAAGAAAAGAAAAGAAAAAAGAAAAGAAAAGAAAAAAGAAAAGAAGAAAAGAAAAGAAAAGAAAAGAAAAGAAAAGAAAAGAAAAGAAAGAAAAGAAAAGAAAGAAAAGAAAGAGAAAAAGGCAAATCAAAATCATAATGAAATACCACTTCACACCCTCTAGGATGGCTGTAATCAAAAAGATTATTATAACAAATGAAGGTGAGGACATGGGAAAAAAATTGCAACCTCATTCTGCTGATGAGAACGTAAAATGGAGGAACCACTTTGGAAAACAGTCCCTCAAAAGGTGAAACATACAGTTGCCATAGAGCAGAGCAATCCCACTCCTAGGTACTATACCCAAGAGAAATGGAAACACATGTCCAAATAAAAATTTGCATACAAATGTTTACAGAAGCTTTATTCATAACAGCCAAAAAGCAAAAGCAATCCAAATGTCCATCATCTGAAACACGGATTGGCAATGTATGGGATAGACCAATGCAAGGGTCTGACCATCAGTATAATCAAACCCATGGGACAGAAGCAAGGCATTTGAGAGTAGGGTTGCAATGGGGTGTGACTTGGCCATAAGGAACACACCACTGACACCTGCCACAACGTGGAACCCTTTAAAACAGATGCCTAGTAAAAGAAGCCAGACACAGAATGCTACCAGCTGTAGGAATCCATTTACATGCAATGTCCAGAACAGGCAAATCCATAAGCCAGAGAACAGATGAAGAGTGGCCCGGGGATGAGCACTGGGAACAGAAGTTGCAGAAGGACACAAAAGTGTTCTTTTTGGGATGATGGAAATGTTCTCAAATTAGGTCATGAGGAGGGTTGTACACCTACCTCTACACATTCACCAAAAAAAATAAAAATAAAAATAAAATCACTGAACCAGTATCTTTTCCTTCCTTTTGATCTTTCCATAAAGGCTTCTCAATAAGATAGTAAATAAATACCACCCTCTCGGTATAATCATCTCAATTGTGACTTTATCCAAAGAGATACATTTTTTGCTTCCAAAACTAGACTGATGGGACTAGGTAAGAAAACTCATTTTGAAAACAATCTGCAGCACAAAACACAATCTGAGTTTTCACAGCCCATCCATCAAAAAGCTGGGGGTGGGGAACTGCTGGTATTGTCCACATGCTCTCGGGTATCAGAACTTTTGTATCAGTCATTGGCAGGGCATACCTGGTCACAGCAGCAGCGAACGTCACAGGCATTGGCTGTCAGATTACAAGGGCAGGGACCAAGGGGCTGATACACCTGGCTGGGAATAACAGTCACATTCTCTGAAAAGTACAACAGAAACACTGCATCAGCTATGAAACACTGACGAAGCACTGCCACATTTTTTTGACACTCAAAAGAAAGCTGAACCATTGTTTTACTAATCACCAGGACCAAATATTACACAGTAAGGAATCCCTGAGCTATGTGTAAACCCTATCTGAGGCCTGTTATCTGCTACTCCAACAAAGACCCAAATATAGGAAAATAGGCTAGTTACAATAAATGGAAAGTCATGGTCGATCTTAAGTGACTAAAATTTACAAGTTGGGATAAATATAACGCAGATTTTATTTTTCAACATGCTGAAGAATCACTTTTCATAACACGGACTGACATTAAGCATTGAGTCCTTCAAATTCATTACCTTTTCCAGCAGATAAAACCAAAGCCACGGTGACATTTCAGACAGCTTATCTGGGCCTATTTGGCCACAAGATTATATCTAATCATGCTACCTGCTCAGCCTCATGTCCCATTGCACCACAAACCCAACTCTTCACATCCTTTTTCTGGTTTAAGTGTGAAAGTGTAGGGGAAATTAATAATTTTTACATGGATTGGAAAAGGAATATGTTATATTGAATTTCAACCTCCTAACTCAGAATTCAGAGAGTAATCTTTCCAGTTTCTCTGCAATAATTTATCAGGTAAAATTTTAAGTCTGCTGAATTTTGTGTTTTGTTTTTTTTAAAGTAGGCTCCACACCCAGCATGGAGCCCAATGCAGAGCTTAAATTTACGACTGTGAGATCAAGACCTGAGCCAAGATCAAGGGTCAGATGCTTAACCAACTGAGCCACCCAAGTGCCCCCTGAATCTCACTTTTGCCCCAAGATTTGGTACATGTTGAAAAACTATGTAGCAATTATTTCTTCAGATTCTATGTAACAGTTAACTTCAAGGTGACAGTTGAAGCATCTAAAGATCAGCTAAGGGATCCCTGGGTGGCGCAGCGGTTTAGCGCCTGCCTTTGGCCCAGGGTGCGATCCTAGAGACCCGGGATCGAATCCCACGTCGGGCTCCCAGTGCATGGAGCCTGCTTCTCCCTCTGCCTATGTCTCTGCTTCTCTCTCTCTCTCTCTCTGTGATGACTATCATAAATAAAAATAAAAAAAAAAAAAAGATCAGCTAATTACATAGTCTATGCTATATAATGGTAGAACCCCAGTAAGTCAATGCGTCAGGAATGAGAAGGTCTGAGTAACAGACTATGTTACTCAGGCCAGGCAAGGGTCTGACCATCAGTATAATCAAACCCATGGGACAGAAACAAGGCATTTTAGAGTAGGGTTTTACTATATGATATATAGATAGATGCCTTTATATCTATCTATATGTCTCCTATGCCATTTGCTAGCTTACTATTACTAGGCATACCACATACCTCCTATCTGTCCTTCCATCATTTTTCTTGTTCTGAGCTCTGTGTGACTGGGTGCAAAATGTTTCATACCTTCATGGGGTCAGAGCAGACATCTCATAATTACTAATATACAAAGACTCTAATTTTCCTAAGTTTGGCTATTTGTACAAAGACATTCTGATATTACCTAAATATAGTTAAGCATATTTTTTAAAAGAAAAAAGGCCACTACTTTGAATGGTATAGCTAATAGTTTTAAGCTATTAGCTTAAACCTCCCATAGTTTTAAGCACCCACAGAATATTATTGTTTTGTTTTGAATTTTAGATATTAGAAAATGTTTTTCTTCTAAAAACAAAACTTTAAACCTTTAATTAGGTCACAGATTCACATGTCCAAAAAAGAGGATCTAAAAAAGGTACACAATGAAGTCCTCACAGCCAGCCCCTTCCTGTTCCCACATTCCTCTCCAAAACAGTCCCACATGGTTAGCTTCTCAGATAGCCTTCCAGAACTTCTTTATGCAAATATAAATATATATTCTTACTCCATGCTATATGTACCCATCTGTATCTGCTTTCCACAGTTGGAGATTTATCTTGGAGATCTTTCCATGCTGGCACAATGAGGGCAGAGTAGCCGGCTGAATGGCACTGTCTTAACTTACCTAATCCTCCTCCACTTCCAAAATCACAAGGAGGACCACAGTGAGGTGATGGAAGTACCAGTGTGAGAGTCTCAAAGTGACAGACCTTTGCTATTAAGGAGGAACACATCTCCCTTCATTCCGGATGATCATAAAGGCAAGAAATTCTAGAGGTGGTTGCAGGACATAGGGAACATGGCGATGAGACCATTGGCACATCTACATTCTCTTGTTCTCAGGACACTGCCATGTTAATGTCCAAAAACATGTGATATCTGCTACAGTGCTAGTTATACATCATAAGCTAGAAGTGCCTTAAATGCCATCAGTAAGAGACTAGTCAAACAATGGTATCGCCGCACAAGGGAATACTATGCAGCTCTTAAAAAAAAATAGGTGAACCTACATTTATATGGAATTTATTTTTAAAAGGTATAGAATAGAATAGTAAATTGCATGTTATTAGTGCATGTGTGTGTACTGTTTTTAAACAAGAGAATATCACACACCTCCATAAGCGGAAATTAAGAGGCTGCCTCTGAAAAGGCAACTTTGACTGAAAATTTATTGTGGGTTTTCTGTTTGTTTTGTAAACTTCATTAATCTTTCCCTCATTTCTTTTTTGTTGTTGTTGTTGTTTTTGGTTTTAAGATGGAGTCACAAGAATCAATACACAGAAACAAACTTCTCTTTCTCCCTTGAAGGTAATCTACAAGGATATGAACAATAGCACAAAATAAAATAGGTCTTAATTAAGTAAAATAGTACAAATTATAAATTTCTAAAATAATAAAATTAAGCAAAAAGGAAGTATGTTTAGAAAGGTAAAATTGGTTTTTTTTGTTTTTTTTAGAAAGGTAAAATTGATTCAAGAGCAGAGTGCACAGATTGCGTGTCATATGCTTATAATCTGACAGATAATGTCTGGCATGAATGTTTTGATTGTCAAAGACTTTACTAACCTGATGCATTATGGGCCAAAGAAGAGTTGGCATAAATTTCCACTCGAATGAGCAGATGTGCTAAGCAGGATGAATTGCGAGATGCTGAAACCAGAAGAGTCTGGACAATACACGGGGACTCTGAGAAGGAATCTGTCTCAGAGAAACACCTTTGCAGACCCCTCTTCATTCTCACTGTCACATCCAACGCATTCTGAAAGGAAAACGTGCTGTCCCTTTTAAAGTGACTCAACAATAAATAAATAAATAAATAAATAAATAAATAAATAAATAAATAAAGTGACTCAACATAGCACGAATAATTCTAAGAACACATAATGGAAAACACAATAAAATTACATATCAGCTTCAGTTCACTTGAAAAAGGAGAACTATATACAAAGATCACATCATTTGATCCTACCCTGTAAACCTGGGCAGTATGCAAGCCCTGATTCCTAATCCTCGGTTTAACAGAAAAGCAAGCAACTTTTGGAGAGTTAGAGAAGCCTAAACATAGGTCTGTCAGGTAAATTAACTCAGTATGCCCAGCACCTTTTAGCGACTTTATCATCCTACCAGCATATCAGCAGATGAAAAGCACACACAAGTCAATGAAAACAGTCCCTAGTTCCTGCAGTATAAGCAAAGTCTGCCTTTCTCAGCCTTTATCTCCAAATTTGATGTCTTGCACATACTAGGCACTCAATAAAACATTTATTAAATGGAAGATATTTAACTCCTCTGGGCTTGAGTATTCTTACATGTAAGATCAGAGCTGGGTGAGGCCAGTGGCTATGAAGATTTTTGAGTCATGGATCCATTTGATAATCTGATGTGAGCTGGCAACCCTCTCCTCAGAAAAATGCAGGCACACAAATAACATTACAGACAATTTCAGAGGGTTCACAAACTTCTTGAAATTTGTCCAAGGATCCCTGAATCTAGGGTGAGCCCCACTGAGTTGGGTGGGTGTCCACTGGAACGGATAACCTACAGTTTCATGGTAGTTCCAAGCAGAGGGAAAACTATGTATCTTAACCAACCAAGAAAGCCCTGCAGAAACACTAACTGCAGGTGTCCATGAGTGCTAACCGAGGACATTTTTACCTCTGACCTTACCACACTAGGGGTCACAGTCAAGCTCCATTCTCCTGCCTCATTAGTCAGCACTCCACAAGCAGGAACCGGTAATAACCCTATAGGAGAGAAGATTAGGATGCAAGGCGGGATTGCCCAGCAGCTAAGGGGGTGCATGCTGGACTCAGGCTCTCTAGGAGGGAATGAGGATTGGGCCGTTCATAAGTTGTGCGACTTTGGACAAGTGACAACCTCTCTGAACTGCAGTGTCTTCATTTGTTAAAGGACATGAAAGGATATTACTGTTCTTACTAGGAAAATACGGTTGCACGTAAAGCACAGGGGACAGACAGCTCAGTGGATGCTAGCCATGGCGGCCCCAAGCTCGCTTTCACCGAACCCTGCGGTCGGCCAGCGGTGGTCCGCAGCGGCCCCCCATCCCTGCTCCCACGCCGACTCTGCAGTGGCCGGCGGCCGGCGCCGCGAGGATGCCACCTCCCAGGATGCCACGTGGCCAGGCTCCGTGGGCCGCCCAGCCCCACCCTCCCCACAGGAAGGGCCGGACTCTTTACCCTCCTTGTCTTGCAGCAGGGCCAGGGACACGGTCACATCCTCCGTGCGTCCGACCAGGGACGCGCTGGCCGCGGGGCCGGTCATGCGCATGAAAGCTGGGATGAAGACTAGGCGGGAAAGAAGGGGAAGGGTGGATTTACTAGCTGCAAGGACTCCGGGAGGGGTCCCAAGTCTGGCCCCTTAAACGCCCCGTTCCCAACCCCGCCCCCGCCCCCGCCCCGGCCTGCAGGCCCCGGCCCTGCGGTACACACCCAGGTCCCCCCCCAGCGGCCTCGGGACGCCCTGCAGAAGGAGAAGCCCCAGGAGCAGGGGGGCCGGCGGCGGCAAGCCCATGCCTGAGGCCTGGGGGCTCGCTTCACGGAACCGCGCCGACCTCGGAAGCCGGGGAGCTCTGCAGCCGGGGCCCGCGCCGCCCCGCCGCCGCCATCTTGCGAAGCCAGCCGGAGCTATGGCAACCACCAATCAGCCGCGGGCCTCAGAGCCCCGCCCACAGGCCTGCGCCCCGGCGTCTCCACGCGGGGATGGCGAAGGGGAAGCGGTGCCCTCGCCTCCAGCTAGTCACGCGGCCAGAGCGAGCCTACGGGCGCTGGCTCCTGAAGAAGCTCCTTAATAAACTGGACTTTTATGGGCACTTTGGGAGGACAAAAAAGGGGGTGGGGCTGCCGTGCTGTAACTGCAGCGCTGTTGAATTGTTTTTATCCTCCCAATTTTTTGAAGAGTTTTGTGTTGCTTGTTTTTGCCGCACGGAGCCATAAGCGCTTGTAGGCAGGTTTCTTTTAAGATTTTATTTATTCATGAGAGACACACAGAGAGAGAGAGAGAGAGAGAGAGGCAGAGACACAGGCGGAGGGAGAAGCAGGCTCCCTGCAGGGAGCCCAACGCGGAACTGGATCCCACGACCCCAGGATCACGCCCTGAGCCAAAGGCAGATGCTCAACCACTGAGCCACCAAGTCTCCCCATTGGCAGATCTTTTCAAAGAACACAAAGTATTTTGCCCAGCATTAGGACGGTTGCCAAAGTGTCTGAATGCTATGTCAATAGCCTCAAAGCATCTCACACCATATTACTGTAACCCAACTAGGGGTGCAGGCTATGGGATCACTGTGGGATTTCTCCCTCCTTCCGCGACTGGGTTGTGGAGGCAGAGAAAAATTAAGGCCATTCCACCTCACGTTTAGCATTAGCACAAGTACAGGCATCTTAGTCCCCTGGGAATAAGAGCTGAACTTTACAGGAAAAACTGCAGAATGTCCTCGGCAGGGAATCCCATATCGGAAAGACCATAAAGCTCAGAATGCCCTCCGCAGAGAATCCCATATCAGATCTTAAGAAACTCCCCCACCCTTTCCCCCATATTGGAATGGAAAAAATTCCTCCACCCCTTCTGAAGATCCCCTAGACCAGCCCATAAAAAACCCAGCTGTAACCCACTTCCCGGTCCAAGTCCCTGCTCCGCTGTGTGTGGTGCACTTGGACCCAAGCTCAAGCTTGTAAATAAACGCTCGTGTGTTTGCATCGGTGTCAGCTCCTTGGTGGTTTCTCGGATTCACAATCTTGGGCACAACAGGGTGACCTAGGGCAGCTCACCTAACCTCTCCGAATTTGAGTTTCCTCATCTGTAGAAGGGAGAGAACAGTCCCTCCCTGACAGGATTGTGTGAGGATTCAATGAGGTATCTCATATTAATGAGTCTAGACTAATGCCGGGCATATGGTAAGCACTCAATAAATGTTCACTCATTGTTAGCTCTCAGAGGGATGGTATATACCTGTTAGCTGAGAAGATCTACGTCTGCACCATGCCTGACAAACAGCAAATGCCAAATACAGGTACCAAAGTTACCTGTATTGGCAAATACCACTTGTCAGACACTCAAAATAAATGCCATTTTCATTGGTCAGCAGACCCAACGTTCTGAAAGCAATCTGAAAGTTGAAGTTCTACACATGCCTTGCACTGAGCTTTGCCTTGTTCTTAACACTCTTACATAGTAGTGGAGTTGTGAAGTTGTAACACTGGCATGAAATCCCAGCCACCACCCCCACATCAGCTCCTCTAGGGGGACTGCAAAGTATTCATATCTTAGTATCTGAGAATAAAGCCTAGGAGAACTAGGAGAGTTGTCAAACAGACATTTATTTATTGATTATTCCTTGACGAAAGAGTAACAAGTATTTCATTGAGGAAAATTGTATTGAATTACTTGTAATCCCTGGGTCAAAATGATTTTACATCTAGGGGAAACATGAGAAAATAATTTAGGCAAATGAATGTTGGGGGAGGGGTTGCTTTAACTATAGTACGACTATTTATCCTGAGTTCTACTTTGCTAGACCTTAATATTGTTGCCATGTTGGGATCCCTGCATGGAGCCTGCTTCTCCCTCTGCCTGTGTCTCTGCCTCTCTCTCTCTCTGTCTCTCATGAATAAATAAATAAAATCTTAAAAAATATATATTATTGCCATGTTGTCACATACTGTAGGTAGGAATCGTTAGTACCAAAGTTACCTGTATTAGCAAATGTCACTTGTCAGACACTCAAAATAAGAACATTTTTATTTAACATCAGTGGAAACCTGTCCTTTAAAAAAAAAAGATTTTATTTATTTATTCATAGACAGAGAGAGAGAGAGAGAGAGAGACAGGCAGAGGGAGAAGCAGGCTCCATGCAGGGAGCCCGATGTGGGACTCGATCCCAGGTCTCCAGGATCGCGCCCTGGGCTGAAGGCAGCGCTAAACCGCTGAGCCACCCAGGCTGCCCAACCTGTCCTTTACCAAACCACAGATAATCCTGTCAATACTTCCAGCTGAGACATCCTGCTATGGTAAAGAAATGTACTCCTACTCGGGGTGCCTGGGTGGCCCAATCAGTTAAAAGTCACTCTTGGTTTCAGCTTAGGTCATGATTTTGGGGTCATGGGATGAAGCCTGATGGGGGGTCTCCTTGCTCAGCAAGGAGTCTGCTTGAGATTCTCTCTCTCCCTCTGCCCCTCCCCCTTGCGCACTCTAAGTAAATAAATAGAAAGAAAGAGAAAAGGAAAGAAATGCACCAGATTGTAATTCACAGGGCTTCTCTAACCCTCCCAGTTCTGATGGGTGGAGAAAGGATAATGAAAGTGGGTTTTCTTTTTTCCCCCCTAGTTTTGCATATTTTCTTTTCTTTAAAATGCATGTAATTATTTTCTGTTCTAATCAGAATAGTACTTATTAACAGCATGCTTTTATTTTCTGCTTTTGGTCGCATTAAGCTATTTAACCAGTAGTGAAATGAACTATGGAATTCTAGGGCATTACAGTTAAAAAAAAAAAAAAAAGCTTCAAAAGTAAAGAAATACATATATGCTATTTGTGAGGTACTCAATGACACTATAAAAAATTAGATAACTTTTCTTAAAATTATTTGTAATCAGTTCTATTAATATAAAATGTCAATTCAACTATTAATGAAAAGTCCAAATTTTTTTAATACTGTACTTCATATATAAAAATGTCATTGGCCTATATTTACTCTCTTCTCCATTACTGCTGGAAACATTCCATGTTCTCTTCTAGGAATTACTAACAGTCTTACAAATCATGTTTGGATTATTTGAAAAACAAATGTTTTTTAAAAAGCAGGGGAGCAGGGATCTTTTTGTAGATTTACCTACAAAAAGTAGCCCAAGGGACTGCCTTTATTTTTTTTTTTTTAAGATTTATTTATTTATTCATTCAGAGAGAGTGAGAGAGAGGCAGAGACACAGGCAGAGGGAGAAGCAGGCTCCATGCAGGAAGCCCGATGTGGGACTCAATCCCGGGTCTTCAGGATCACACCCCGGGCTGCATGCGGCGCTAAACTGCTGCACCACCGTGGCTGCCCAGGGACTGCCTTAGAACCGCAGATTGGGTAGTTGTAACTATTTATTTATAGGAGGATAATTTCATGGCTTTCAAGTTAACTCTTATGAGACAATAAATTTCCTACTTTTATGACATCAAAATATACATTATTCTAGTTTGCTTTATCCAATAAAATACCAAATACTTTAAATTTTGCTAACTTTGCTCCCAATATAAAATTACAAGCAAACACCAAATCTTTCTTCTAATAATTTCATACTGGAAACTCTGTATGAAATACTTCATACCAGGACTTCTGGGTGGCTCAGTGGTTGAGCATCAGCCTTCGGCTCAGGGTGTGATCCTGGAGTCCCAGGATCGAGTCCCACATCAGGCTCCCTGCATGGAGTCCGCTTCTCCCTCTGTCTATGTTTCTGCCTCTCTCTGTATCTCTCATGAATAAATAAAATCTTTAAATAAATAAATACATACATATATACTTCATACCAATCTATTATTATGCAGTATTTGTAACAATATTTTCACATAGTTTTAACAGGATTTTTTTTTTAAGATTTATTTATTTACTTATTCATGAGAGACACACAGAGAGAGGCAGAGACAGGTAGATGGAGAAGCAGTCTCCCTGCAGGTAGCCCAATGCAGAACTTAATCCCAGGACCCTGGGATCATGACCTGAGCCAAAGGCAGACAGATGCTCCACCACTGAGCCACCCAGGTGCCCCAGCAAGATTTTATTTTTTTTGTTATTTTTATTTATTTATGATAGTTACAGAGAGAGAGAGAGGCAGAGACACAGACAGAGGGAGAAGCAGGCTCCATGCACCAGGAGCCCGATGTGGGATTCGATCCTGGGTCTCCAGGATCGCGCCCTGGGCCAAAGGCAGGCGCCAAACCGCTGCGCCACCCAGGGATCCCCCCAGCAAGATTTTTTTTTTTTTTAATTTTTATTTATTTATGATAGTCACAGAGAGAGGCAGAGACATAGGCAGAGGGAGAAGCAGGCTCCATGCATCGGGAGCCCGATGTGGGATTCGATCCCGGGTCTCCAGGATCGCGCCCTGGGCCAAAGGCAGGCGCCAAACCGCTGCGCCACCCAGGGATCCCCTCCCAGCAAGATTTTAAATTAAAGTTCTTCAGGAGCACCTGGCTGGCTCATTGAGTAGAGCATGTGACTCTTGATCTTGGGGTTCTCAGTTCAAGCCCTACATTGGGCACAGTGCTTACTTAAAAAAATAAAAGCTCTTCAGAGTTGAATAAAAACTTGACATTTGTTAAAGTACAAATTTGAAGGTAAGTTGAATTAGCATGAAATAAACAATAAGTAAGAGAAAATAACTTGAGCAAATTTGAAAATTTAAATTATTTTATTATAAAAATTTATATAAACCATAAACAGTTAAAAAAAATAAAACCTAAACAGAATTAAGCCAGTAAACAAATGAAAAAGTAGCAACAAGAACCTGACCAGCTTCTTTGAAATTATTCATCTTTTAGATATTTGATGACTTCCTAGACTTCCTACACTAAGGCATGAAATATTAAATATTATTTCTAAAAGACAAATAAAATTTTCAAACTCAAGGATCAGTATTTCCCAAGTGACCACCAAAACCTGTGTGTATTTAACAAAATTATAAATCCACAAAGTACAAAATCTACCTGAAATCATCTAGCCAAATAACAAATTATTTAAATGAGACTCAGCTTCTGAGACGGTATAAAGAGAAAATTAAAATCTTATTTACATACAAGGTTGTGGACACAAATGGATTTTTGTCAATATACGAATGTTTGTTTTTATCAATATACGTTTAAAAACAAACCAAACCAGCCACCATTCCTGAAAACCCTCCATACACTGTACTGGAATTTAAAAAGACTTCTAATATTTTCAAAGTTACATACAAAAATAAGTTTTTTCTTGTTCAAATTACAAATAATTTTTCTTTTCAACCTATAGCACTTGTCAGTAGTAAATCCAAAGCTTCTAGAGAATAGTTCTCCAACATTAATGCTTTTTTCCCCCTCATTACAAAAGGAGAGAACTCTATCTGGGGGACAACACTGAACTATAAAGAATCAATTCTCCACCAAGAAATTCCCCCTCCAAACCCAGACACTGGCTTTCACGTATAAGCTCTTCACACAACTATCTCTGAAGAAAAAGTTGCTGCCAGAGTGCTGCACCCCCCTCCTCCCTCGCTTAACATCAGACTTTGTACTGATTGACAAACAGTTAATAAGTGGATGACTGTGTCCAGACACACATGGGATATCAGTGATGTCAGGCAAAAGCAAAACTACCTGCTAGTCTATGAAGCCAAATCTCAACTTAGACAATACAGATTTTATTGACATGACTATTGTCAAATTCAGTTGTTGGTTCAAGGAAGATGGTCTGTCTTGGTTAATGCTGTTACTGCATGGTCGCTTGTTTGCTTTTTCCAAAACTGCGCTCAAATTTCACTGGTCATACATTTCACAGGCAGAACCCAACAGAGACGGGTAAGAGTCTAAAGCCGGTAATCAGGCAGGCCAAGCTGACAAATGATCACCCCATTATTAAAAAAAAAAAAAAAAGGGGGGGATCCCTGGGTGGCGCAGCGGTTTGGCGCCTGCCTTTGGCCCAGGGCGCGATCCTGGAGACCCGGGATTGAATCCCACGTCAGGCTCCCGGTGCATGGAGCCTGCTTCTCCCTCTGCCTGTGTCTCTGCCTCTCTCTCTCTCTCTGTGACTATCCTAAATAAATAAATAAAATATTAAAAAAAAAAATCTCACTAATTTGTGCTTTCTTCTTCTGTGGGCAAAAACCAGTCTGAAAAGATTGCATAGATTGATTCCCTCAAATAACACAGTGCCCCAAAAGCACAGCATGAGGATAATGGTCTAGAAATCCTTTCTGTAAGAAACTTCATTCAAAATTATTTCATATGCACTGTATTTTTTCAGGGCATCCAAACACAGATCCCACCACACAATTCCTAGTAATAGGCTCTAGGGGCGCAGGAATCTTATGATCACACGGACACTTTCAGTTTCTTTTTCTTGGCCTTGAGCACCGGAGGCAGAGAAATCTTAAAGGCTGTCCTGTAACAACACAGAAAGGAACACACCTTTCAGAGCCCTGAATCTCTCCCACACAAGCCAGCCACACCGCCTCAGGGATACTTACTCGCACGTTGTGCAGATGGGACTGAAGTTGCAGAATACTATAGATTTGAAAAACAAAACACACAGAATGATGAAAAGAAAAACCACACAGTTGACTTATTTTCTGCCACCTCCACCCCCAACACAGAAAACTCTGTACTTCCAACTTACTTGACAAGCACACAGAACAGACATAGCCAATTTCAATAAGATTTCGATGACAGAAGCAGGCAGCCCGGTAGTCCACATGAATTGGGGGTGGGAGGATTAGCTGAGATCTTTGATCTTGATCAGGAAGAAAAACCCACTGTAAATAAAGGGGGGGAGGCAAGGAAATTTTATTTAAACCATGGGGAAAAATAACTAGAAGTTAGGACACAGATATCATATTAGCCAATGAATACTAAGAAGAATAATAAATCAGGATTTTCCTTAAATGTTTATCAAGAAATGCTTTTTTATTCATTCAACAGTCACTGAGCACTTCGACATGCAGCCGCTATTCTGTGAAGTCTTATAATAGTCTGCACATTGCTGCTTTCAAAGACTATCCCAAGTGTGCCCTTCCATGTTCAAAATCCCTGGACCCCCCATTTCCCCCTCCTCCCACTTACTAGCATCAGTCATCGTGCTCCCCTATACTCCCCAGGAAATCGGGCTCACTCAGGCTCAAGGCGTTAGGGTACTGCGGATGTTTCCTTACCAGTAAATACTGCAGAAGGGAGGGCATCTGAGGCACCTTCAAATATAGTCCCCCCGTGATGTCACAGGCCTACAAGACATTCAGAGGGCTCTCTGCCAAACCAGCACGTGTTTAGCTTTCCTAGAGGGATAGAATTCTCACCAGCAAGCCTTCAGGTCTCCAAAGAAGAGGAGGATAGGACAGGGCCAACCAAAGGGCATGTTAACCCAGAGTGCGAGGACCAGAAACGTCCTACCTCTCAAGGTGTTCAACTATCTCCTTTTCCCCCCAGGTCACCACACTCCTTGACCATTTAAAGCCTTTAGTGTAGCACAGTACATGCCCCTTCTGTGTGTTTGCTACTGATGACATTTTTATTCTGGCCATGTTTACTCATTTCCATTATATTTTTTTAACAAAAGCTTTGAGGTAATTCTCAGGCCATAAAACTTACCCTTTGAAGTATGTGCTTCACTACTTTTTACTGTCTTCAGAGATGTGCAACTGTCTCCACTCTCTAGTTCCTCACCCGAAAAAGAAATCCCATACCTGGGGATCCCTGGGTGGCTCAGCGGTTTAGCGCCACCTTCAGCCCAGGGCCTGATCGTGGAGACCCAGGATCAAGTCCCTCGTCAGGCTCCCTGCATGGAGCCTGCTTCTCCCTCTGCCTGTGTCTCTGCCTCTCTCTCTCTCTCTCTCTCTCTCATGAATAAATTAAAAAAATAAAATCTTAAAAAAAATAAAAGAAATCCCATACCTATCAGCAGTTACTCCCAACCCCCGACCCCAAGGCTACCAGTGATCCACTTTCCATCTCTATGGATTTGCCTATTCTGGACATTTCATATAAAGCAACTTGTACAATTTTCCCTTAGCATCATGTTTTCAAGGTTCATCCACATCATGGCACAGATCAGTACTAAGACCAATAATATTCTACTGTATAGTTATACCACAATTTAACCTCATTCACCCCCTAATGGACAGTTGAGTGCAAATGGGGGAGAAGACAAGAGCCAATCAGTTAAGTAAATGCAGAAATAATGTCACAGGTTATGATCGCTTCCATGAAGAAAAATGAAGTTGGGTAAAGAGACAAGGAGTGACACTGGATGGTCAGGGAAGGCTTCTCTGAGGAGGTGACACAGAAGCAGAGACCCAAATGAGGGCAGCAGGTACGCCAGCAAATATTTAATGAAAAGCCTTAGAAACAGAGGGAAGAGCAAATGCAGAAACCTTCAGGCTGCAGCAGGCCTGTAGTTTTAAAGCAACAGCAAGGAGCCCAATGTGCCTGGAGTAAAGACTGAGATTCCACAGGGACAAAGAGATACCCAGAAATGATATTGTGCAGGGAGTAAGAACAGCCATGGTTGAACAGGTTTTAGTCTATGTGCGAGGGCATGCAATGGGAGGGTTGTAAGCAAGTGAGTGACAAGATCTGATTCGATTTTGAAAGCTTCATTCTATCATGTTAAGAACAAACTTTGGTGGGCAAGGTAAGTGTAGAAACAGAGACCAGTTAACAGATACTACGGTCTTCCATTTGAGTGGTAGCAATGAAGGAGGAAGTCATACAGTGGGAATCAGGGACTATTTCAAAGATCAAGTGAAGAGGATTTGCTAATGGGATGGAAAGGAGAGGAAGAGAAGAAACAAGGTAGAGTCAGTATTTTGGCTTGAGGGGCTGATGAATTGTGCTGCTACTTGCTGAGATGGGGAGGCCCCTGGAGGTAGTGTGGAGTTCTGTTTCAGGCATGTTAAGTGAGATGCCGCTGGATGTCCAAGAGGAAATGTGCATGAGCAGGAGATTATGCAAGTCTGGAATGCAGAGAGCCTGCATCTGGTCCAGACACAGAAACATGAGGGTCGGGAAAGCAGAGGAGGTATTTAAACTCACGGCACAGGCAAGATCTTCTAGGAGTTAGCAGACACTATATAGACTGAAACATAGTTAAAAAATCTATTCAACCTTTTCAATTTTTTAATTCTGAAATGTAACCATATGTGCAAGAGTACATATACATAACATGTACCTATGATTTTTTTAAGATTTTATTTATTTGAGTGACAGAAAGAGAGAAGCAGAGACAAAGGCAGAGGGAGAAGCAGGCTCCCTATGGGGAGCCTGATGCAGGACTCGATCCCAGGACCCTGGGATCATGGCCTAAGCCAAAGGCAGATGCTCAACCACTGAGCCACCCAGATGTCCCTGTAAATAGGGTTTAAATAAAACACACATCACGTACCTACCATCAAGCTTAAGAAACAGGACAATTTGGAACCTCTGATGCTGTTATACGTTCTAATCGTAATCTCCCCTTGCCACTCTCCATGTCCTCAGGAGTAACCTACACTCATCATTTTCGAGTTTCATACTTTTAACTGATCTTTTAGCAAATAATATTTCTTGTGGTTGAAAAAAACATTTATCAAAAGTTTGGCAATTTCTTGTCTTATTTGTTTCTTTATTCCCTTTATTTGGTTAAATTAAATTTCAGTTTCATACATTTGAATGCAAAGCAATATCTAATAGTGCTGTCCAACAGAAGCATAATGTGGGCAACATGCAAAACTTAAATTTTTCTAGCCAAAAAAAGCAGATATAATTAATTTTATTTTTTTTTTTAAGATTTTATTTATTTGAGTGGGAGAGAGAAAGAGAAAAAGGGCACAGAGAGGGAGAGTGAGGAGGAGAAGGAGATACCCTACTGAGCAGAAAGCCCTATTTGGGCTCAATTTCAGGACACTGAGATCATGACCTGAGCCAAAGGCAGACAGACACTCAACCAACTAAGCCATAGGCTCCCCAGATAAAATTAATTTTAATAACATTTTATTTAACTGGGCATATCCAAAGAATTATCATCTTAACATGTAATCAATATAAAAATCTTTATTTTACATTCTGTTCTTCATGCTAAGTCTTTGAAATTCAGTGTGTATTTTACACTTAACAGCACATCTCAATTCAAGAGCTCAACAGCCATATAACTATCATATAGGTCAGGACAGCACAGATCTGAGATGTGATCCAATCTTTATAAAATTCTCTGCTTAGCAATTCATTCTTCCATCCATACTTATACCAAGAGATCTGTCGTGCTGTTCACCTAATATTAGCAATGGTAATTTTAAGATGATAGGATTTGAAGGGATTTTTTTTACCCCTTTAAAAAATACTTTCTTGTGTTGCTTGAATTCATTTCAATATGTGAATCACTTTTACAGAATCAATCACTATATAAAATATAAATGAAATTTTTAAAGGAACCAGAGAGTTTTGCACCTGAAACTAATGACATTGTGTGTCAACTGTACTTCAATAAAGAAATAAGAACAAGAGAGATGTTAGTGCTCTGAGTGATAGCATCATACAGGCTAATCCCTAAACATGTATGAAGGCTGGTGAAAAGCATTTAGTAAAGAGAATACACCATGCACCCCTGACCAAAACCACACTTCCATTGAACACGTACCTGCTGGAGGAGTCCTGAATCCGAGTCTAAAACACAGGCATCAATCAAAATATTCTGAAATGAACATTCCGAAAACATTACAGGAAAAATAGAAATAATGAGTGTCTTACTCTGGGAACCTACTATGGGTTAGACTTTTTTTTTAGACTATTCTTATAATGGCTTATTTGATATGCAGATTAAACTCTACAAGGTAGATATTCAATCTGTATTTTACAGCTGAAGCCCCCAGGCCTTGGCCAGGCCATGGTCACAGAGCTGGGAACGAGACAGTGCTATCACTACATTATGCTGCCAGTCCAACAGAGAGAATATTAGGCATAATATGATATGGCAATATTCTGGGTTAAGAATGAAGTTTTTAAAAAGTTTTTTTTAACATATCAAAGAAAATGTATTAGTGAAAATTCATTTGAATTAGTGTAAATTCATTCAATTATTTATGAAGTAAAAATATCAAATCTTGATAGGAACTCCATAAAGCAAAGAGATAGAGAGAGGAATTGAGGCAAGGTATGCAACAAACTATATATAAACTAGGGATTCTCAGCTTGAGGTCCTAGGATGGGCTAAACAGGGTTACACAAATACCATGGAACTATATGCAAAACTGTGTTTCAGTGTACCTTTTTCTGGGGGACCCATAAGATTCATGGGGTCCAGGACCCAAAACAGAGAAATGACTCGTACAAAATATGAATCCCAGATTCCTCATCTACTGATAAGGCCATTTAGTCAAAATACCTCTGTATGTAGGTTATTATAAACATAAAATTCATTATGAAACAAATATTCTCTAAAAAGAATGCTTCCAAGGCAGGAGGGCAACCCAAAAAACAGACATTTAACTACAGAGAACACACTAAAGTCACCAGAGGGGAAGGGGTCAGGGGATGGGAGAAATGGGCGATGGGGAGTAATGAGCACAATTGTGATTAGCACTGGGTGATGTATGAAAGTGTTGAATCACGATATTGCACACCTAAAACTAATATGACACTGTATGTTAACTATGCTGGAATTTAAGACTGAAAAAAAAAAAAAAAGATGCTTCCAATTCACCTGCTTCTGTGCTGCAAAGATGACATTCATGAAATTCATATACTGCAGTGCACTGTCTTCCGCAGCCTTAATCACCTAAAAATCATATCCACATGAAAACCTCACAGACACATCCGACTTCTCATGCACATGTCATCACTGCAAACACAACCAATGCAGCCTTCCTAATCTGCCTGCCTAATTACCATTATTAAATAATACCTACAGCATAAAGATGACTGTAAGAACCTCCCCCAGATCCTACCCTCCAAGAGATAGTCCCTGTTAACAGTTCTAGACAGCACCTATGCGGGCACACACACATCCCAGGATGATTACCTAGTGCTCTGCAACCTGCTTTTTTTTTTAAAAAAAAGTTAACTCTGCATCCAACATGGGGCTTGAACTCACAACCTGGAGATCAAGAGTCACATGCTCTACCCACTGAGCCAGCCAGGCATCCCGGCAACCTGCTTTTTGGTTCCACAATATCTGGGGGCAGAAATCTTTTATCAATGAATTTGGATATACATCGTCCTTTGTGTTAACTTCATAGATTCCACTACTTAACCAATAATCTATAGAGGACACTGAAGCAGCTTCCAATCTCGTTTTAGACAATGCTCTGGTGAACACCCTCATATATGCTTTACACAACTCTCTGACTAGATCTTAAAATAATCCGGGAAATTGCTAAATATATGCACCTTTAAAAAATATATATATATATGAACCTTTAATCCTGATAGAGCTTGCCAAACTTTCCTCCAAAAAAATTGTATCCTCTCTTTGGCAATGCAAGAAAATAATCAATCCCCCACACTGCCGTCAACCCCGGGAACTGCCTATTTGTACTGAGCAAGAAACAAACAATGAAAAACCTGTTACTGGATGTTTCTATTTCTTTGCTTACTAGTAAGGCTGCATGTATTTTCAAATGGTAACTGGCCATTTGCATTTCTTCTTTTGCAGACTGCTTATGTTTTCTACCTAGTTCTTTAAAGTAAACCTTAACCTTTAAAATTTAGTTGATAAGGGAGGTGGTGCCTGGGTGGCTCAGTTATTAGTTAGGCATCTAACTTTTTTTTTTTTTAATTTATTTATTCATGAGAGACACAGAGAGAGAAGCAGAGACACAGGCAGAGGGAGAAGCTGGCTCCCTGCGGGGAGCCCAATGCTGGACTCAATCCCAAGACCCCAAAACCACACCCCAAGCCAAAAGCAGACGCTTAGCCACTGGGCCACCCAGGTGGCCCTTCCGACTCTTAATCTCAACTCAGGTTGTGATCTCTGGGTTATGAGTTCAAGCCTCAAGTTGGGCTCCACAGCCAGCATGGAGCCTGCTTAAAGAAATAAATAAGATAAAAAATAAAATTTAATTGAGTTTTTTCATTTTTTAAAAAAGACTTTATTTGACAGAGAGAATGAGAGAGAGCACAGGCAGGGAAAGCAGCACACAGAGGGAGAGGGAAAACCAGGACCTACAGGGAGCCTGATGTGGGGATCCATCCCAGGACCCAGGGATCATGACCTGAGCTGAAGGCAGCAGCTTAACCAACTGAGCCACCCAGGCCCCTTCTTTTTCATTCTATGATTATTACATTAATACTCTATCAGGTAACTATGCAGAAAATACTTCTAATAGTTTTTCATCTTTGTTTTGGGGGGTTTGATTTTCTTGAGGTCTTAAGCTTCACATCATGCTTAGCAAGGTCCTCCCTAACCTAAACAGCTATTTTCTTCCAGCACTTTTTAACTTGAATTTTTACAGTGATGTTTGACCTTTACTAGAATTAATTACGTGTGAGCAATGAGATCTAGCTTTGTTTTCCCCCAAATGCCCAACCAATTGGCCTAGCACCTTTAACTGAATAATTCATTTTCTTCCCACTAACTTAAGCACAAATCAAACTCCTCTGTGGGCCTGATTTTATTTCTGGAGTCTAGTCTTTCCCATTTACTCTGCACCTACTACTGCACCAGAACCACAGTTACTGTAGCTCTGTAATGTGTTTTAAAGCCTAACAGAGCAAGTTCCTGCTTATTATTCTCTTTCAGAAAGCACCCGGCTGGTAGGCCGGGTGGCTCAGCAGTTTAGCGCCGGCTTCAGTCCAGGTCGTGGTCCTGGAGACCCGGGATTGAGTCCCACCTCGGGCTCCCTGCATGGAGCCTGCTTCTCCCTCTGCCTGTGTCTCTGCCTCTCTCTATCTCTCATGAATAAATAAATGAAATTTTAAGAAAAGAAAAAGAAAGAAAGCACCTGGCTATTCTCATTGGTTTATTCTTCCAAATAAACTGTTGAATTTTTTTTTAAGGTTTTATTTTTAAGTAATCTCCTCACCCAACATGAGGCTCGAACTTATAATCCCTAGATTAAGAGTCGCACACTCTACCAACTGAGTCAGCCAAGTGCTCCTTACTGTTGAATTTCTTAAAGCCCCCAACTCTGCCAGGAAAAAAAAAAAAACCTTATTAATATTTTGAGATAGCAGAGGTGCCTAGGTGGCTAGGTTGGTTGAGCATTTGACTCTTGATTTTGGCTCAAGTCATGATCTCAGGGTCACGGATCAAGCCCCTGCATCGAGTTCTGCACATGGCAAGCAGTCTGCTATAGATTCCCTCTTCCTCTGCCCACCATCCCCACCACTTGCATGCACTCTCTCTAAATAAATAAAATCTTTAAAAAAATTCTGAGATTGCATTGAATTTAGCTTAACTTCGGAAAAACTGACATAAAATACAGCTCTCCATTCATTCAATTCTCCTATAGAGGACATTGCTTTTGTACATTGCTTATTAATTTATTCTGAATACTCATATTTATTATAAATGGGCCTTACTTCCATTATGCTTTCTAATTGACTATAGTTGGTATATAAACATACTACTGATTTTTTAATCTTACCAAAATCCTTGATTTCATTTCCTGATTATCTGTAAAGAGATAAAAACAGATTATAACTTAATTGAATCTTATTAAACATAAGGTTTTCTAACCAAATTTTTTAAATAGTCCATCAAAATTATAGCAGTAAAATGAGGATTCCAGATCTCACAAAAAAAACCACAGGCTTCTTACCTTTAACCTCTTTGTTCATTCTATGAATGTCTAATTATTTTAGCATTAAGGAATTTTAAATTATTATTTAATTTCATAAATATTTACAGTAAACAGAAAAGTAACCTCAAATTTTAAATACATCCACCATCCACCTAGCTGAAAAAAGAAATGTTCTATTTCCCATGATAAACACACAAGAGTGACTGGGGGTTTCCAATTACCAACTGAAATCAACTGAGCTTTGTAA
Source organism: Canis aureus (assembly GCF_053574225.1). Taxonomy (NCBI): domain Eukaryota; kingdom Metazoa; phylum Chordata; class Mammalia; order Carnivora; family Canidae; genus Canis; species Canis aureus. The sequence goes on from NC_135637.1 coordinate 9,558,636, forward strand.
CCTGACTGAAACATGATCTGTGTCCCAGAAAATTAAAATTACCATGATTTATCCTTCTGTGTCTATCCACCACATCCTATATTTGAAAACTGGGACCACAAGTAAATCATTAAGCCAGATAACAAATGTGAAAACCACACACAGAGGACCAGGCATCCCCAACATCTAGGACACAGGAATCAATCAAATCTTTCCAAAACAAAGAAATTAAGTCACACAAGACTGGGAGAACACACAAACAGACAACATCAACATGCTCAGAACGGTGCTGTTCACTCTATGCTAAGTGCAAATAACCTGTGGGCCTGTGGAGAAACCACTCACTTATTATCCTTCAGGATCAGTCAATGGCTTTAAAACCAAATACATTGCTTTTAACATAAGGAAGGTGGAAGAAACTAACACACCTCCCCAATTTATCCAATAAGATACATCCTGAGGAATTTGTTGTGAGAAGGACATACTAGAAAAACTAGTTTTTTCTTTACATTTCAAGTTTTTACACCCTATCTTAAAAACATTCCATAGCAAGATAAACTATTTTTTGATTACCCACCACTTTAGAATACTCATGCCTTTCATTAATATGGATGCCCAAGGTTCTAAAAAATATCACAAGTTAAGATATGTTTAATATGGGATGCCTGGGTGGCTAAGTGGTTGAGCATCTGCCTTTGGCTCAGGGCGTGATCCCAGAGTCCCGGGATGAGTCCTGCATTGGGCTCCCGGAGCCTGCTTCTCCTCCTCCTGCCTGTGTCTCTGGCTCTATCTGTCTCTCATGTATAAATAAATAAAATCTTTAAAAAAAAAAAAAAGATATGTTTATTTATTTATTCATGAGAGACACAGAGAGAGAGCCAGAGACACAGGCAGAAAGAGAAGCACTCAATCCAGATTCCAGGATCACGCCCTGAGCAGAAGGCAAACGTTCAACCCGAGCCACCCAGGCATCCCAAAAGATATGTTTAATACAGAAGACACCTTCTGAATGACTAGGACACCAAGGATACAGCAAAGAGCTTTGGCAAGGGATCCTGCCAGCAGAGTTTCTGTATGTTGACCCTTTATGTCACCTGCAAATTAAAAAAAAAAAAAAAATTAAAGAGAATTTTTAGGTGCTTTCTTGAACTAAAATCATCTTCAAAGCATTCTTCTTCAAAATAAAATCAGTTGACATTTCCAAACCAGGTTTACAAACATAGATAGCAATCTGTTCTCAGTAAGGCCTAAATAAGCAATTTTCAACATTTTCTCAATTTAATATATCCTGTGGTTAGGGGATAAGGGGGTACAAAATTTCAGTTTGGAATATCTGGAAAGGGATAATGGTGACGTCTGTATACAGTGTGAATCTACTTAACACCATTACATTGTACACCTTAAAATGCTTGAATGGTAAATTTTATGTATATTTTTTTAAGATTTTATTTTTAAGTAATCTCTACACCCAATGTGAGGCTTGAACTCACAACCCTGAGATCAAGAGTCACGTGCTCTGCTGACTGAGTGAGACAGGCACCCCCTACGTTATGTATATTCTACTGCAATTAATAATATCCTGGTGTTATCTGGAAAGGTTCAGGTCTGCTAGTGATCTAAGTGGTATAAAAGGTCACGTCCACTCTGAGCTTCTCTTCCCTCCTTCCCACTACCTCCTCTGTCTCTCACTGGTGGAAAGGGGACCAGAGAAAGCCCCCTGGCTGTGGCCAGCAGGGACAAAGCTAGCAACTTGTCCGAAGCCTTGAGTGAAGAAAGTCAAGCAGCTTGAGACAGTGGAGAGCCCAGACTGACATGTGGTGTGAACAGGGCCTATAGTTGGTCCAGGAACACTGATACCTCCACCCATGGGTGAGGTCAGACCAGGAAACATCTGAACACCACAAGAAGATGGGACTTTACCCTGGAGGCCCATGGTTCTCAAAGTGTGATTCTGGAACCAGGTGTAGGAGCGTCACCTGGGAACTTGACAGAAACACTAATTCTTGGGACCACCTTAGACCACTAAATTAGAAACTGCAGGGTGGGACACAGTGTTTGGTTTTAGCAAGCCCTCCAGATGATTTTTACCAGCTTTATTGAGACAACTGACAGATCATAAAGTTCACTCCTTTTAAGTAAATAATTTAATGGTTTTTTTAGTAAATTTAGAGAGCTGTAAAGGATTACTACAACCCGGTTTTAGAACATTTCCTTTACCCCAAAAGATCACTTGGGCCCACTCCTCCCCTGCCCTGGGAAACCACTGTCTTGTCTCTACAGAGTTGCTTCTTGTCTCTACTACAAACCTACTTCTTGTCTCTACAGAGTTGCTTTTTCTTTCCAGGTGACTCTGACACAGGCTACAGTTTAAAAACCACAGCCTACAAGCAACAGGGAACCATAATGGCCTTTAAGCCACAAAACAGCAGCTCTGTATTTTAACTCTGAAAGACTTAAGGAAAGACCTGAATGGGTACAGACAGGAGTCAGTAGGCAGAAGCTGTTACAATGATCCAGAGTAGCAGCTCTCCACTTGGGCAACTGTGCCCTACAGGGAATATTTGGTTGTCACCATGAGAGATGTTATGACATCTAATGGGTCTAGGCATGGATGCTGCTAAGTATCCTCCAAAGCACAGGACAGTCCCTTATCTAGCCTAAAATGCCAATGGTGCTGGGGTTGAGTTAGATGGGATAATTAAGGGTCAGATTTTGGAGGTACTTCTAAGGTTAAACTAATAGGATACTGTAGCTGATTAGATGTTGAATGTGAACAGAAAGGAGTCAAAAATGAAAGCTCTGAATTTGAAAAAGCAGGTGAATGAGCATGTCAGAAACTGGGAGTGCCAATGGTAGTATAACTGGGAGGAGAGCTAAGGAAACCAGTCTGGGGCATGTTAGCCAGACTGTGGGACACCTAGGAGAGACATTTACGGAAAGAAAGGCTGGATTAGAGACAAAGATTGGGAAGTGTTCACATAGAAATGATAATTAAAGACAAGAGTGGGTGAAAACACACAGAGGAAGAAAAAAATAAGAAAATAATGTGCAGAATTTAAAAACCTATTTTTTTACAGAACAAGATGAAGGAAAAGTCCGAAATGGAAGAATGGTCCAAAAAAGAAGAAAAACAAGTCAAAAGGATATAGTCTTAGATGCCAAGAGTATGTTTCAAGAAGTAGAGGCTGGCAGACAGGGTGAAATGCTGGTGAGGACAGGCAAACAAGGCACAGGTACTGATGAAAATGATTTTACAAAAGAAAAGAGAGAACACAAGTAACTATTCCCAAGAACTCCAAATCTCTGGGCTTAAGGCCTCAAGGATCTCCACATTCAACTGCAATTGTAAAATAACAATAATGGGGACAGTAAGCCATTACTCTTGATCATGAGATCTTTAATCTCTTCGACAATAACTTCATTTGCTGCTGTGAATAGCTCATATTTCCCATCCTTGCTCCCTGAGGGGCTGAATTCAGAAGGGTTGCCAGGATCTCCAAAAAAGTCTCCAAGTTTGCCATTCTTTCCAGGATATAAGAATCGACTGAAAGAGTGGGAGAGAAAACAATGAATTATATCAGGATTCTGTCCTCACTCAACATCCAGACAAAATTCAGCAGAGAAACCATCACACCAATTCTGACTCACAAGATCCTACAATAAATTTCATTTTTTAAAAATGTATATAGGGGATCCCTGGGTGGCTCAGCAGTTTAGCGCCTGCCTTTGGCCCAGGGTGTGATCCTATAGTCCCCGGATCGAGTCCCATGTCGGGCTCCCTGCATGGAGCCTGCTTTTCCCTCTCTCTCTCTCTCTCTGGGTCTCTCATGAATGAATAAATAAAATCTTTAAAAACAAAGTACATAAAACAAGCAAATTGTCAAACATGAGTCTACCACCAGAGAATGTTTTAATGAACCCAGAAATGAGAGGAAATAAAGTGCTAGGTCCCAGTCTCTTGAAATGCTTCAGAGTGTTTCTCATTCTACTTTCTCAGATGCCAACTGGGAAGAGAGTCATACCAAATTCTAACTTATGACTAGCGTATTATTTAAGGTATATTTATCTACCCCAGTAATAAAAATATGCTCTAAGGGTTCCTGAAAAGATTCTCCCAGTGCTTCATGATTTTTATAAGAATCCCATAAAAACACATATTAGATTTTTCTAAAAATCTAACATTTTGCTTTGTATAGTTTTTCTTTTGATATCTTAACCAAATCAGTGTCATCTTTTTCATTCAACTCCGAGAAAAATGCATGGTGATCATGGGAGCAGGAGCATTTCCTTGGTGGCCTATGGGCTCTTTCAACACACCAAAGAGAGCAGCCCTAAGAAATGAGAAATTTGAAAACTATCCACTGACCTCATATGAAATACATTGGTAAACAAGGGCCATGTCTACCATGATATAATATTTAATCAAGACATAGGAGAGCTGTGTTGTAAGTGGGGAATAGGATTCCACGGCCAGCGTACACATGAAAAGTAAATATGGTAAAAATTAATCGTGAAAGTATGTATCATATACATGGTCACATTTGCAGAGTAGCTGCACACCTATGTACCCACCCTGAAGAGACTCAAACACAGCCAGTGTTTACACATGTGTTAGAAAAGGTCCGTTTCGAGCAGCCCCGGTGGCGCAGCGGTTTAGCACCGCCTGAAGCCCGGGGTGTGATCCTGGAGATCCCGGATCGAGTCCCACGTCAGGCTCCCTGCATGGAGCCTGCTTCTCCCTCTGCCTGTGTCTCTGCCTCTCTCTCGCTCTCTCTGAATAAATAAATAAATAAATCTTTTTTTTTTTTTTAAAGGTCCATTTCTTCAGTTCAGCACCAGATGTAGTAGTTGGCTTGGGTTAAAACCCAATTAACAAGAAAAACCCTTATCAGTAACCACCAGAATCACGCTCAGAGCAGAGAACCACTATCCCTTGTATGCAGGGCTCAAGGCTGGCTGAGAGAAGGTGGAATCACACCTCCCATTTCACCTGCCCCCTAGGGCAGACCCACACAAAGAACAGTGATAAGAGCTGCCTGCCTCCCTTGGTATTTCTCCCTGTTTTTTGCCTGGAGGGTGGGTGTGGTTAAAGCCAAGTAAGTTAAATGTGCACATGATGCAAATTTAGTAGGTTATCAGCCAATCCTATCAAAACGTACATGTACTGATTCTTGATGCTATTGGTCTTGTTCAATGCTACAAAAGATTTTTTTGCAACACAGAATAGGGATAGTACGTGCCAAATGGTATACAAACCTCACAAATGTTAAGCACTGAATAGGTAATCACTATGGTCATACCTTTTTTTTAAGATTTATTTATTTGAGAGAGAGAGAAAAAGAGAGTGCCCGAGAGAGTAATAAGCAGGAGGGAGGGTAGGGGCACAGGAAGAGGGAGAAGCAGGCTTCTCACTGAGCAGAGAGCCCGACATGGGGCTTGATCCCAGGACCAACTGAGCCCCCCAGACACCCCAGGTCATACCTTTCTTGAATGTGACTTGCTATCACAGCAAGTTTGTTGGAACGATTCATGAATAAATGAGAATTTCCCAGCACCATCACAGCATCTATGCATTTTGATAAAGTAAACTGTTGAAAAACAGAAAACATTAGAAAAGGTAAGGTAGCTATCCAAGTAACTAGGTCAGGTCTTGAAATGATAAAGATTTCATTTAAATTTTAGACCATTATTCACTGCTAAAATTTTGCTCAGGAGCTCCCTCCTCCAAAGCCATAAGCAAAAACATTTGAAAATTAGTTTTCTAGTTTTACTTATATGAAATGATTTCTATGGTGAGTGCATTATTCCATGAATGTTCTCTGCAAACATTTAAGGAAAGCAAACACGTCACATATTCTGCGATAAAATTACTAGCAAACTATTACTATGCACAGAGTAGATAACAAATACCTACTGATTACATTAGTGGTTTGTAAAAGTTTTCCTCCTTTTTTTTTTAAGATTTTATTTATTCATGAAAGAGAGAGGCAGAGACATAGGCAGAGGAAGAAGCAGGCTCCCCACTAAACAGGGAGCCGTATGCGGGACTCAATCTCACGATGCCAGGATCACACCCTGAGCTGAAGGCAGATAACCACTGAGGAACCCAGCTATCCCTGTAAAAGTTTTCAATTCATTCTCTCACTAAGTATGCTAAGTTCCTGTAATGTGTCAGGCAAAGATCCCTCCATTCGTGGAGCTTACATTCTGACAAATGCTAGTATTACTAAAAAATGGAGGTGGATATTTTTATAATCCTGGAATAAAGCACGTTCCTTTTTTTTTTTAAGATTCTTTTAATTTATTTATTCATGAGAGACACACAGAGAGAGAGGCAGAGACATAGACAGAGGGACAAAAAAAAACAAAAACAAAGGGAGAAGCAGGCTCCATGCATGGAGCCTGATCTGAGACTTGATCCCTGGACTCTGGGATCACGCCCTGAGCCAAAGGCAGATGTTCAACCACTGAGCCACCCAGGTGTCTCAAAGCACATTTCTCTTTAAGAAAAGAATACTCTCAGCAGCAAATAAAACACTGATAAATTCCACTTTATTAAAAAAAAAAGTAAAACCTTTCAAAAATTTTATATGGCAAAAAAAAAAGACTATAAACAAAAGTAAAAGGCAAATTACAAACTGGGAAAACATAACTGCAACATATGACAGGCAAAAGGTTAACTTTTCTTTTTTTTTTTAAGATTGATTGATTGATTGATTGATTGATTTATGATAGACATAGAGAGAGAGAGAGAGAGAGAGGCAGAGACACAGGCAGAGGGAGAAGCAGGCTCCATGCCGGGAACCTGACGTGGGACTCGATCCCAGGACTCCAGGATCGCACCCCAGGCCAAAGGCAGGCACCAAACCACTGAGCCACCCAGGGATCCCCCAAGGTTAACTTTCTAATATAAAGAGTGTCCACAAATCAGTTAACAAAACAAAACAAAAAACCTAAAGAGGAAAATGGGCAATGCCCCAAGTAAAAAATACAAAGGACTATCAAAAACACAAAAAAGTAAACTGAGGTAACTTTTATGGTACATGATATTGGCAAAAGATAAAATAAGGAAAGAGAGCATCTCGTATGGATTCAAAAAAAAAAAAAAAAAAGGAATTCTCATATATTACTGATTAGAGTTAAAAAGAAAAACAGTGTTTGGGGATCCCTGGGTGGCTCAGCCGTTCAGCACCTGCCTTTGGCCAGGGGCATGGTCCTGGAGTCCCAGGATCTAGTCCCGCATTGGGCTCCCAGCATGGAGCCTGTTTCTCCCTCTGCCGGTGTCTTTGCCTCTCTCTCTCTCTAGGTCTTTCATGAATAAATAAATAAAATCTTTAAAAAGCAAAGGAGTGTTTTTGGAGAGTAGGTAATTTGCAGTGATGCTGCTGTTCTATCTGTAAAGTGGAATACTATTCAGCAATAAAAGGTATGAATTACTGTAACAAGACGGAGAAATCTGAAAATAATTATGCTGAGTAAAGAAATCAGACTAAAAGAAATCCCACTATGTACTGTTTGATTCCATTTATATAAAAACCTAGAAAATGCAAATTACAATGACAAAACAGATCAGTAGTTGCCTGGGGGTGGGGACAAGAAGAGAGAAATGGGTAGGATAAATTACAAAGGAACATAAAGAAACTTCTGGGAGTGACAGATTTATACGTTCATTATTTTGATTGTGGTGATTATTTCACAAATGTATACATATATGAAAACACATCAAACCAAACATTTCAAGTATATGCTATGCCCTGCATGCCAATTATATCTCAATAAAGTTAATTTTAACTTGGATTTTTCTTTTTTGTTTTTGTTGTTGTTTTAAGTAGGCTCTATACCTGATGTGGAGCTTTCACTCACAACCCTGAGTTCAAGAGTTGCATGCTCCACCAACTAAGCCAGTGAGGAGCCCCTTAATAAAGCTGATTTTTAAAAAGACGCCACTAAGAAAATGAAAAGACAAGCCCCAAAGTCAGAGACCAGGAGAAAATATTTGTAAATCATATATTTGAAAAAAGACCTGTATCCAGGATACACAGAGTTCTTGTAACTCAGTAATTAGACAACTAATGACCAAATTTAAAAGTTGGGCATAAAAACCGAATGTGCATTTCAACTAAGAAAATATAAGGGACACCTTATAAACATATGTTATATACATAAGAGATATATACTACATCCATAGTCATTAAAGAAATGCAAATTAAAACCACAGTGAGATAGCACTACCTACTTACTAGAACAATTATAAAAAAGACAGGTGTTGGCAAGGCTGTGGAGACACTGAACCTCTCACACACTGCTCAATGGAATGGAAAATGGTGTACCCACTTTTTAGGCTGGCAGCATCTTAAAGTTAAATTTACACCCACCACATGACTCAGCAATTCAACTCACAGGCATCTACTCAAGAGAAAGGCAAACATATGTCCACACAAAGACTTGTTTGAGAATGATCAGCATTATTCATAATAGTCAAAAGGCGGCAACAATCCAAATGATCATGAATAGATGAACAAGAAGTATATCCACACAATAAAATACTACTCAGTAATCAAGAGGAACCACCAATACATTTTACAACACGGATGAACCTCAAAAATACTACAGTTAAGTGGAATCAAATGAAACCAAATAACACCTCTAACCAAAACTCACCCAATATGAAAATATCAAATAGTTTAATAACTAATAATAAAAACGTTTAATTTATAGTTTAAAACTTCCCCAAAAAGAAAACTCCAGGCCCAGATGATTTCACTAAAGAACTGAACCAAACATTTAAAGAATGGACATCCAAATCTAAATAATCTGTTCCAGAAAACTGAACACTTCCCAATTCATTTTATGAAGCCAGTATCATTTTTATGTCAAAACCCGCCAAACACAGTTCAAAAAAGAAAAACTATAGGCCAGTACTTCTCCTGAACATAAAAAAAAAAATCCTGAACAATCTTAACAAATTGAAACCAAGTGAGATTTATCCAAGGCTGACTCAATATTTGAAAAGCAATCAACATAACCCACCATTTTGAAGCTAAAGAAGGAAAAACATTAACTGATGCAGAAACAGCAAGTGATAAAATTTAACAGCCATTCATGATTTAAAAAATATATATATATCTAAACAGGGTGCCTGGGTGGCTCAGTCAGTTGAGCATCCAGCTCTTTATCTCAGCTCAGGTCTTGAACTCAGGGTCATGAGTTTAAACTCCACATTGGGCTCCACACTGGGCATGAAGCCTACATTATTTTTTTTTTTAAGATTTTATTTATTTATTCATGAGAGAGACAGAGAGAGAGAGAGGCGGAGATGCAGGCAGAGGGAGAAGCAGGCTCCCTGTGGAGAGCCCAAAGGGGGACTCGATCCCAGGACCCCAGGATCGTGACCTGAGCCCAAGGTAGATACTCAACCACTGAGCCACCCAGGTGCCCCTGAAGCCTACTTTAAAAAAAAAAAAAAAAGTCTCTAAGCAAACTACTCTAAGCAAACTAGAACGTATAAAACGCTGATGAAAAAATCAAGATCTAAGGGGATCCCTGGGTGGCTCAGCGGTTTCACGCCTGCCTTTGGCCCAGGGCGCGATCCTGGAGTCCCGGGATCGAGTCCCGCATCGGGCTCGCAGCATGGAGCCTGCTTCTCCCTCTGCCTGTGTCTCTCTCTGCCTCTCTCTCTCTCTCTCTCTATCATAAATAAATAAATCTTTTAAAAAAAATCAAGATCTAAAAAATAGAGATATGTACTATATTTGTAAATTGGAAGATTTAACATAGTAGAGCTATGCAGAGTATAACCTCAAACTGATGAACAGGTTTAACATAATTCCTATCAAGATTCCAGGAAGATCTTTTGTAGACATAAACAGGCTCATTCTAAAATTTATATGGAAAGGCAAAAGAACTAGAATACTTAAAAAACAATTTTGAAAAAGAATAAAGTGGGAGAGATCAGCCTGCTGGAACCCAAGACTTACTATCTAGCTATCAAAAACGAGATTCTGTGGTATTGGTGGAGGGAGAGACACAGAAATAGATCAATGCGTTAGGAAGAGCACCCAAAAATAAACCCACACATGTATATCCAAGTGATTTTTTTAAAAGATTTTTTTATTTATTTACTAGAGAGAGAGAGAGAGAGAGAAACAGGCAGAGGGAGAAGCAGGCTCCATGCAGGGAGCCCAACGCGGGTCTGGATCCCGGTCTCCAGGATCACGCCCTGGGTGGAAGGCGGCGCTAAACCACTAAGCCACCGGGGCTGCCCTACCCAAGTGATTTTTGACAAGGATATGAAAACCATTCAGTGGAGAAAGAGTAAACTTTTCAAAAATGGTGCTGGGGCAACTGGATTATCCATAGGCAAAATAATGAACCTCAATCTATATTTCACAGATTTTAAGAAATGGGGGCACCGGGGTAGTGCAGTCGGTTGAGCAACTGACACTTGGTTTCAGCTGGGGTCGTGAGATCAAGCACCATTTTTGGGTCCCACACTCAGCATGGAATCTGCTTAAGGCTCTCTCTCTCTCCATCTTTCTCTGCCCCTACCCCAGCATGTGTGTGTGCTTTCTCTCTTTCTAAATAAATAAATAAATAAATAAATAAATAAATAAATAAATAAAATCTTTTTTAAAAAATTAACTCAAAACATATTGTGGAGTTTATTTAAGATTTTATTTTTAAGTAACCTCTACACCCATCAGGGGCTCAAACTCACAACCCTGAGATCAAGAGTTGCACACTCTACTAAGCCAGCCAGGGATCCCTGGATTGTGGATTTAAATATAAAACTTTTCACAGAAGACAATGGCAAAAATCTTTACGACCTAGAGCAAGGTTGAGAATTCTTACAGCACCAAAAGCACAAGCTATATTTTTTAAATATCAAGAGACTACACTTGATCAAAATTAAAGACTTTCTGCTCTGTGAAAGATCACCAGAAGAGGATGAAAAGACAAGCTAAAGATTAGGAGAGGGATCCCTGGGTGGCACAGCGGTTTGGCGCCTGCCTTTGGCCCGGGGCGCGATCCTGGAGACCCGGGATCGAATCCCACATCGGGCTCCCGGTGCATGGAGCCTGCTTCTCCCTCTGCCTGTGTCTCTGCCTCTCTCTCTCTGTGTGTGACTATCATAAATTAAAAAAAAAAAAAAGATGAGGAGAAAATACTTGCAAGCAAGATTATCTGACAAATGGCTTATATTTTGAATACATAAAGAAATCTCAAAACTCAATGGCTAAACATGACCCAACAATCCAACTAGAAAATGGACACGTGACATGAAAAGAGATCTCAGGAGGCTTATCTATATGGTGAACAAGCTTAGAAGAAGCTGTGTGATGTCACCAGCTATTGATGAAATGCAATCAAGACCAAAATAATGGATTGTTACATACCTATTAAAACAGCTAGTATAAAAAAGTGCCAACATCAAATGCTGGGGTGGGGAGAAACTCCCTCTCTCACACTTTGCTAGTGGGAATATAAATCCATTCTAGAAAAGAGTGTAGCAGTTTCTTATAAAACCAAACACACATTTACACGATTACACCGTATGTTGTAGCAGTTGCAATCCTGGACGTTTATCCCACAGAAATGAAAACTTCTATCCACACAAAAACGTCTACACAAATTCTCAGAGTGGCTTTTTATGTAATAGTCAACAACTGAAAACACAGCCCAAATGTAAAGCTTTAGTAAGTGACAGAACAAACTGGTACCTCGTACTGTGGAATACCACCCAGCAATAGAAAGGGCAAACATGGATGCAGGGAATAACCCAATCTGTGGAGTGAAAAAAGCCAACCTCAAAAAACCTATATGATAGATTTCCATACCAGAACTAAAGCCCTGGAGAACAGAGTAGTAGATCAGTGTCTACCCCACTTAGGGACCAGGGACTGACTACAAAGGTGTAGCAACTATAAAGGGAGCACTAGACAGCTCCTGCTTGTGATGGGACAGTTCTCCATCTTGACTGTGGTGGTGGTGACACACATCTGTACACAAGATAAGACAGCACAGCACCACATGTACACCCAAATGCATGCAAAGTTCTGTGATCTGAATAAGGTCTTAAGGGTGTACTGATGTCAATTTCCTGGTTTTGCTATTATAATCTAGGTACATGAGATGTTACCACTAGGAGAAGCTGGAACAAGGCTACGGAACCCCTCTGTTACCTTTTTTTTTTTTTACAATTTCCTGGGAGTCTATAATTATTTCAAAATAAAACATTTCAAAATAGACTTTTTTTTTTAAAGGATCACATATTGTGTAGCATGTATTAAATGTCCAGAAAAGGCAATATAGAGGCAGAAAACATCAGTGACAGCCTGCAACTAGAGGGTAGAAGCAGTGACACTGAACAGGCAGGAAGGAACTTTCTGAGGTGATAGAAATGCTCTAAAATGAAATTGCAGCAATGGTTACACGATCTTTTTGTGATTTTTACTAAAAAAACAATGAACTGTACATTACAATGGATGAATTTTATGGTATATAAAATATAACTTAATAAAGCTGATTTTCTTTAATGAAGCTGATTTTTTAAAAAGCAATATTAACATAGTTATACCAGAATTATCCAAAGGCCTCCTCAAGTAATCTTACCTGAGACTCCTTTAAGGCTTGCTTTCCCCACCAAATTGGGTTGGTATCAACGACGATAACTAAAAGATTCAATTCATCTTCTGAAAATATTAACAAAAAATAAAAACATTAACCTCATGAAACCATAGGCAAACCAACATCCCAATTTGTAAATTATAACCACAGCAAGAACCACCACATGCCTTTAGATGTTTACCATCCTATAATCCTGAAATTAACCAAAGGCCAAGTGCTTTTTTTTTTTTTTTTAATTTTTATTTATTTATGATAGTCACACAGAGAGAAAGAGAGAGAGGCAGAGACATAGGCAGAGGGAGAAGCAGGCTCCATGCACCGGGAGCCCGATGTGGGATTCGATCCCGAATCTCCAGGATCAAGCCCTGGGCCAAAGGCAGGCGCCAAACCGCTGCGCCACCCAGGGATCCCGGCCAAGTGCTTTTAATGACTGAAAGCTCTCTGGGCCCTCAGCAGGCTCTTGCTTGCTTTCTGTACCACCACATCTTTCGTGCACTAGAATGTAAGCTCCGGGGCGGGGGGGCGGGGAGGATCTTGTCTGTCTTATCATTGCTTATCTTCTGCTCCTGGTACAACCACCCAGCATGAGGTAGATGCTCAATAAATACCTATTAAATGCACCCAAATATTCACATTTTAAATGCAGTCAAGGACAGAATGCACGGACTAGCCAGTTAATATTCAACAGCAGAATTTTAGGGACACAAGGAGGCTGAAGGGAGACACAGGAATAAGTCTAGCCTCAAGCCCATCAAACCACCTTGCAGCAAGGCCAATGGTGATCAGGAACCACTTTTTAAAAGGTGAAAACCAAAGAGAGAAAAGCAATTGCTATGTAAAGATTTTACTGTGAAAAGGAATAGACTACTCTCCAAAGTTAGACACAACTGTACAGGCTAACAACACATTAATTCATTCAACAAACATTTACGCTAAATACCAGTGTTAGAAGCTGGGGATACTGGGTTCAAGCCCTCAAGGAGTCTAAATTCTAACTGAGGTGACAGATATACGAACCTATAAGCACAGCTGTTAAGAAAAACCCAGAATGCTCCTTTAATAGCAAAAAGCAATAATGTATTTCCTGCCCCACACCTTCCTTCCTGCAGTCCCACCTCCTACATCAGATAATCCCCACTCCATCGTAGATTTGTTCTCAAATCCAAATCCTATGTCCTCTACAAAGCACCAAACCAATGCTACTTTTTTCTTCCAAAAATCCTCCCCAGGACTTCCAACAGGTCCTGGCTCCCCAACCTGAGAATAGCTGTCTGCATCAGCATATGTAATCCTATAATCCCATTTCATGCTGACAACAAACTACTGATGGAAATACTACTGTCATCTTCCATCAATTATGACAGGGACTCTCTCTTTATCAGTTGCTGAAATCAGGATGGTGTCTTATAATTAAGACTAGCAGCATGTCTCTTAGTGGCACACTAAACAAAAACAGATCTCATAATTGATACTGTCTTAGATAACTTAGATGACACAAATATGGCATTCTTATTTTCAAATGAAAGTAACTTGCTCTAAGTCACATGGCTTGCTAGCAAGCGGCAAAACTCCCTGCTATGGAGACAGATCTACTTGACTATAAAGACTGGCTTTTCTTTTTTTTTTTTTTTTTTTCAAGATTTATAATTTTTATTTATTTATGATAGTCACAGAAAGAGAGAGAGAGAGAGAGGCAGAGACACAGGCAGAGGGAGAAGCAGGCTCCATGCACCGGGAGCCCGACGTGGGATTCGATCCTGGGTCTCCAGGATCGCGCCCTGGGCCAAAGGAGGCGCCAAACCGCTGCGCCACCCAGGGATCCCTGGCTTTTCAATAACCCATTGTCCACTTCTGATCCTCTTAGTATGAATCATCTCATTTTACAGTTAGTTGTCTTTCTGATCTCTCTTGCCAGCTCTGCTAAAACTAGTCCACTAGACTGTGGCCTCATTACAGAAAGAGGATTTTTGTGAATCCTGGGATGAAATAACAAGTGCAAATCACACACACACACACACAAAAAGTGCAAATCACACACACAAAAATGCCTAACACAGAAGCAGCATTTAATAACTGTCTTTCACTCCTCTACCCACAAGCCCACAATCCTTTGGCCTTATTCTCCATGAGCTCCACCCCACAACTCTAGGGTCAGCCAGCCCTTGCTACTGCCCAGAAGCCTGAGAAAAAAATAAAGTATTGCCTAATAGGGGAGATGAGTACCCACACACACGGACTGCCTGGTCAACTTCCTTCTTTGAGTCTCTACACCATCATTTGTAGACAAGGCCCATGCCAGGCCTGCCTCTCTCACAGGACTGTGGTATGTATTGAAAAAGAAGTGATCTCCCTATTTCCACTCTTGCTCCCTTATCCACACCGCAGCCAAAGTGATCTTTTAAAATTATGCAATTCTGGGGATCCCTGGGTGGCTCAGCAGTTTGGCGCCTGCCTTTGGCCCAAGGCATGATCCTGGAGTCCTGGGATCGAATCCCACATCGGGCTCCCGGCATGGAGCCTGCTCCTCCCTCCTCCCTCTCTCTCTCTCTCTCTCTCTATGTCTATCATAAGTAAAAAAATAAATAAATCTTTAAAAAAATAAAATAAAAAAATAAAATTATGCAATTCTTTAAAATTAATTAATTAATTAATTAAATTATGCAATTCTTTGCTTAAGACCCTACAATGGTTTCATACTACACTTAAAGTTCAACCTCTTTTTTCACCACCCACAAGGGCCATGCATCTGCCTAGCTTCTGACCTCATTCCTTTAGCTCACTTCACTCCCACCACCCTGGTCTCTTTTTTCTTTAAGACATCAAGCTAGGGGCACCTGGCTGGCTCAATTGGTGAAGCATCTGCCTTCAGCTCAGGTCATGATCTCAGGGTCCTAACATTCAGCCCCATATTGGGCTCCCTGCTCAGTGGGGAGCCTGTTTCTCCCTCTCCCTCTGTCCCTCTCCCTGCTCATATTCATCCTCGCTCTTGCTCAACATCTAATAAAGAAAATTTTTTTAAAAATCAGGCTCAAGATGCCTGGGTGGCTCAGTTGGTTAAGCTCTGCCTTCAGCTCAAGTCATGATCTCAGGGTTCTGGGATCCAGCGGCGCATGTGTCTCCCTGCTCCGCAGGGAGTCTGCTTCTCCCTCTCCCTCACCCCCCCTCCCCGCTCACGGGGGCGCGCACTCTCTCTCAAATAAATGAAATCTTAAAAAAAAAAAAAAAAAAAGACAGCAGGCTCTATAGCTGGTACTTTAATGTATGAATGAAAGTCTCTCCATCTTCTTCTACCCTCAAGTTCGCCATTTCTTAGTGTAATGTAACGACTCAACTCGCCACAGCGCCTTTGCACACTCACTGGAGACTCACTCTCAGTACCTGGACTCTTATCTAAACGTAGCTCCTCCTTGGTCATCCCCTAATGACAGTACTGCAGCATCCCAGTATATTGTCTTCACAGCTCTTGTCACCCTTCGAAAGTATTCTTATTTACTTAACTACTGTCTGCCTCGCCCACTGGACTGCAGCCTCCACGAAGGCCCTGACTGCCATGGTCTCTGCTGTATTCCCCAGCGCATACAACAACGCTGGCACACCGGAGACCATTCAAAACTATTTATTGAATAAAATAACACATCTGCTACAACTCTAAAGACCAGACAGGTTGCCCCAGCCCCCCAAATAATGCTCCAGCTCGGTGGTCCTGCCCAGTCCCGGGGTGGGGGTCCCTCCCCGCACACCCCTCACCGTCCGACACCATGGCGGCCAGGATCCCCCAACGCAGAGGCAGCGAGCCGTCAAAAGCTCCTCCCGGATCCTGCACACCCCGACTTCCGGCGCAGCCGAGTGACGCAAGAGCGGCTTGACGCGAGCCGCGCGCCGTACCCAGGGCCCCGGCCCCAGGGCGCCGGAAGTGGAGCGCGGAGACGCGCGGCGTGCTGGCAGTCCCTGTGGCCGCGAGTCCCCGCGGCGGTGGGACCCGCTCCAGCAGCGCGGGCTGTCCGGGTCCCCTCGGGCTGTGCGATCCAGAGGGCGCCATGGACGACAAGGGTAAGTCGTAATGGATGGGCTTGCTGGAACTGAAGCGGAGCCGCGCAGGGGTCCCCCCACCTGGCACGCCCGGGCGGGGCCCTGCGAGAAATCCGTTTGCAAGTTTAGGCTGCTGGGCTGTATTTGCTGCTTCCAGTCGCAGCTCAGTCCCTCCCGCTGCCCCTGTCTCCAGGGGATGGGTCTTCAGGGTATCCCCAGACCTTCCTCTCCCGCCGCTTTCCAACGCCCACCTCCAGAAAAGGGAGACTTAGACTAGGTGTGCGCGTCTCCGCGGTTGGGATTCCCCGCCTTCTTGGATTTGGTACTAGAATTTTT
The DNA here is from genome assembly GCF_053574225.1 of Canis aureus. Lineage (NCBI taxonomy): Eukaryota > Metazoa > Chordata > Mammalia > Carnivora > Canidae > Canis > Canis aureus. The sequence goes on from NC_135637.1 coordinate 9,575,607, forward strand.
TTAAAGACGTTTTAAATGCGTTCATCTGATTATCAGGATGTTTCATTAAGTGAAACACAAGGGCAAACTGACTTATATTTCTCATTTAAAAGAAATAAGAGTGGGATGGGCTTCTGCATATACATGTGTATGTGTAAGTGGGTGAACAGGCTAGAATTGGCATCGACTGTCTGGACAGGTGGAGGGTAAGTTGATAAAGTGGTTGACTCTGGGATTCTCCTAGGACTTGTAGTCAAGGATTAGAGGGAGGATGACCTTCTGTTATCATGGGGTGGCTCAGCAGTTGAGCGTCTGCCCCCTGCATGGAGCCTGCTTCTCCCTCTGCCTGTGTCTCTGCCTCTCTCTCTGTGTCTCTCATGAGTAAATAAATCTTTTTTAAAGAGTGAGAAAGACAGCTCGTAAATACTAAAGTGGTGTCATCTCTATTCCTATCAACATTTATAACACCCGTGAAGCCAAACACCCTGAAAAGAAAGTATTTTTTTTTAATAGTTTCCTTCTGGGGTGCCTAGGTGGCTCAGTTGGTTCGCTAAATGTCTGTCTTCAGCTCAGATCATGATCTCAGGGTGCTGAGATCGAGCCCAGCGTCAGGCTCCCCACTCAGCTGGAATCTGCTTCTCTCTCTCTCCCCCTCCCACCCCACTCCATGTGTGCTCTCTCTCAAATAAATAAAAATCTTTTAAAAAAATAGATAAATAAAATCACTTTGCTTGTTAAGGTCAGCAGTCATTGAAAAGCTCTCTGGTCTTACATCCTACTAAATGAATTTGATTAATCACTTTTTTCTCCCTCCCCAGAGCTAATTGAATACTTCAAGTCTCAGATGAAAGAAGATCCTGACATGGCCTCAGCAGTAGCTGCCATCCGGACTTTGCTGGAGTTCTTGAAGAGAGATAAAGGTGAAGAGAGTGATATTTGAACACTCTGGGTGTTAGGGAAGACCTCTAGTAACTGTCAGAAGTGTAGGAAGTAAGACTGTGTCTGGCGCTTGTAAGGTAATGCAGCTCCAAGTCCAGCTTCTCCTTCATGTCAGTCTTCCTTTTAACTTGGAAAGAGCCCACTGGTTATCATTAAATGAGTCCCCTTTCATAAGTGAGATACACTTTGAATCAAGAGTGACCATGTTATATCAAGTTAACCATGAAGCTTAAATTATAGCAATAGTTCAGCTTTGCAAGTTTTTATGCAGCTTCTGACTTATGCCAGAATTTGTGCAGTTGCTACAGAGTATCCCAGAATTCTAGTATTCATGTCATTCATTGGGATTGCCTACTAGTTCAGGCATCCTAAATGTAAGTTTGTTGGTAGAGCATGACATCATTTATAAGCAAAATAACAACAATAGTAATAGTAATAATAATGCTTCCTTTAATTCGAAGGGTTGGCCTAAAGCCATGGTGTCTTCCCACTGTACCTACAATAACACCCAAATACCTGAACCTTGCCTACACCACCTCACAGACCTCACCTTGCCACTTCCTCTTCATTTCCTCCCACGCCGTCCCTCACTAAACTGTGTGTCAACCCCGGTGGCCTCTCTGTCATATCAAGTTTGTTTCCATCTCAGGATCTTTGTGTTGTAGTCTACACCTACACCCTTCCTACTGGATCTTTATGTGGCTGGATCATTTTTTACCCAGGTCTCAGTTTAAATGGCCTCCACTCAGAGGCCATCCCTGTTAGCTTTCTAAAGTAGCCCCTTACTTCTCAACATGCTGCTGCTTTCTTTCCTCAATCAGTCTGTAACTTGTGTATTTCTTTGTGTGCTTGGTTTTTGCCACTAGAAAGAGAGTTCTGTCAGAGCAGGGACCCTGTCTGTCTGCTCGCTGATCTGCCACTGCCATAGAGGATGCATTCAGTAAACACTGGTTGAACAAATGAAATGTTTGCATCACATACCCACCAAGGGGCTGTGATGATAAACTGAACATTACATTCCTCATGTGATCAATCCAGGGGAGACGATCCAGGGCCTGCGAGCCAATCTTACCAGTGCCATAGGAACCCTGTGTGGTGTGGACTCCTCCGTGGCCGTGTCCTCTGGCGGGAAGCTCTTCCTGCGTTTCATCAGCCTTACTTCCCTGGAATACTCTGTAAGCCCTGCCTTCCTTGGGTTACCTTTCTACTTCTTTGTTCGGCTGCTTTACCTGGATCTCAGTTCCTCCACATTTTTCTCTTTTCTTCTTAGGATTACTCTAAATGTAAAAAGATCATGATAGAGCGAGGAGAACTTTTTCTCAGGAGAACATCCCTATCAAGAAATAAAATTGCAGATCTCTGCCATACTTTCATCAAAGATGGGGCGGTGAGTAGATTTTCTTATGTGCAGTAATTGGGAGCAGAGACTTTGGACTTAGACTCCTGGGGTAAAATCTCTCCTCTGCCACTTACTTGCTGTGTCACCTTGGACAAGTTACTTAACCTCTATGTGCTGTAGTTTTCTCATCTGTTAAATAAAGGTAACAACAGCACCCACCTCATCAGGTTGTGGGAGGAGGTAATGAGATGACCTAAGGACCCTATACTATGCCTGGCACACAGTAAGCACTAAAGAAATGTGTAGATGTTATTACAGAGTCTATCATATTAAACAGGCAGGGGCGCGCCTGGCTAGCTCGGTCAGAAGAGTGGTGACTCTTGATCTCTGGGGTCATGAGTTCGAGCCCCACATTGGGTGTAGAGATTACTTAAAAATAATAAATAAACTTTAAATAAAATAAACAGGAAGAGAAAAACCACTGGGATAGCATGGATTCTTGGTTTAATAAGATGTCTTTACCAAAGAAGTATTTTCATTACTGGTTACGTACTAAACCCAAATCACCACCTAACAGCTGTTGGCACTGGTTCATACTGTCTTCCAGGGAAGATTAGCACTGTGTTGGGGTGTTGTCTTTAATTTCATCTCTAGTGCTAATTCAGAGATGCAGAGCTGCCAAGTGTTTGTAGGTGAAGACGGGAGCTGCAGGTTAAGCCAGTCCGCCAGCAAAGGGGCAGTAAAACCTTTATGATATCTCTTCCATGGCGTCCCTCTTCTGCCACCCCAGCCTCAGACCATAAAATTATTTACTTGCATTTTTGACTCTGAAATCTTGTCCTGCTTTATTATCCCCTTCCCAACCTTTGAAGTGTGTTATTCAATAAATGATGTAATAGTTGTGAGTGGAATCTGTACAAAAGCCAGTTGCAAACAAAGTTGCTTTGGGGCAAATGGAAGCAAGATTAGGATTGCCTCTTGCTAAGGCCCCTCTGTTTCCACCAAACTCCTACACTCAGCTTTCTGCGGGTTTCATTTGCTCTGGTGTGTTTGAACCTGTTAATACCTACCTGCATCAGCACTGACTTTAGGCTAAATTCAGAACAGAGCTGCCCACATTTAAACCTACAGATGAACCACCTTGGGATCTCATTCAGGGACGTTCTGATTCAGCAGGTCTGAGGTGGGGCTGAGAATATGCATTGCTAACAAGCCCCTGGGGGAGGCCCAGAAAGGAACTAAGGTGCTCTGTGCATCCATTTTGCATTATGTAGAACCATTTAGTCTGTTCATTAGAACAAAGGTGAAGTGAGTGTCTGCGTATTGTATCCAGCCCACAGATAGGTTGTGTTTACCCCAAATGGTATTTATTAATTTTTAAAAATTAAGTAGCCAACCCTTATGTCTTGGATTTTCAAGAAAATATCAGATGCTCTGGCAGTTGTGAGACCACATGACAGCAGCTGGAACTTGGCCTCTCCTCTTTGCTGCTAGCCCTGCCTGAGCTGCTGCATTTCTTTATGCAGCCTGCCTAATGCCTGTGGACCTGAGTGTGCAAACCATGTCTTAGAAATGGGAAAGCCAGCTCAAAGGAACTAAACAGAGCCTTCGGACAGAAAGGCTTTTGTATCTTGTGAGCAACACCACATGGAGATTCTACTCCCGCATTTGCTGTAGGAAGAGGTGACCCACAATAGATGTGCCATCGAGGATCTCCTTCCTGATGCCAGTTGGTTTGTGAGAAGGCATACAGAGAAGCCTTGGGGTACTGGGAGCCTGCGTTAGCAGGGCACAGCGCAGGTGATTGCTGCTAAGCTTGCCCTTTTGACAGAGGTTTCTTGGTCCACAGAGAATATTAACTCACGCCTACTCCAGAGTGGTCCTGAGAGTTTTGGAGGCAGCCGTGGCGGCCAAGAAGCGTTTCAGTGTGTACATTACAGAGTCACAGCCTGATTTATCAGGGCAAGTATCATTCCATTTGGTTCTGGGCCCAGCAGTCATTCTAAAGTGCAAACTGAGGATTAAAACCTGTGTGGGAAGCCCCAAAACATGTCCCGAGTGGCCAGTTACCCAGCATTGCCTTTAGGTGTCTTCCTGCCCCTGAAGGAAGATCCCTGTGAATTGGCAGTAGCCACAGTACAGGATCTAGGCTGTTTACTTAGTAGTTAAATCAGAGGAACAGCAACAGATACATCAGTGGAAAGATTTTTATCAAGGACTAGATAATTCACATATCCATCTAGAAGATAGTGAAAGGGGGATCCCTGGGTGGCTCAGCGGTTTAGCGCCTGCCTTTGGGGCAGGGCGTGATCTTTGAGTCCCGGGATCGAGTCCCACATCGGGCTCCCTACATGGAGCCTGCTTCTCTCTCTGCCTGTGTCTCTGCTTCTCTCTCTCTCATGAATAAATAAAATCTTTAAAAAAAAAACAGAAGATAATGAAAGAAGAAGCTTTATCCTTTTTTTCTGAATTTGGTTCTCTTACCCAGATTCCCCAAGAATATTGTTTTCCTGAAATACCTATTTTCTTCTAAAGAACCCAAATTCTTATTTCTTTCATCCAGAGTCTTGGGATGTGCCCCTTAATCCCTATGAACTGAGTTTCAAGCTAATTTGATTGACCACTGTCCAAATTAAGTGACTCATCATACATCACTATGGGACTCTCTTCAACTTTTTCTGTTCTCAAAATGTCACTTTCTAGTAAGAAAATGGCCAAAGCTCTCTGCCACCTCAACGTCCCTGTCACTGTGGTCCTAGATGCTGCTGTTGGGTAAGTTCCCAACTTCCCTGAGCACGGTTGCTTTTCCTCACCCACTCCCAGGTTTGCCTTGGAGCAGGGTTTCCAGATTGATAAAACCTCACTGGGTAACGTCCTGCCTTTGAATTGATGGCTGCATTAATCCAGCAAGCTCATTATAAGGTCTTAAGAGTGTATGCAGGACACAAGCTGTAGGGTGTTGCAGAGAATGAGAGTCGTTTATGTAGTTTTATGGTGCATTTTAAGAGCACGATGCAAAAGTTGGGTTAGGAACAGCACACTCCCTCTTTACAGAAAGGCATGGGCTAGCTATCCTCAGTGGCACTCTGGGATTCTGTGACTCACTCATGCAACTTTGCTCCTAAAACTGAGGACAAGTGTTCAGAGAATTGTCAGTGTACCTCACAAAAGAAAACAGGACTGAAAGTCTCTCAGAAAAACACAAACACACAGAAAGCAGCTGATAAGGAAATTAAGAATGCATTCAGAAGAAAACATTTTGAAGAATTCCCTGAATTGTTCATTTTCAAAGGTAAATTGGCCTTTACCTTAGCTGAAAGATTCCTGAATTACATAATGTTCTTTTCCAACTTGAGATCACAACAGGCTTTTAAATTTTTGTTTTGTTTGTATTGAAGTAGATCAGAAAACAGTATGTACCACAAGTAGCAAGGATCACATCAGGTCATGAAATCCTCATTATCAGTCACCACACCTGTATACATGTGCCAGCAGCCATGGGGGAGCGCCTCTGTCTGTGTCTCTCCTGAATAAGTAAAATATTAAAAAAAAAAAAAAAATTTTTTTTTTTTTTGCTTTAATTTTTTTAGCTATATCATGGAGAAAGTGGATCTGGTCATCGTTGGTGCTGAAGGAGTTGTTGAAAATGGGGGGATTATCAACAAGGTAAGAACGTCAGTTCTGTAGAGCTCCTTGCCCCTGACGTGGACCCGGGCTGCTGACCCCCATCTTGGCATCCACTCTTCCATTCTGCTTAGTCTCCATATGTCACCATCACAGCCAATGGTTTCCTTGGCCCCAGAGGTCACTACAGTGGCCAAATTTTGGTCACATTTCTTTGATCTCTGTGAATCATGGGAATACAGTTTATCTTTTCTCAAAACATGTTTTAACTGGAATTGAGTTTGACTGTTGGTTGTTTTTTTTTTTAAACCGAGCATATTTGACATCAGTATAAAGTAGTATTAAAATTCTTTGTCCATTGCCTAACATGGGAAGATTTCATGATCATTTGTTTCTTGTGGTGTGTAGTGAAAGACACATAACATACAGTTTTCACATTTAGCGTTCAGTGACATGATTTCACTCAGCACGATATTTTCTTTTTTTAAGTATTTTATTCATTTATTTGAGAGGGAGAGCACATGAGTGGGGGCAGAAGAAGCAGGGTCCTCACTGAGGTCCTCACTGAGCAGGGAGCCTGACATGGGGCTCAATCCCAGGACCCTGAGGTCATGACCTGAGCTGAAAGCAGACACTTCACCGACTGAGTCACCCAGGCGCCCCATAATCAGCACGATGTTTTTTTGTTTGTTTGTTTGTTTTTTAATTTTTATTTACTTATGATAGGCACACAGTGAGAGAGAGAGAGGCAGAGACACAGGCAGAGGGAGAAGCAGGCTCCATGCACCAGGAGCCCGACGTGGGATTCGATCCTGGGTCTCCAGGATGGCGCCCTGGGCCAAAGGCAGGCGCTAAACCGCTACGCCACCCAGGGATCCCCAGCACGATGTTTTTAAGGCCCATCCTTGTGATAGCAGGTGTCACCTCCATCCCTCTTTTTTTTTCTAATAAAGATTTTATTTATTTATTCACAAGACACACACAGAGACACAGGAAGAGGGAGAAACAGGCTCCATGCAGGGAGCCCGATGCAGGACTCCATCCTGGGACCCCGAGATCACACCCCGAGTCAAAGGGAGATGCTATACCACTGAGCCACCTAGGCATATAGCACATTTGTTTGTCCACCCATTCCTGTCCACTTGAGTTGTTTCTACATTTTGGCTATTGTGAATAATGCTGTTGCAAACATAGGTGCACAATTATGAGTTCCTATTTGCAGTTGCTGTGGGTATGTATCTGAGTGGAACTTCTGAGTCATGGTAATTCCATGTTTAGCTTTTCTTTTTTAAAGATTTTATTTATTTATTCATGAGAGAGACAGAGAGAGAGAGAAGCACAGACACAGGCAGAGGCAGAAGCAGGCTCCATGCAGGGAGTCTGACATGGGACTCCATCCCGGGTCTCCAGGATCACACCCCAGGCCGAAAGCAGTGCTAAACCACTAAGCCACCAGGGCTGCCCCATGTCTAGCTTTCTGAGGACCTACCAGACTTTTCCACAGCAGCTGTACCTTTTTCCATTCTCAGCATATACAAGTATTCCAGTTCCTCTACATCTTTGCCAATACTTGTTATTTTGGTTTTTAATTTATAGCCATGCTAATAGGTGTGAAGTAGTATCTCATTGTAGTTTTGACTTGCGTTTGCCTGATGACTGAGGATCTTGAGCATCTTTAGAGCATGTGTGTATTGGCCATTTGTATATCTTTGGAGAAATGTCTATTCTGTCCTCTTTTTATTTTTTAAGATTTTATTTATTTATTCCTGAGAGACAGAGAGAGGCAGAGACACAGGCAGAGGGAGAAGCAGGCTCCGTGCATGGAGCCCGATGTGGGACTCGATCCCGGGATTTCAGATTACACCCTGGGCCGAAGGCAGACGCTTAATCACTGAACCACTCAGGCATCCCATGTCCTCTTTTTTAAAATATCCTCTTTAGGAGTGCCTGGGTAGCTCAGTTGGTTAAGCATCTACCTTTGGTCAGGTCATGATCTCAAGGTCCTGGGATCGAGCCACATGTTGGGCTCCCTGCTTGGTGGGGAGCCTGCTTTTCTCTCAGCTTCTGTGCTTGTGTTCTTTCTCTCAAATAAATAAGCATTTAAAAAACTGAAAGAGGGCAGCCCTGGTGGCTCAGCAGTTTAGCGCTGCCTACAGCCCAGGGCGTGATCCTGGAGACCCGGGATCGAGTCCCACATTGGGCTCCCTGCATGGAGCCTGCTTCTCCCTCTGCCTGTGTCTCTGCCTCTCTCTCTCTCTCTCTCTCTCTCTCTCTCCCCCCCCCCCCCCGTGTATTCTCATGAATAAATAAATAAAATCTTTTTAAAAATAAGTAAAATTTAAAAAATAACTGAAAGATCTTAATTCCAAAGCCAGATTTCATATATTATATAGTCACTCACATGCTTTTGAATGTGCTATAAGGTCTTATCCTTCATTTTCTCTGTGTCTCCAGATTGGAACCAACCAGATGGCCGTGTGCGCCAAAGCACAGAACAAGCCTTTTTATGTCGTTGCAGAAAGTTTCAAGTTTGTACGACTCTTCCCACTAAACCAGCAGGATGTCCCAGATAAGTTTAAGGCAAGAGTTTTTTTACATATTTGAAGGGGTATTTGAGTCTATAAAGATTTTTATTTATTCATGAGAGAGAGAGAGGCAGCGACACAGGCAGAGGGAGAAGCAGGCTCCAAGCAGGGAGCCCAATGTGGGACTCGATCCTGGGACTCCAGGATCACACCCTGGGCCGAAGGCAGGCGCTAAACCGCTGAGCCACCTGGGCTGCCCAGGGGTATTGAGTCTAAACTGAAGCCTTTGGGAAGAAGCAGTGTAAGAATATTTCAGTAAGTTACTCCCTTCCCATCACTAGTTTCTCTAACACTTGGGATACAAAGATCAGTTGTTGGCTGAGCTCAGAATGAGTCCCATTTGTCCCCAGAACTTCAGTCTCTCCGTCTCTCTCAGGTACAAGAAGGGGCTGGGAGGATACAGGGAGAGCTGATGGTTCAGTCCAAGCCTTGGAGTCAGTCATGAGGCTCCAGCCCCCATCTCCACCGCTTACTGACCATGTGACCTGGGGCAAGCACTCTCATTTTACATTCTGGGCTTCAGTCATCTTTAAAATGAGACAAAAGTGCTGAGCGATCTGACGGTTCTGAAATAATCCTGGAGAAAAGCTTGGCACGTGCCAGGCACATAGTAAGCACTCTGTACACTCTAAATTGTTATCTCAAGAAGCTTGGAGCAGTGACTCCAGCACAGCAGTGAGGGCAGACAGTTTATCATTAAAATGAGGCTGTCAGCCCAAGGGCCACCATCCTCTGGCTCCCCTGCAGCATGTGCCCTCCTCGCCAATATGCTGCACAGCTGGCTTCCGCCACCTCTGGGGAACACAGAACATGTTCAGGGAGTAGTACACTGATTACACAGGCCAAGCCCACATCACATCTGAGCCCTGGGTGTGTGGGGAAAACCAACATGTGTTTCCTGTCTCCTCAGTATAAGGCAGATACTCTTAAGACTGTGCAGACGGAACAAGATCTCAAAGAGGAGCACCCGTGGGTCGACTATACCTCCCCTTCCTTAATAACACTGCTGTTTACAGACTTGGGGGTGTTGACACCCTCAGCAGTCAGCGATGAGCTCATCAAGTTGTATCTGTAAGCGCTGGATCCTCCTGCCGGCGCACAGCCAACATACTTAGGGCAAGGTGAGTAGCCTCTTGACCCCTCCATGAGCCAGACCAAAAGTGAAATTTTTTTCTTTAAAGATTTTATTTTTAAGTAATCTCTACCCCCAACATGGGCTCGAACTCCCCACCCTGAGATCAGGAGTCACATGCTCCACTGACTGAGCCAGCCAGACACCCCTAAAACTGATTTTTTTTTTTTTAATTTTTTATTTATTTATGATAGTCACAGAGAGAGAGGCAGAGACATAGGCAGAGGGAGAAGCCGGCTCCATGCACCGGAAGCCCGACGTGGGATTCGATCCCGGGTCTCCAGGATCGCGCCCTGGGCCAAAGGCAGGCGCCAAACCGCTGCGCCACCCAGGGATCCCGATTTTTTTTTTTTAAATGAAGACTTAGGACTAAGGACCTAAAACCCTAATAAGATCTGGAGAATTTTTTATCCAGTTTAGCCCATCTAAAATGTATTCATGGTTTTCCTAAAACCTAACCTGAATTGTGTTTATGGTTTCCAGACATTTTCCAGTGTCCAGAAATACAAGTTAAGTTATTGGCTACTTAACCAATGAAAGACATGCTCAGGCCCACCTCCCTTCTTCCTGCACTCCAGACTGAATTGCCAAAAGCATCGATGAAAGAAATGCAGGCCTGCCTGAAAAAGCAGACATTCCTGCCTGCACCCAGGCACCCCTACAGGAACCAACAACTGCCCAGGACATGTTACAAACGGTGCCTTATGAGAAAGGCCAGAAACCCAGGTTGAATTTACAGGAGGCTTCCGGTGGTGACCACAAGCCCAGAGTTGCCGTCCCATCATCAAGCTTGGGACAGACAGAATGGGAATCACCAAAAGAACCCAAGGAAGTTAGAAACAGCATTTAGCAGGAGTAGCAATGTGTGGCTCATCATGTATGAAGACCTTCCAAAACATCTGCACACTGAAATTCTGTATCTGTGAAAGATGTGAATTTCCCTTAAATTCTGCTTCTGAACAGCTTTTTAAAAATTGTACTTGGGTACAAAGTCAGCATCTTTTCAAATAAATTATATGAAGTATTTTGATCCTGAACAGCTTTTTAAAAATTATACTTGGGTACAAATTCAGCATCTTTTCAAATAAATTATATGAAATATTTTGATAAGGTGTTGCATCAGTACTGAGTGCTACCTGAGGCCCAAAGGTATTAGTCATCTTGGTGAAGATACTCTGCAGCCACATTCACACATTTGACACTCAATTGGAAGGAAACTGTTTATTCGACACAAAGCATAATTTTTTTCCCAGAATATGACTTGCTTCCTTGGTTTTTCAGATAACCCCCCCATAAAATGGTGGTGGGGACTATTCTTCAAAAAGAAGAAACACCCAGGCAGCATCAGCCACCCCATGCAAGTGTTTTGTGCAGTTCCTCAGAAATAACAAGTCCAGGGATGAGGACACTCAGGAAGATCAGGTGCCTGAAAACACTAAAGAAACTTAGAAAGCCAAAAATCAAGTATACCTCAGTATGTTTAGGTTAAAAAGTAAGTATAAAATAGCCACAGAAAAAGCTTGAAGTTATAGGTAACCCATCAAAATAAATATTCAACATCTATTTATTTACACTTAGTCTTATACACTCCTGTTGGACCTAAGGGCCAATGAGGTCCGAATAAAATATTCATGAGCATGAAGCCTCCCCTCTGTCCCAGTCCCAGAACTGTCGGCTGCAGTTCTGGCACACAACAAAAGCACGTGTGAGCCATGCCGGGTATGGGGCCTCTTCACTGTATTCCCTGCACTCTCCTACACGCCCCAGAGCCAGCATCAGCAGTCCTCCTCCAAATCAGGGATCCCCAAATCTGCTGTCGTGACTGTTCCCTTGCCACTTGAAAACAACCCCTTCTCAAATTCTTCCTCAGTAATTTTGCCTTTCTTAAACTTTTTCAAGAGCCTCGTGTCGTTAAGAAGTTCTTCCATGTCCTCATCTTCGATATCAGAACCCTGAGTGCAGAGCAAGAAAGCACATTTCTTAGCAATGTGTTCCCATAGCAACAACACACTCTCACATCAGCTTCCACAAACACACCATGTTCCCTCCTGAGTCACAAAGGAATACAGCAATAGAGAGCCCCATGCAGCTACTACAAGACTATCTTGATAAAATTCACTCAGATTTCTCAGCTGAGTATTCAAGTAATAAAAAGTGTACCTCTTCCCTCTTCCTTTTTTCATTCATTCTTTTCTTCTTCTCCTTTTTGGCCTTCTGCTTTGACCAAGCTTTATTTTTTATATTTTTCCTCCCTTCATTTTCTCTTTTCTCTTTTCTTTGTCGCTCCAGTAGTTTCTGCCTTTGTTTCTCTCTAATTTTATCTTTAAATGGAATGATGTCTGTGTTAACATCTGCAGGCACAAAATCTGGGAACTGCCGTCCCCTCAGTTCTGGCATCTTGGGCATCCGCAGCAGGGCAAACCCTCGAGCAAGACTAGCAAAATCAAGATCTAATTAAACCAAAATGGCAGAGTTAGCACACCCAAAATAGGGTCAGAAGCTCCAACCCCAGGAAGACGCCGGTTCTGACCAAATGAGCTAATCGGGTTCATTTTAATTAGATTTAAAATAATTACATTTTTGCTGAAAAAGAGTACTTGGCAGCCACTTTGTTCTGTCTACACACAAACCCTAGCAAGACTTCTTTTAAATTCTAGAAAATAACCCTGATACGTGCCTAACATTTTTTAAGGCCTGCAGGTATTACATGAAGTCCACCTTACCCTTTAATCTGAAGATGAGGTTGCATTCGTGCTTTGCATAAGCCTGGACATATGACACAAAGGCCTTCATGCCCTTTTCAAACACAGCTCTGTCGGCCAGGGCCATGGACTTGAGCTTTGGAAGGAGATCTCCTGTGTTTTTCTGGAGCTTCATCTCCTGCAGGGGACACTGCACACAGACCACATGCTCACCCCCAAAACCCCATCAGAACCAGTGCCAATAAAACCAAAGGCAAAACAATTCACTGTAATCTTTAATCAGAGGCACTGAAGCCCAAATTCCCAAGTATTTTGTTTGGTCTGATATTTTTTTAAAGAAAATTTTAAATAAGTTTTACATAACAATCCTGATTTCTAGTCGGAAAATACCCAACCCAAGTACTAACAGCTGAAGCTGAGCCACCTTAAATGGAGCATGCCTCCCCATGGCCTTTAGGCCAGCGTGGTCCCTGTCCTTCCATCACCACCTGGCCCCTGAGAGTCTGCAAACCACCCCCCTAACTTCCGGACCACTTGCTAGAAAGGAACTCTACACCAAGTCTCCTGTCACTGGGCATTCTATATGAAAAAAAGAGACCACTTACTTTTTGGTTAATTTCAAGGAAAGTGACATAGGACTCTTCCATGGGAAGGAGGAATACGAGCGCGCTGCCACCGTGGCCAATGCGGGCTGTGCGGCCACAGCGATGCACAAAGGCACTGTGAATGCAGGATGGGAACATGTTCACCATGTGAACGGTGGGGTGGAGCACGGGCCCAGGGCCACCAGACTCCATGGCTCAGCCCTATCCCTGCCCCTTACTAGGGTCACAAACACAAGAGCTGGCAGGTAAACATAGATGCAAACCAGTAGGACTCTGCAAGACATTTAATGTGAAATACAAAACTTTCAAATATATGCCTATCTGATGACAAAAGTAAAACACAGTCCTAGTAGAAACCTAGCAGACAAAAGTAAAGGAAAGTGGCCTGTAAGCCCTCCAAGAAGTAACAATTACCACCACTCAGGAGGCCTATTCCCCTGGATTTTCCTATGTTTGGAAGCATTTATGAGAAATACATGTTTGCTTTGGGAGAATAAAGGAGACTTTCATACATGGTGTTGTGTGTCGCTTTCCTTTAAGCATCTGTAAGATACATTTATGCGAAACCTCTAAAAAGCAGGTGAAAATAATGAATTGCTGCATACTATGGAATTACTAATTTGACACACCAATGACAGTTCACCTGTTCACCCATTTTTGCTATTTAGAGTAACATTTTGGGTACCTCAGTGGCTCAGTCAGTTAAGCATCTGCCTTTGGCTCTGGTCATGATCCTGGGGTCCTGGGATGGAGCCTTGTGTTGGGCTCCCTGCTCAGCGCGGAGCCTGCTTCTCCCTCTCCCTCCCCCTGCTGTGCACTCACATGGGCACTCTATCTTAAATAAATAATAAATAAAATCTTTTTTAAAAATAAATAACATATTGATGAACATCATTATGCAGATCTTCCTCAGAATTTGTGGGGCCACATTCCTGACAGAGAGGGTCACATTCTGTCACACTGTACCTTGCGCTGCTGGGAGGGTCATATTGCAAAACCCAGTTTACTTCAGGAATGTCTATTCCTCGAGCCATGACATCCGTGCACACTAAAATCCCACTAGAAATTGAGAAAACATCGTTCTGAGCAAGGGGGCCACCAATGTTATCACCATCAATTCTTACTGGCCTCTGTGTACAATAACAATAACACACAGTTTCAGAAACTCTCGCAGAAGCCAGCATTCAGTAATAACATTTTGACCTCCTAAGGATCTTTAGGACTCTCCCAATTTCCAATGAAAATGGGAAGTAGGGAAAAGACCAGGAAAGGATTTTTTAAATATTTTCATATTTAAAGCAAAAAACTGCAGTGAAATCTAATCCTGAGGTATAACAGTCCATTCTACACAATGTCTAGAAGAGTGCATTTAACAATACAGCCAGGATGCTCAGTGGAAAAGCAGGGAAGTGTGACTTCTACACACAGAATCAATTACGGTCTTTGTGCAGTGACCTGACGACGACCCACAAGACCTCAATGAGCTGCTCCTCTCCACGCTCTCCACCCATTCAACAAACAGGTATCAAAACCCCCTAGCCAGGCAGCGGGCCAGTTACTGGGAACAAAACACACAGGTCCGTATTCTTAGAGCTTACGATCTCACAGCAAAGCTGGCAATAACTAAAGACATCAGTGCAGCACAGCATGATGGGGTCAGGCCAGGGACATGGGCTCCCCCGCAGGCCACACAGAGCAGATGTGATAACTGGTCAGAGGAAAAGAGGGCTGCAAGCAGAGAACACAGCCCACATGAGGGCTGAGACGCAAGGTCCTGCCAAAGCATACAGTGAGCTCCAAGGCAGCAAACCCACCTTTGCAATTTGCGGAACTCCATGAAGATCTTATTGCGCTTGTGTTTCATCTTCCCGTGAATGCACATAATCTTCACACTCTTCACCAGGGCCTCCAGGGCCTTTCCGTAGTATTCCACACAGGCACAGGTGCTGCCGAGAGGGGACAGCAGGCTCAGAGTCACTGGCCACTTAGGGTCACCTAGTGCTAGGGGAGGGAGGTGGCAAGCACCAGACGTAGCGAGATGAGTGGATCCCCTCTGGGAGAATGGCTACCAACAGCATCCACACTAAACTCCAAATCTGAAACTTTATGGAGTTCTGACCCCAGGACAAAACCCCACCATGTCAGATGCTGGGCTGGCTGCCTTTAAAAGCAATTCCCAGCCACCTCCTCCCTCACCTCCCTGTACAAACAACAGAGGCTGGGCCAGCTAGCTGCACACTCATTTCCCTTGCCTCTCCGGAGGTGAGTGGCTCCAAGTGACTCACCTTTGGCCCCTAAAGATAAAGCTTGAGTCAGCTGGGGAGGAGGGGTTTCTGAGAAAGCTTTCTGCTCTTCTGATGTGAAGAATGCCCTTCCCACTCCCTCTGCCTTTTCTCTTTTCTCTGTTTTCAGTGCAGATGGGAAAGCAGGCATGACACTGGCCATCTTCAGACCATGAGGGGACAAACAGCAATAAAAGGCCAAGACAGGGATCCCTGGGTGGCGCAGTGGTTTAGCACCTGCCTTTGGCCCAGGGCGCGATCCTGGAGACCTGGGATCGAATCCCACGTCGGGCTCCCAGTGCATGGAGCCTGCTTCTCCCTCTGCCTGTGTCTCTGCCTCTCTCTCTCTCTCTCTCTGTGTGACTATCATAAATAAATAAAAAAAAAAAAAAAAAAAAAAAAAAAGGCCAAGACAGTCACAGCAACACAGACCTGGACACTGGGGAGACATAACCCAATGTCAGGACCTGCCTAACCTCTGGCTTCCTTTCTACAGAAAGAAAATAACTCCTGCTTGAGCCACGGAAGTTCTGTTTTCAGTTATTTGCAGACAAAAAACATTCCTGAGAAAATCCCAAACCTTAGGGCTACATGTATCTGTGCACTCCAGATGTGGCTGAACCCCAGATTCTCCTACCACAGGACCCAGAAGGATTACCTGAAGAAGATCAGGTGTTTTTCCTGCTTATGATTTCGAAGAAAATGTACCAGCTGGTTAAATTTCTCATCTGCCTTACATACCTACAAAGTTAAAAGGAAAACCAGTAAGATTTTTAAAATTTATAGATGATAATAATCTCTTTAGCTACTTTCACATTTAGCCTTAAATGTTAAGGAATCTGATTCTCTCCACTGATCGAATACACTTTCTTCAGTATGTTAATCACCCTGCCTAGATCAGAACAGGTGCTGCTGACAAAAGTAAGTCACAAAGTCATGGAACTAAAAAAGAACTAAATGAAAAACCAAAGTCATGGAACTGAGAGACACACAGTCATCTAATGCAATTGTCCCCAAATCCCAGTATACAGACAGGGACCAGACCAGCTATACCCAGCGTAGGTTTTTTTGTTCCGTTTTGTTTTTTACATAAGCTCTACACCCAACATGGGGCTTGAACTCATGACCCCAAGATCAAGAGTTGCAAACTCTCTGGACTGAGCCATCCAGATGCCCCTCCAGGGTAGATTTTTTTTTTTTTTAAATGCAGATTCTTGGGCACAGCATATAAATTCAGTAGGTCTAGGACTGGACCCAAGAATTCATATTATTTAAGAGCCCCCTGGAGATTCTGGTACAGCTCCACATTCAGAAATCACAAAGATGAACACAGGTTTCCAGAGAGGAATGTACAAAATTTGAAAGACCTTGGAGACAGACTCCAGTCCCAATATAATAAAGTACTCCATCCAGGCCCCTAAATTGGAGACATTTAAACCCATCTGCATGTATTCCTTCTATTTTTACCAAAACCAAATTCTCAGTCTGGAATTTCTTCCCACACACTCTTCCATCTCTCTAAATGCAATCACTGAAATGAATACAAAACAGCAGAAAGCAACAAGAGCCACAGTGGGTGTCCAAAGTTAACAATTATTTGTACTTAATATGTACTAAGCACTGGCCTAATGTGTATTAATCCTCATCACAATTATGAAGTGGGTAGTACTGGAGCACTCTTTTTACAGGTACATGCCTCTAGTTTAATTAGTAAGAGACAAAGCCAAGATGTGCACCCAGGCTTTGTCCTGGGCGGTCCTGCTCCGACACTCGCTCCTAGTGATGCACAACATTACCTACAGACCCCTCCCTCTGGCTGGGAAAGGCCAGGCTCCTGACTTTAGTAGCCTAGCCCAGAACTGTCAGCAATAAGGATGATGCCCCATGCAGGTGAGCCTGCTGGATTTCAACACCACCCTCGAGGCAGTTGCCCTAGAGGCAGTGCCACGTTGTATGTTAGACCCTAGTCAGCATTATCACTAAACGGCAGAATCAGTAAGGATATCCAGTGCGCACCATGTAGTAGTTCTCCAGGCGGGAAGGAGTTTTCTGGGTGCTGCTGGCAGCTACACCCTTCTCCTTCACCGAGATCCGGACAGGGTTCCGCAGGCCCGCTCTCACCAGGCTCTCCACTTCCTGTGTCTGAGTTGCTGAAAAGAGGCCTGTTCTCCTCTGCTTTGGCAAAAACTCCAGGATGGTGTTGATGCTAAAAAAAGAGGACTCCAACTTAACCCTTTGTTTATCAGCATCATCAACAAATACCACTTATGATACTAAACAGGTATTTTAAAAATTGGGGAAAAAAAGCCATCACAGTATTTACACTAGACATTAACCAGGAAAAAAATAGACATTAACCAGGGAATAAGATTATGAACAATTTTTATTTTTTTATACTCTCATTTTCTAAGTTTTCTCCAACTTTTTTTTTTTTTTTAGTTTTCTCCAATATTAACATATAATTATACTTTTATCATGTGGGGCAATTAAAAGGAGAGAATGAAGGTAAAACAAAAAACTTTTTGGTGGGGGAGTGGGGGGCTGGGAGGCTGTCAGTGAAGCATTTGCCTTTTGGCACAGGTCATGATCCTTAGGTCCTGGGATCAAGCCCTGAATCGCTTTTCCTTCTTCCTCTATTCCTCCCCCTGCTTGAGCACTCACACTCTCTCTCAAATAAATAAAATCTTAAAAAAATAATAACAAAAAAAGTTTTGAGACTAAAAACCATGGAACTATATATATTTTTTAAGATTTTATTTATTTATTTATTCATGAGAGACACAGAGAGAGAGAGGCAGAGACACAGGCAGAGGGAGAAGCAGGCTCCATGCAGGGAGCCTGATGCGGGACTTGATCCTGGGTCTCCAGGATCGCACTCTGGGCCAAAGGCGGCACTAAACTGCTAAGCCACCTGGGCTGCCCAGAACTATACATTTTAAGTAGGTGAACTGTATGATATAGGAATATATCCCAATAAAGCTATTCAAAATACCAACACACACACACACACACACACACACAAACTTCAGGGGATCCCTGGGTGGCACAGCGGTTTGGCGCCTGCCTTTGGCCCAGGGCGCGATCCTGGAGACCCGGGATCGAGTCCCACGTCGGGCTCCCAGTGCATGGAGCCTGCTTCTCCCTCTGCCTGTGTCTCTGCCCCTCTCTCTCTCTCTCTCTGTGTGACTATCATAAATAAATAAAAATTTAAAAAAAAATTTTTCAAAAAAAATCATGAAGGAAAATGCATCTTAAGAAGTAGAAATGGAATTAAAACTGTGTGGTAAGGGGATCCCTGGGTGGCGCAGCGGTTTGGCGCCTGCCTTTGGCCCAGGGCGCGATCCTGGAGATCCGGGATCGAATCCCACGTCGGGCTCCCGGTGCATGGAGCCTGCTTCTCCCTCTGCCTGTGTCTCTGCCTCTCTCTCTCTCACTGTGTGCCTATCATGAATAAATTAAAAAAAAAAAACAAAAAAAACTGTGTGGTAAAATTTGAAAGATCAAACACCTTAATGACTTGAAATTCAAATGAGGCCAATAAGGGCAGTCAGTAAGTGGTAAAGGAATTCCACTTTGCTCTCCTTTTTGCCCACCATAACCCAAAGCCAGCGAAGCCCATAGTCCAGTACCTTGCCTCAAACCCCATGTCCAGAAGTCTGTCTGCTTCATCCAACACCAGGACCTCCAGGGACTTCACACAGCTAGCCAGATCCAAGCCCTCCACCTTCCTCCGGAACATGTCCTCCAAGCGGCCTGGAGTAGCCACAATGATGTTCCCACTTTGAAAACACAGTAAACATTTGCCATACTCTCTGGATCTTGGGAATATCTGTGATTCCAAAAACCAAATTTTGTAACCTCCACCCCCAAAGTCATCTAAGTTCCAGGGAAGGGAAATACAGCCATGAGTGAGGATAGAGAGCTAAGGGCAAAAGCCAGGACCATGAAGGAGACTGATGGGTTCTGGGCCAAAAGCCAGGTCAGAGTCAGCACACGCTGGCCCATTGGCCACATCTGGCCTCCACCTGTTTTTGTGACATGTCATTGGCACACAACCACACCCATTCATTCATATATGGTCTTTGGTGGCTTTCACACTACCACAGTGGAGCTGAATACTTGTGACAAACCATATGGTCCACAAGCCTAAAATATTTACCATCTGTTCCTTTACAGAAAAGGTTTGCTGACCCCTGACCTAGAACAAGCTACTCAACCACTCTACACCCCTGGTAATTCATCTATAAAATGAGAATGTTAGGGATCACTGGGTGGCTCAGCGGTTTCACACCTGCCTTTGGCCCAGGGTGCGATCCTGGAGTCCAGGATCAAGTCCCACATTGGGCTCCTGGCATGGAGCCTGCTTCTCCCTCTGCCTATGTCTCTGCCTCTCTCTCTCTCTCTCTCTCTCTCTGTCTATCATAAATAAATAAATCTTTAAAAAATAATAAAAATAAAAAATAAAGATCACAACCGCAGGGATCCCTGGGTGGCGCAGCGGTTTGGCGCTTGCCTTTGGCCCAGGGCGCGATCCTGGAGACCCGGGATCGAATCCCGAGTCGGGCTCCCGGTGCATGGAGCCTGCTTCTCCCTCTGCCTGTGTCTCTGCCTCTCTCTCTCTCACTGCATGCTTATCATAAATAAATTTAAAAAATTAAAAAAAAAAAAAAGATCACAACCGCAGACAAAACACCAAATGTGGCCCCTACACACTGACTGACATGCAAGAAGTTGGTTTTGTTTTGTTTTGTTTTTAAATTTCAAGTATTCTCTATACTCAACTTGGGGTTTGAACCTACAACCCCAAGATCAAGAGTTGCATGCTCCACCACTGAGCCAGCCAGGTGCCCCAAGAAGTTTTTTTTCTCTCTTTTAATATGAATTACGTGCCAATGGTTAGAAGTCTGGAGCTAACACATAAAAATCTGGAATTCCATTTGCTTTTTAAAAATTCAAAATCTGACAATACTGAACCCAGAATCCTGCAAGGCTATCAGCTAGAGCTGAGTATTCGTCTAGGTACTGGGCAATTCCTACCCCATCCCTACCCCTTCTCACAGACTGGTGTTAGCCTCTGTCCCCTGCAGGAACGGACTTTTTTACCTCTGCTGAAACACATCTCATGGGACAGCCAAACATACCGAATGCTCAATAGAAGCAGTTCTATTAAGATTTTCTAACAAATTGGCCACAAAATCTATCACTGCCCATTATAAATCTTATTCATGGTAGGACTGAAAAAAATCCAAAGGGCTAACAGCCACCACGTTTGGCAACATCTACGTGTTAATTAAACACCTGTGTGTGCTCAGCACCAAGCAAGGCTCTGCAGATACAATGCTGTGGGACAGCACCCTGACCTACAAGCCTGCCTGAGGACACAGGGATGCTGGCCCACGCAGTGCTCTGGAAAGCCAGGTCTGTGCAGCAGCTAGCTCGTGGGGAGGCGGCAGCAGTGGAGAATGGTGGTCTCGCAAGCCCTGTACGGACATCAGTATCCTTCCTAAGGGCCAGCAGAAGCCACTAAAGGGTTTCTAATGAGTGACATGACCCAACTGACATTCTGAAAAGGCCACCTGGGTTGCTCTGTGGAAAGTGGGTTATAAGATGGCAAGAGGAGAAACACAGAGGACACAGAGTGATTTAGATCAGAGTGGAAGAGGTGGCGCGGGAAAGAAGCAAAGGGCTAGAGATGTGTGCTCTGGAGGGAGCATGTAAAGGATGTTGGTGATGGTTAATGGCATGCGGGGACAGAAGGGACAGTGAGGTATCAAGGCCAATTCCCAGACTTCAGGAGATGCACAAAGATGGACAACCAGGAAACTCCAGGTGACATGGAGATTTGGGGACAAAAATCAGCCATTCCAGACACACCTGCAACAGCAGGGAAATGCCTAGGAGATGCCAGGCAGACAAGCAGCTGCCTGCAGGTCTGGAGCTAAGGCTAAGGTCAGGGACCACCAGGAGCGAGATGAGACCACTTAAGAGAGCCCTGAGTGAGAAAAGCAAGGGCCCTGAGGCCTGCCTAGTCAGTCAGCCTGGTGGGGGGGGAGGGGGCAACACCCCAACTTCTTTCTCCTCTGCAGGGCAGGACTGAGCGGGAAATGCTCATCAGGGCCTTAGGGGAAGGGCCAGCAGGCAAAATTCAAAGTGGGCCTAGAGAATCAAACTTTTGGGAAGAGCAGGTTGCCGAAGGGAGTGCTCCCCATTAGGCCTATGCCATGTATCACCTCCTCTTGGGTTCAGGGCCAAAAACAAGCAAGGAAAGGAGTGGAAGCAAACTTACCCTTGTTCCTTAAACCTGGAAACATCGTCTGCAGGATTCCTGCCTCCGATCCAGAGAATCTGGCTAAAACAAGAAATGGGTCTTTGAGCAGGTCAGGCAAAGTGGTCAGAAAGCCCACAGCTAACAGGGACACTGCATCCAACTTACCTGAACTGTGGGAAGGACTTTGTGAAATGCGCCAGGACTTCATCTACCTGAATAGCCAGCTCCCGGGTGGGTGTGATGATGATCGCCCCGACCTAGCCATGTTGGGGGAAGGAAACAGCAGAGCACAGGATTTACAGAGCTGAACACACACACCAGGACCATCCCCCTCGCAGAGCCAAGTTTCCAGAGGAACAGCACTTCCTGGGCTTCTTCAGCGGCCAGTCACAGTGCTTATCAATGACTTTTCTGAATCACAATCAGTTCAAACACTGAAACACTGCTCCTGTGGGAAATGCAGGGTCAGGTTCCGAAGAGCCTCTGGTCATGTTTTGTCGATCATAAGCAGGCTGGCTTTACGTGTGCTTCTGTTTATTTATGATATACAAAGAGAGAGAGAGAGAGAGAGAGAGAGAGGCAGAGACACAGGAGGAGGGAGAAGCAGGCTCCATGCCAGGAGCCCGGCATGGGACTCCATCCCGGGACTCCAGGATTGAGCCCTGGGCCAAAGGCAGGCGCTAAACCACGGAGCCACCCAGGGATCCCCTGTGCTTCTGTTTAAAGACACCTTAATTAATATAGAGTTGAATTATCAACACTGAATTAGCTGCCAGTTGCCTTTACGCTTGAGGCCATTTTAAACATTGAAATCACTAGCAAAAAATGCAAATATCACAACAGTAAACAGTGAGGATGCCTGTTTACAATCTGGGAGCTCAAACA
This sequence comes from Canis aureus, assembly GCF_053574225.1. Taxonomy (NCBI): domain Eukaryota; kingdom Metazoa; phylum Chordata; class Mammalia; order Carnivora; family Canidae; genus Canis; species Canis aureus. Next base: position 9,597,947 of record NC_135637.1, read on the forward strand.
ACTAGGCAGAGCATTGCCTTGTTCAGACTCAGCTGGGAATGTGCACAGAAGAATGACTCCACATTCTTCCTTTTTTGCTACTCTGCACAAATCCATGAATGAGGGAAAAAACACAGTATTGATCTGGGGAGCCACAAATAAATTTTTTAACAAGTAGGCAAATTCACAAATACGATATCTGCAAATAGGGAGGGTATTTTTTTCCCCAATCTTTTGACCCACTTCTTTCAACTGTGAACTCTATAAGGACTAAGTAAAAATAAGACACTGAGCTATCCTCACCTGATTCTTTTTTAACTTCTCTTCCCTTCTCAGAAGAATCTCCAGGATGGGGATGACAAAAGCGAGTGTTTTGCCACTACCTGTGACCTGCCAAGATGGAGAAAATTTGGTTTGCTTTTCCTCACAGTTCATTCTGCAGGGAAAACAGGAGGACAAGCTGCATTTCCAGGAGGTACTCACCGCCTCTGCAGCGACATCTTTGTTTTTCATGAAGAGAGGGATGGTTGCAGACTATAGAGAAAGAGATGCAAAGCACCAGTTAGAGAATCCCAGACTTCACAGAGGTGGCAGAAAGACCTAGGAACACAGTGGGTGGCCTGGTTCACCCTGGACCCCACCACAATGCGGACTCTTGGTAGAGTCACCACAAGGTATCCCAGGGGTACAGCCACAGTGTCTACAGACAGTGTGGAGGAGACAGCAAGCTGGGATGATTTCTATGCCCTTGGGAAACACACAGCAATCCCTGGAGACCCAGAGGAGAGGGCATGCTGCTGGAACGTAGCAGGTAGAGGCGAGGGATGCTGTTAAACAGCCGACAATGGCCAGGACAGTTCCCCAAAATAAACGATCAGCCAGCCCAAGATATCAAGAGTGCCAAGACCGAGAAACTCTGCTCTAGACCACTGTTGTCCAAAAGAAATATGATGGGACCCACATATATGGTTTTAAGTTTTCTGGTAACCACATTAAAGTAAAAAGAAACACATAAAATGAGCTTTACTAATATATATTATTTGACCTAAGAGATCCAAACTACTGTGACTTCAACATGTAATGAGTATTTAAAAGTTAACAAGCTACATTCCATTCTTTCTTCATACTGAGTCTTCAAAATCCATTGTACCTTTTACATCTGGAGCACATCTCAATTTAGACTCACCATATTTCAAGTGTTCAAGAGCCACCTGTATCTACAGACTCCCACAGTAGATGGCACAGACCCTGACTGCCAATACTGATGGCAGGGGCAGAGTCTTCTTGTCAGTACTACATCCCCAAGTTTCCTCTCCAGCCTTCTCCACATCTTTCCTGAGGATCTGATGGACATCTCAACTCAGCATTTCAAAACAGAACTCCTGAATTTCCCTTGGAAACGTGTTACCTCTTCCCACCTTCCTCATCTCAGGACAAGGTACTGCCATCCACGCAGCTGCTAGAGACAAAAACCTCTGATTCCCTCTAGATTCCTCTCTTTTCTAACTCCTCCATCTGGTCCCCCACAATCTGAAAGCTATCTCAGACTCCACTTCTCAGTAGCCACTGCTTCCTCTCCATTCCAAGCCCCCACCACCTCTCACTCAACACTAGCCCCCTGACCTCTTGCTTCTCAAAGCCCCTGGAGTCCATTCTCTACACCGCAGACACCTCCCTTCCCTTCCTACATAGCTCCCCTTTGCACTTAAATATAATTCAAACTCTTCCAAGACCCTGCTTCGCTCAACTCTTATGCTACTCCCATTGCTCCCGGCAAAGACCTTCGTTCTGTTCCTCCCAGGTCACCTCCAACCCCAGGACATTTACACGGACAGTGCTCTCTGCTGGGATATCCTACCCCAATCACCCCACAACCAGCTCCTCAGTTTCAGCTTAGTGACACCTTCAGAGGGGCCTTCCCTAACACACCATCTTAACCTCCAGTCCGGGGCCTTACTGTCACTGTCTCATCGGTGTGTTTTAGTTCCTCAGGGACACTTATCACCTACTGAAATTACCGTATTCTTCTACTCCTTCTCCCTCCCCTGCATTAGAGGATAAGGCCCATACCTGGAGACCAACACTGCAAAATTCCCAGAGCCTGGAAAACCGGATACACAGTATGTCCTCAAGATTTTTTGAGTAAATGAATAAATTGGGCCAGAACCTTCACTTAGCCCACGTAGTAACAACAGCAGGAAACATTACTGAGCTCCCGTAAGGTGCCCATAAGGTCCCACAGCATCCCGACGAGGCACCGCATCTGCCGTGGAAGGCAGCACAGAGGTTAAGTCACCGGCCCCAGTCACACAGCTAGAGCCAGAGGCAGCAGGCACTCAGGCCCCAGCGCTCCCGGGGGAGGGGTCGCGAAGTCAGGGCCCAGGCGCAGGTGCGCCGCCCCCGCCTACCGGGCTCAGGGACACGCGGCAGACACCTCGCGCCCACCCGCCGCGCGGGACCACCGGGGGCCTGGCCCGCCCCGAGCCTCCCCGAGCCCGAGGACCCTTCCCTGCCCGGTACCTGCACCGGCGTCATGTGCGGAAAGCCCAGCTGCCCAAGCGCACCCAGCACCTGCGGGTGCAGCTGCGTCGGCAGCGACTCCCAGGAACCCTCTGTCACGTGCTCCATGGCGCGCCCCTCCGCCTGGGCCCCAGCCGCCTGGACGCCACTCGGGCGCCGCCGCCGAGCACTTCCGCTTCCGGCCGCCCTCGGGACCGCCGGCAACCGCGCTCTCGCAGCAAGGTTCCGGAGGGCGGGGAAAACGCCGGGGCGGCGGGAGCCGGAAGAGCTGATCCGCCGACAGTGACCGCGGGCGGCGGGGACCAGGCCCGAGTAGTACCGCCCGTCCCGCGCGGCCACCTGGGCTCCGGCGCCCGTCCCTCGAGAGCGGGCATTTGGGCGGGAGGACTGTGCTCCGGCTCGTTCGCTGTCTGCGCCCATCGGAGGCAGGTGGCCGCACAAGACCTGGCCAAGGGACAAGCGGATCTGGAGGGAGTGGACAGAAACGTACCCCAGCCCCGGAGCTCCAGGTCAACAGACACACTAAGGTTGACGGTGGGTACCCCTAGGTTTACCTCCGAGAAAGTTAGAGCCCCCAGCGAGTACCTGACCTTCCCGCCCTAGTGTTCCCCATTGGCTTGGGCCACTCTGTCCAGGTACGCATTCGTAGGGCAAGCTTTCACTGACCACTTGTTACACGAGCTTCTGCTGCTGCGCCCACGACTTGTTCCCGTCCTTCCAGCAGGTCTTTACAAATATCATCTCAGGAAGGCCTTCCTTTCCAAATCTAGAACCGCGTATTTTTCCTCCACAGCACTTACCATTAGTATGCCGATCAATTTACAAATTAGGTTCGTCTTCCCCACTAAAAGTAAACCCTACCACAATGGGGATTTTTCTTTAATTTCTTTACCTAGTGGCTACAACTGGCAGCACACAGCAGTCACTCAAATATCTTTGAGATGCATAAATGGGAATAGTACTCATACAGATTCCAGTCATCTCAAACTAAATGAAGCGAAACGTAAAAGCCTGAGACAACGTTTCCACTGAAATGAGATCACGTCTCAAAATCCCTTTGACATTTTTATAAAATGGGACTTCCACAGTTCTGAAAACAAACGTGGAAGGAAAGGGCCACACCTGCGTTTGCATTTGAGAACCTACTTAGTAGTTTTCAGACCCTTGGATGCTTTCCATACTTCTTTAACCTATTTCCAAAATGAAGATTATAATAGCACCCAAGATAAGGGCTGTTTTGAGGAATAAATGAGACAGACTGCATACAGTGCTTAGCATAGTGCCAGGACATTCCACTATATTCAACAAACGGTAGTTTATTACTAGCAGACCCTTCATGTTAACAGTTTCTAAAAGCAGAGATCTAGTTTCTGATTCCACCAATCTTCATGTGAAGGCCTTGAACAAATCATTTAATCCCTACTAAACTTATTTCCACATCCATACACCACCAGCAGAGTTAAAATAACTTTTTTCCAAATGAAAAAAAAAAATACTTCAGATGTTAACATTGAATCATCAAAAGAAACCACACAAGGAAAACTTAATATGGGGTTCCTACTCACTGTCCTCAAGTTTACAAAGTGACAGACATCTATATCTATAAGGTATGTAACTCAGAAAACACAGAGGACAGATCTCATTTCATACAGGATTAGGAAGTTGGCATTTAACAAATGTGAATTAATCATTGATATGAAACACAGAATACTGTTTTTAAAAAGAATTGTTTATTTACTGAACCTGGGGCAGATTAGATACACAACCAATTTTAAATGTACATCTTTTAATTTTGAAGTGTTTTCACACACACCAAAAAAAAAAAAAAAAAAAAAATTGGCATTGCAACAGTTGTCTTAAGGTAAAATACAGTCACCTTAAACTGTTGCAAGTATTTTCACCCAAGGCTGAAAAACTGTTTATCCTGAACATGAAAACCTGTAACAAATTTAAATTAATTATATAAAACTCGTTACTTGTAGTTTTCCCCTTGCAAAGATCCAAAAAAAAGTACAAGTAACTAATATACATCAGTCACGACATAATGCTGGCTCACCCCCACACCACGACCAGATGTTCCTTTAATTTTAAACCCATCATCAGAGAGCAAGAAAAAGTCATTTCATTTTATACAAAACAAAATCCACATGTGCCAAAAAAGACCCAAGAAAAACAAAAACAAAACCCTAGTACTGACAGTGACGTTCAGTACCCTAATTAAACAGCGGCTAAAATGCCACTGATCAAAAATAAAATAGTGGCTGTATATCATTGCAATGAAATCCAAGAGGCTTTATTTAACCCTTTGGCATCAGAAATCCAGATTTTTCCAATTATGTGAATGCATACTTCCTACATGCCAAGAGCAGAGAAAGTGGATGTGCCAGCGTAGAAAGAAAAGAGCTACCATTGGCTGCAACACCCAGAGAACTGGCTTTAGTAGAGACTTCTTAGGTTAGGCAGAAACCAAAAAATGGTTATTAGCTGCTTGTGTCATCAATTTAATTGGGGGTGATTGAGTCCTAAGGTTCAAAACACAAATTTAGGGGGGAAATGTGGTTGGGTTAAGTCTTATCTTTAAAGCCAAAACTAGACAAGTATATAAAAGTACCAACCTCGTAACACTCCAGTCAGAGCTCTGCCAGTAGGCTGGGAAGTAAATGCCAAGTAAATGCCATAAGGACTCAACAAAAAGAATCTTTAATGACTTGAACTGCAGGATAAGAGATCCAAAGAATGCAGTCATTTTAGTGCACAAAGTACTATCCATGAAGTACTTTTCTGAACCGTACTTTATCATAAAAACAAAAAGAAGATATATTCGGGACTATATGCTTGTATCTCATTTACAGTGTTGGAGTTCTGACAGACCTGTATAGTGGGGCAGAATTCAAATAAGAAATTATGCCAATCAAGTGTCAAATTTTCATTCTAACTTTCCTAAAAAGGTGCTTTCCCCCAGTATCTATTAATCACAAAGAAACATAAGCTGTGAATGTACAGTTCCAAAAATAAAAATGTAGAAACTAATGACATTATTATCACCAAGATGTTTGGTAAACAGTGAATTATGATTTTGAGATCAGGAAAAGGCTTTTTAAACAACCCTCCGGACTTCAAAAAACCTCTTCAGGTAGTAGATCTGTCCCAATGTCATGGCAACTAGAACAAGAGCTTCAAAGAAGGACCAAAGGACCACTCTGCTGTTTGTGTTGTCGTTGACTGTGAGGACAAACAAACAAACAAAATTTAACCAAAAAAAAAAAAAAAGCATAGGCATCATAAATCATCCTAATCTTTAGGAAAGTAATATTTTGCACACCATTCATAGTACTCAATACTTTTGTCTTTTGTCCCCAAGCAACTCAACAAACTTAGAAACAGAAAATTTTAGACTTAAATGAGACGTTAAAGACTCATGGGGTATGGTCAAGCCTGCTCTGCTTATATATGAGGAGCAGAGAGGAAAAGTGACTTGCCCAGCTGCCCAAGTGACTTTAACCTCTAGGGTTAAAACCCATTACAACCTTCTTTCTCCCTCACATCATAATATTCCTACACTATAATCTTTTTTTGCTAAATCAGAAAATTGGCTTTTAAAAAATGGAGATTATTTCAAAATCATACAGCTACCTAAAAAGCACTACCTACCTGGTCAAAATGTGTCAATCTAAGTGCCTTTTACCTTAAACATTTATTCAACAAATATTGAGCACCTACTAGGTGTCTGGCAGCTGTTCTAGATGGAGGAGGTTCCTCAGTCTCAGGGACCAATCAATACTGGCAATCACTACCAAACTGGAACTAGTCTCATGATCTATCCCACTCTTAAGCTAACGATGTGATCCTTAAAGCAACAGCCATGACCACCCCTGTAATTTATTCTGCTCAATCTATGCCACATTCTTTCAACTTCTGATCAAATTCTACAGCCTTAACTTTTTAAAATTACTAGGTAGTTTATGATTTTTCTACATATGGCCAATATTAAAAACAGTTATACTTAGCAATATAGTAATGATATTAATCAGCAAAATAAATAAATAAGTCCCATATTTTAATTATATCTATAGCATTTGTAGAACATTAACGAGGTTATAATATCTACTGGATTAATAAGCACTCAGAAAGAAGTAAAAAGCAATTAACATGTTCCCAAAAAGATAACTTAGTTACTAGAAGGTGTGGCTTTTTTCCCCCAGAGTAAGAAGAAATGCACACCTGGGGGAGTGGTGCCGCCGCCTCCTCCTCACCCCCGTAAGAGACATACACCCAAGAATATTATTAATTAGAGCCCTAAAAATCACCAAAGCTGAAATTTTTAATACTAATTCCAAAGCATCAAGGTTGCTTCTCCTGAAAACTTAGTAATCAATATCCAGCAAAACTGTGAAGAACTAGCATTTTAAGATTTGTGTCTGAAAGGGGAATGGCTGAGTAAACGCTTCAAAATATTTAAAAAATCATGTAAAAAGTATTTCTTTTTCCCTTCACTTTACCTAGAAAATGCGTATATAAGACCCTGTCCTCACACTATTCACACATTAGCCAGATCAAAAGTAACACAATATTATCACAACACTGTAGTAAAGGGGAAAAAATGTCTTATTATGTTCATCTCTAAGGAATAAGTGCTGTAGGAAGATGTACAAAAAAAACATTTTGGGAACTATTTGATTTGCAAAAATAAACGGAATGCCTAAAATTCTATTTGTGAAAGAAATACAGGAGTATCCTTGTTCAAATTAAGTGTGAGAAAGAGTAAGGCTGGATGGATGCCCCAAAGACGGGCAGACAGATCTTCCTCTGCTGTGGTCCCAAAAACCTCCTATAAATGTAAAGCCATCTGGTCTGAACCGGTTAAAATGTAAAACAATGAAAGCTCCTGGCTCTCAGACTCTGCTCAGTGCCCTTCTCATCTCCCTGGATGGCCCCCTTTGGAGAGCCCGGTAATCAACAAATGGGTCTCCACCCTGAGGAAGAGAAAGTGGTGATCCCAGAGGGTAAACAGATTACCAGTGGAGGTAAAGAGAAGGAATCATGGTAGAAGAGGCGGAGCACATATATACAAGCCGTGGTCCACCTCACTCCACCCCAAAAAGTGAGAACAGGGGCTCCCACTTCTCAATTCTGTTGTGTTTACTCATTACTCTCCCAAAGAAAGGCAAAGTGTGTGCTCTAGGTCCTGAAGGCTCATTCCATCCATGGCAAGAGATGTAAGAGGGTAGGGAGAACAGGAAGCACATCTGGAAGAGGTTCAGCCTGTGCCTATCTCTCTGGAGTCACTCTTCTACTCCCTACCCCAAACTCAGAACAGAGACTCCTGACTTAAACCACTTTGCATTCAAGACGAGCTTGTTCCCATGACATCTATCCCCAAGAACTATCTGGAGAATGAAAAACACTGAACCACAGCTATGGACTTGGGTCTAAAATGGTCTGTGTGTCATAATGGTACCTCTTAATTTTACATGCAAAAGCGTAATACTTAAGGCTACATCATGGGCTAAACAGGCTTTTGCAACCTAACATGGGATTCCCATGTTAGGGAATCAATGTTTCCACAAATACATTCCCTGTTCCCAGTTTACAGATTCAGGAACCCAAGCCGAGCTTCACCTGGTAACTGCCTATATTAACGAGCCTAAACCTTCCATTTGAGGGGAAAAAAGCTAAATCTTAACATATAATATTAATACATTGGCACAGAAATGTCAAGTATGTTATTAAATTTTTAATAACATTTTTCCTTAACATTTTTCCTGCTTTGGGAAAACTATTAGTTTATTCCTTAGTGGACCACTGTTTTTTTAAAAAACTCTTAAAAGCTCATGCTTAATCTTAACAGCATTTTTCAGTTTAGAATGAATGTTTCAATAATAAACTAGTCTAGTACAAAGCTCTATAAACACATACTTAAAAAATGTCTTTGCATAAATGCTTTTTTAAGTCAATACTTTAGTATGATAATGTTATAATACCCAAATGAGGAAAATACAAGGAAGCTGTAGGGTAATACACCTTTAGGATTTCACGGCCACCAGACCACTGGTGCAAAATTATAGCACGAACTTACTCGCTCTGTGTATTCTCTCCCGAACTTCCATGTACTCCTGTTCGTGCTTTACAGCTGTCATCGCCACTGCTAGCTCATTAATCATTTCTTCTAGCTTGTTCTGGTGAGCTACAGAAAAATGTAAAAACAGATTAGCACATATTTGGCAATCTCCTTTTGAAAAATACTCATAAAGCAATATTCCTCAAAATATTCCTCAGAGAAGACATATAAAAGGAGATTTTAAGAAATGGCTCGGACATCATATGGGACTACTGATGACAATTTAATTCTCAAAGCATTTTTTTTAAACGTCCATTCCCAGAACAGAAAGGTCATTCAGGGTGGGACACATACTATATAGTGTTTACTAACTCAAGGAAAATAACTAACCCTAAGAAATTTCCTCTAAGGAACTGACTGCTAACTGGAGAAGAAGAAAAAAAAAGGGGGGGGGGGGAGGAAACACAATATATAAAACAAAATTCCTAACAACAATCCTATAACAATATTTAAATGAAAATCAAAACTTACACTTTAGAATCATTTAACTCCTAATGTTAATTTAAGAGCGACATCAAAACAGACTTTTTAATCTCAATGAAGCTGAGCAGAGAAAAACCCAAAACATTCTTTAAAAAATCCACACCAAAACTCAAACATTTTTCTATTGAAACCAAAGCAGTAATTTCACTACAGTGGGGAATGGCAGGCATCATAAGTGAAAAGACAAGCTCTCCGTTGCACAAGATTTGAAATCAGATATTCTAAATTTTAGCCAAGAACGAATACAAGGTGAACTAACAGTTCTGAAGAGGAAGCATATGCTTCTAGACAGTGCTATGTTATGACAATGAACATAGTTAGGAAAAGAGTACCAGAAGGAAAGCTTCCCATTAGAGGGCCCCCTACCCATGTTAATGTGGAATCTCAAACCATCCCTCACTAGCTTCATTTGGGAAGCCCGAAGCACAGCGTGAAACCTTAGGAGTGAACTTTCTCAGGAATGCCATTGTTGACATTTTGGAACACATATTCTTCATTGTGAGGGGCCACTCAGTACATTTTAGGATCTTCCATCCAGCCATGAGAATCTAAAATGTCTCCAGATAGGGACATCTGGATGGATCAGTGAGTAGAGCATGTGATTCAAGATCTCAGGGTCTGAGTTCAAACACCACAATGGGTATGGAGCCTACTTTAAAAAAGTCTCCAGGTATTATCAGATGTCCTCCTCGGGGGCAAACACTGTCCTCACCTGAGGATCACTGCTTCAGAGTAAGGTTTGATTTCACAGCTTCCATTCACTGACATTAGCAAACAAGAATCTTAAATACTACAGGATTATTTAAGAATAGTTCAACAGTCACGTTCATCAGCCAACATTTTCTAACTATTTAGAAAGGACTAATTTCCAGAAAATGAATAAACACAAACTCCTTCAAAACTCCAAATTCTCTTTGAATTAGCCAAATCCTACGCTGTAAATGGCCCTGAAAAGCAAGTACAGGAATTACTAAGTACCAAGATTCTCTAAATTCTACAGATTTCAAAACCTAACAAATATTTATGATGTAATACTCTACTAACTGCTTAATATTTAGGACAAATATTACCATGTTAGTACTAGGAAACGTGATGAACTGCTGGTTTCCACAAATCATACACTGATGTACACACACTGTGCGCCACTTCCTCAATCACAAATGTGCTGGTACTTGGTAAGTAATGTGTCCAGGAGGCTCAATTCAAGTTTAATGCTAGTCCGTGGAGAAATAAAAATTAATCGAACTACAACATATGGATGAAAGAGCTTCTGTCACGGTATCCAGATACAGCTGCTAGAACTGCATTTCACATCCAATCAAGTTTCAAGTTACGAAATTTCAATGATAAAAACAAGCCAGCAAAATACCTCCTACAAAGTGAACAGCACCATTTGCCATTAGCTATGTTCAAGTAGGACTTTTACTCCTCCAGTTACAATTCAATCTTTCCAACCCTCAGCATTCATTTAAAAGAAACAAAGTATGATGCTACTACTAAGATGTCAATCACTGTATTTCCAGTGCCATTAATAAATTAATTTTTTTAAAGATTTGTTTATTCATGAGAGGCACAGAGAGAGAGGCAGAGACACAACCAGAGGAAGAATTAGGCTTCCTGCAGGGAGCCTGATGACTCCCTGGAGCCTGGGACTCCAGGATCATGCCCTGAGCCGAAGGCAGACACTCAACAACTGAGCCACACAGGCATCCCTCCAGTTCCATTAGTTTAAAGCGACCTAACCGGGCAGCCATGGTGACCCAGCAGTTTAGCGCCACCTTAGGCCCAGGGTGTGATCCTGAAGACCTAGGATTGAGTCCTACATCGGGCTCCCTGCATGGAGCCTGCTTCTCTCTCTCCCTGTGTCTCTGCCCCCACCCCCCACCCCCCGCCTCTGTCATGATTAAATAAAATCTAAAAAATAATAATAATAAAATAAAATAAAGTGACCTAACCTATGCCTCCCGTCAACCAAATAAAAACCACAAAACACAATCACTCTAAAACTCTAATTAGTTGTAGGGGTCTTTTTTAATTAAAAGAAAAAACACTCATGCTAACAAACTGAGGTTAGAAAGAAAGCAGAAATTAGCAGCAAACAAAATTATGCAAGACAAGATGCTGTCAAGAAGCCATCCATCCACCTACCATCCCAGGTATCTCCACCACCTAAAGAAAAGTGTAAGATATAAACACACACAAAAATAAAAGAACAAAGTTTAACCAAACTAGTCATGTATAAAAGAGCAAATGATGATGAATATAACCAGGATTAGCAAATCAACATAATAACCTAAAACACACATAACCTACAAAAGCAGAGTGACTACGAAAAGTTGTCAGAAGAGGCAATTGTAAAGAACTAAAACATAATCTTCCAGAAACTTATTTTTGTTAATTAAGGGTCCCAGAGAAATAAAAAATTTGTATCACAAAAGTTTTTGGTTTTAAAGACAGTGAATGAACCTAGAGTAAGAAATCCAAATAAACACTCCATTCAGATGAATAACAATGTACACAATATTAATTCTTAAAATGTAACAAAATCTTCTGAATGTTCATCTCACCTTCTGTTTCCATGTCTTGTCCTTTGGGGGCCTCCCCAATATCAATGGTGAACATCACTATCTTTGGAGTCATGGTAGACATCCTGTTGCTAAAACAAAATTTATATGTTCCATCCATGTGAGCAGCAAATGTGTATTTTCCACTGGACTCTCGGTCTCCTTTATAAATTCCTTTATTATCAGGCCCTGTAATCTGGAGGCAGGAAAGAAATGCACATCACAAAAGATTTAAAATCATACTTTTCCTAAGTGCTACTAGCAGTAGGATATTCACTAAGAAAATGTAATTTTCACTTAGTGACAGTAACCTCTTTGGGCTGCAGTTCTCTCACTTGTGAAACAAGGCTGGACTAGATATCCTCGCTAAAACATCTTTCAATCCTGACATGTTTTATTTGTCCAACGTAAATACGAACCGCTAGAAACAGAAATAGTACCTTACACATGGTCTCCAACTGACTTTCTATCACCAACACACACAAACTTAAATATTAATATCAAAATATGAAAAAAATATCTTAAAAACTAAGAAATTTGAGCAAGCTACACTTTCAGGTTTTCCTAATTGATTGCTGCAAACCAGTGAAAGAATCTACTTTATCTGAGATGCCAGTAGACTTGACAAAAAAAGGCTAGCCTGAAAACCAACAGACCTGTGTTCTCATCCATGGGCTAACAATCAGCTATTAGGCCTTGGTCAACTTAGTTCCTCTTAGAAAGCCTGTCAAACCTGCAAAACTTGGGAGACTGAAATAGTTCATCTCTAAAGCCTTAACTAATTTTACCAGTCATTCCTTCCATTATCCCCTTATCTTTGGACTCACTTGTACTGTATAATTTGTGCCCAACTCTGTTATACTGTATAATTTGTGCCAACAGCAGTTCACTGTCCAACGATCATGTTAAAAGTGAATTAAAGTATTAGTTACATTTGGTTTCCTAAAAAAAAATAAAAAATAAAAGCGAATCATTCTCTTAATTTAAAATAAAACTAGAGGAGCAAATTTAGGGACTGTGGGTTCCTGAAATAATTTGTCTTCTCCACAAATCCACCTGCAGTCATTACCCCTAAATCGAATGGCCCGACTCCACCTTCCCCCTCGTCAGAGATGGCTCACGGAGCTATCTAGAGGTTCGCACAAAAATAGGTTAAACGCTCAGGCTCTTTCTATGAAAACATTTTAAAAAACACAACGCAAATATCCGCCCAGCCTTCTTCGGTAGCTTTCGTTTTACTTTTTCCCTGAAGTTTCCACGTCATGCCCCAACATTAATCTGAAACAACACGGAGTGCAGCTGAAGACGCAACGGGGACCTGCCCTCGGCTAACCTCAGCATCTAAGTGCCCTGTGGGCCCGGAGCTGACACGCGGCGCCTGGCCGACAAAGCTCGGCGACGGCTTCCACGGGGTGCCCGCGGTTCAAGCCGAGAACCCAAGCGACTAAGCAACGGCGCCGCACCGGAGGGGATCCGGGGTACGGAAGCCGGGCGGCCGCGGGAGAAAAAGCCCGTCAGGGGGTCGCCCGGGCGGGGGCCAGGCGGGGGCCAGGCGGCGGCCAGGCGGCGGCCTGGGCCCCTCCCGGCACTCGGACAGCGGCCTCCACGGCCCGCGCCCCGGCAGGCCCCGCGGGGACCCAGCACCGCCAACCCCCGACCGGCCCTGCGAGCACGCCTCAGGCCGGGGCAGCGTGCCCGCACCTCCACGTCGATGTCCAGGAAGCCGCCCTCGGCCACCTCGAAGATGAGGCCCATCTTAGTGCCCGAGGTGACCCGCTCGAAAAAGCACTCCTCGGCATGCGCGTCGATGCTGACGAAGTAGCCGGAGGCCGTGGCCAGAAGAGCGGCCAGGAGCACCAGCAGCTCGGCGAGCGTCACCATGGTGGGGCAGGGGCCGAAGCCAGGACCGGGAACGCGGCCTCCAGAGCCGCCGCCGCTGCCGCCGCCGCCACCGCTGCCTCCTCAGCCGCCGCCGCCTCAGCTCCGCCCCTTCCGGCTGCGCCACCCGAGGGGGCTGATGCGGGCGCCGGGGATTGGCGGGCGCCGGCAGCTGCCACGTAACGGACGCACGGCGGCCGCCGAGGGACATGGCGGCTCCGCCCAACCGGAGCCCGACGGTGGCTCCGAAGGACCAAACATCGTTGCTCCCACCTCTCTCCTCTTTCCCGCGCAACGTAACATTTCACGTGGACGGTACTAAAAAGCGACAGTGTCTGGAAGCCTCCTCCCCGTAGTGCATCTCCCTAAGATTGTCCAAAGACATGGCGAAAGATCTGGACGCAGCAATAGGAGTGAGAAGTAGAAGGGGAGAGGTGCCTGGGTGGCTCAGCCAGTTAGGTGGGACTCTTGATTTGGCCTCAGGTGGGGACCGCAGGATGCTGAGATCCGGTCTGTGGGGCTCCACGCACAGTCTCAGCCTCTGCCCTACCCCCCTCCTGTTCTCTCTCTCTCAAATAAATGAATAAGTCTTTAAAAAGAAAAAGAAGAAGTAGGGGCATCTTGGTGGCTCCGTGGTTGAGCGTCTGCCTTCCGCCCAGGTCGTGACCCCGGGGTCCCGGGATCGAGTCCCACATTGGGCTCCACGCAGGAAGCCTGCTTCTCCCTCCGCCTGTGTCTCTGCCTCTCTCTGTGTGTCTCTCATGAATAAACAAATATTTTTTTTTTTAAAATCTGAAGTAAAAGGAGACAGGGCTCACGCCAAGAGCTTTGAGATTTTCTGTTGGCCTCCACCTGTCACCAGGAACTCCCTAACCAGCATCAAACAGGCCTCCAGTTACCCAGTTTTCCATCGGTTTGATCCAGTTGAGATGCCTGTTAACCTTCCAGATCATTACCATCTAGCTGTTTTGTTGATTTGTGTTTTTTTAAGATGTTATTTTTTTAGGTAAACTCTACACCTGACGTGAAGCTGGGATTCATAACCCTGAGATCAAGAGTTGGGTGCTCCATGGACTGAGCCAGCCAGGAGCCCCTCAATCTAGTTTAAAAAACACACCTACCAGCTTGCTGACACATCCATCCCACTACGCATTTAAGGAGCTGAATCAGAGGAGTCTGTGAATCAGAGAAGCCTCCTGTCCCTTCTGGGAAAAACCTCCCCACCAATCTGCACGCCAGCTCCTTCCACCCTAACCCCAGAACCCCTGACCATGAGTTCTAATGGGAAAAGAAAATGCCTTCAGAGCATGAACCCGACTTCTCCATTCTCTGGCCATGGGATGAATTGCCTGCCTGCCATCCAGTACTGGTTACCTGGCTAAGGTATTGAGCAGGAAAGCACTCATCACTTGGGAAACACCCTCATGCCACAGAAACCTATGGGGAAGGTTGGGGGTGGGTGTAGACCAGGAAGGGGCACAAGGGAACCTCCTGGGATATTGGAAAAGTTTTATATCTTCACCTAGTGCTTACTTATTATTTTTTTAAATCAAGAAGAATATATACATAAGACTAAGGAAACTAATTTTGCTGTATGTATATTAATACTTCAACCACAAAAATATTTTTTTACCTTGTTCAAATCCTCCAAAGCTAGAATTCTCTCAGTTCCCCTAAAGTGCTGCTGCCACATCAGGCCCACTTACCTCCTGCCTCCAGCTAGGACGATTTTTTGCACTTTGTTTCCAGACATGCTTCTACTCAGACCTCAAAACTCAACTCAAATGTCACCTCTTTTCTTCTCTAGAACGTCCCTAAATATACCTCTGCCAAACACTATCTCCCCATCCTCTGTGCTTTCCAGGCAGATTTGTGCAACAGTTACAGTTATTTACCAGTCTGCAACACTCGTGAGCCACCAGCCTTGACATATATATGTCATTCTCTTGGAGCCCACCACAGGGCCACAAAAGACCTCATTCATCACATATTAGTTGAGCTCATTGTCCTGGCCTGGGGATGAGGAGACCTGAGTGGTTACTCGGGCTTTACACATAGCTGTGTGTCCTTAATTATGTTCCATCAACTTGGAGCTTCAGTCTCCTCACCTGTAAAGAGGGGGTGACACCTCATGCCTTGCTTGTTATCATGAGGATGAAATGACACCATGTCTGTGAAGGTGCTGTGCAAATGTGAAAGATTATTTCCTTTTTTCTTCTTCTTTTTTTCTTTTTTAAATTTTGTTTTGGTGTTTTGTTTTGTTTTGTTCTCTGAGGAATTATTTCTTGAAAGACCTACAGGCAATAGGGGGCAGTCTTGGCCCAAAATCCAGTTTCCCGCTTCAGGTGTCAAGAAACCGGTGCTGCTACAACGATGGAAGCCTCCTTGCTATGACAGTGTGTTACTGAACTCAATTGTTCCAGTAATAGTCCCCTGATTCTCCATTCTCCAGACTTTGGCAAAGGCCCTGCTTCTCCTGACAGGTCAGTTCTGTAGTGTTATTCTAAGATCCATGAGCCTGTTTCTCCAGCCTCACTAACCTACTCTATGCTTCCACTTCCCTGTGTTAAATTTCTTTCTGATTATAATACCTACAATAGCTTCCTATAAACTGAATTAATCTGATGGAAACAGCCTTTTTGACTTCCCAAGCCACTGAACCTCATAGAAAAGTGCAAAGAGCAATTCTGTTTTTAACCAAAAATCAAATGTTAACTTCCATTTTCATATTGATTAAGTATTCTTTTTTTTTTAATTTTATTTATTTATGATAGTCACACACAGAGAGAGAGAGAGGCAGAGACACAGGCAGAGGGAGAAGCAGGCTCCATGCACCGGGAGCCTGACGTGGGATTCGATCCCGGGTCTCCAGGATCGCGCCCTGGGCCAAAGGCAGGCACCAAACCGCTGCGCCACTCAGGGATCCCTTGATTAAGTATTCTAAATCCATGTATCAGGGACTTAAAATGTGAACATTTATCATCTTGGTGAACCATAATGAATTGTAGATTGTGGGTATTTTTTTTTTTTAATTGTGGGTATTTTATTATATAAATCAGGGGACCCAAATTCAAATGCCTTTAGAGAGGATCCCTGGGTGGCTCAGCAGTTTAGCGCCTGCCATCAGCCCAGGGCGTGATCCTGGAGTCCGGGGATCAAGTCCTACATCAGGCTCCCTGCATGGAGCCTGCTTCTCCCTCTGCCCGTGTCTCTGTCTCTCTCTCTCTTTCTCTCTCTCTCTCTCTGTGTCTCTCATGAATAAATAAATAAAATCTTTTTAAAAATAACTTTAGGGATCAGGCAGTTTTATGTGAATGAGAGATGGCATCAGCTGGAGGAAATAGGGAGTGGGAAGGACTGTGGCAAATTGGAGCATAGATACGTATCTAGATAGAGTTAACTCCAATGTTTGAAAACACAGTGGTGGCCAAACAAAAAAATGCATCCAGAAGTCATCTGGAATTTTTTTTCTATTATAAAAGTAATTAACGGGATCCCTGGGTGGCTCAGCGGTTGAGCATCTGCCTTTGGCTCAGGGCATGATCCCGGAGTCCCGGGATCAGGTTCCATATCAGGCTCTCTGCATGGAGCCTGCTTCTCCTTTCTCTTCCTATGCCTCTGCCTCTCTGTGTGTGTCTCTCATGAATAAATAAATAAAACCTTTTTTTAAAAAGTAATTAACTATGCTATCTAAAAATTGGAAAAGAGACTAAAGTAACTCTAATCACAGGACGTTAAAATAATTATTGTCAAATGCTTGGCATAGTTCATTTTTCATCCAGGTTTTTCTTTATAGCACCAGTCCCATAAATGACTCATCAAGCATCTTTCAACATTATTTCAATATCTGAAGACAGGCTCTCTAGACTTTCCAGGTCACCCAAAGTAAATGTACACTTTCCTCAGCACAGACTGGCATATGCTTATGTGCCATGCTGTCCTTGAATACATTCAACACAGCAAGATGGCACATAGTGGGTACTTAATAATTGTAGGATGATGAATGAATCTCTCCACTGGGGTCTAGCCCAGAACCTACCAGGTGGTTACTGGTAGTCAGTGAGATGTAATTAAAAAAACAAAATCAGGTCTTTCCTTCCCTCTTTCCTCCCTCCCTCCCTTCCTCCCTCCCTTCCTTCTTTCCTTCTTTCCAGATTTACTGATATTTAATTCACATACCATGAAACCACCCTTTCCCCCAGAACAGTTCTTAGTTACTCCTCTCACGAAAAATCTGCACAATCACCACAGATAGTCACTGCAGTCTTTACTCCTCCTGCTGTCCGATCTCCAGCTCACTGCCAGCACCAACACTGGCTTTTGCAATCCCCTTAACTCTCTTTCTGTTCTCATGTTCCTTTCACTGTTTTCTTGTGGTCTTTTTCTCCTCATACAGACCATGTCTTACAAGTCTATGTTGGGGTCCATTTTTCTTTGCATAATCCAAGCAGTCATAAATCATGCCAAAGCCAGTTGTCTTGCCACTGATAAGAGAGAAGCAGAAAAATGTTCACCTTCAGCCCAGAAGGCTGACCTGTAAGCCTGCATGGTTTCGATAAGGATCAAATAAGTACTGGTTTCTACATTCTTACAGGGTCTCATGATTGCCTGGACCTCTTAGGGACAGTTCATATCAAACTGAATGATAAGCACCAGAGAACTCTTGCAAAAGTAGTTTTTTAGTAGAAATTCAAAGAAGACATCTATGACCTAATCCTCTCCACATCTTCCCACCCCATGCACTAAGCATATAACCACCAGCTCCAAACAGCAAAAGGGCAGCTTTTTCTGTCCCCAGGTCCCGTCATCCTGATGCTTAAATAAAGTTACTAAACTGCACCATAAAACGTCTCAAGAATTCTTTCTTGACCACCTCTCTCGATCCAGCAACACCACCACCAAAATTGGTTCTGAATCCAAATACGAAGATGACATCCATATGGTCTTATACATTTTGGCTAGTTTTCGCCAGAATTTCTGTCTTAGGTACTGTTGTCTTTCCAGGGTGAAGAACACCAATGACCACTTATTTCCGCTGAAGTAATAGGTTGGTCATGATTCTTGGTCTGGGTAGTTACTGTGACATTCATGATGGAGGCCAAGCTACATGCAGCCAGGGAGGAAAAGAGCAAAATCACCCTTTTCAAATGTACTGCTCAGTGATTGTTAGCATTATTCACAGAGTTGTTCAACCATTACCTCTATCTAATCTCAAAACATTTCAACATCTCTGAAAGAAACCTTGTATCCTTTAGCAGTCACTCTTCATCCCCCATAGTCCCCAGCCCCTAGCCACCACTAATCTACTTTCTGTCTCTATGGATTTGGAATGAAATCATACAATATGTGGCCTTTTGTGTCCAGCTTCTTTCACTTAGCATCATATTCTCAAGTTTCTTCCATGTGGAACTTCATTCCTTTTTATGGCTGACTCATATTGCTTTGTGTGGATTGGCCACATTTTGTTTGTCATTTGATGGACATTTGAGTTGTTTCCACTTTCTGGCTACAGGGAACAATGCTGCTATGACTGTTCACTCACGTTTGTGTGGGGACACATGTTTTCAATTCTCTGGGGTATATACCTAGAGCAGACAAAATAAATTCTTTCTGCTTGGAATCAGAAGCTTGTTGGGGCAGGGACTCTGAAATCAGATTAGAAATCAAAAAGGGGTGTGCTTTGGTTACATCTGTCAAAGGCTGGCAAGTTTTAAACAATAACAAAGAGCTGTTTCCACAGAAAGGCTAGATCAGCTTTCTGCTGGTCTGGGCATGAATACACCCTTTCCCTTCTAGTGCCACAGAAATCTGTTTTAAAATTAGGGAAGAGTAAAGGAAACAAAGGGATTTTCTTTCTTTTTTCACTTTCAGTTTTAAAATGTCACTTTATTTAGAATAATTTTAATATATTAAAACAATCAAGGGTGCCTAGGTGGCTCAATCAGTTAAGCATGCAACTCTTGATCTTGATCTTGGCTCAGATCCTGATCTCAGGGTTGTGAGTTGGAGCCCTGACTTATTATTGCCCGGCACGGCATATACATTTTATATATGCATATATATATATGCTAAAATAATCAGAAATGAAGACAAATTTTACTATAATACCACCTAATCAGATCAGCCATCTGGGGACTCGGTGTTAGGCCTCTGTCCATTTGATCTCAGACCCTGGCAGCCCTCTCTGCTCGCCCTCGAATCACAAGGAACTACATCTCCCAGGCTCCCTTGCACTCCGCTTCCTGATATGTTGGGCCAGCTACAGAAGCTGACAGAAGGGCAGAGGAAGGAGGAAGCCAGTACATCTCTCTGCTTTGGGAAGCAACTCCACTGGTGACTACATCTTCAAGGCTCCAGCTCCTCTGAAGTTCCAGTTTCACTGGGTAGTCTTAGCTCCTGGACTCTGGTAACTCCACGCTTGCTTTCATCCCTTCCAGTCCTAACTGGAACAGTCTCTTTCTGCTACTGCTAATCAGTGGGTTGTCTCACCATCTCTTGCCTGGCTCCTCATTTCTATCATCACCTGTTGTTCAAAATATATCTACCAACTCAGGGCGCCTGGGTGGTTCAGTCAGCTAAGTGTCAGGCTCTTGGTTTCCGCTGAGGTCATGATCTTGGGGTCATGGAATCGAGTCCCATATTGGGCTCAGTCCTCAGTGCAGAGTCTGCTTGAGGTTCTCTCTCACCCCTTCCCTCTCTGTCTCTCCCTCTGCTCATGCTCACTCTCTTTCTGTCTATCTCAAATAAATAAATAAAATATTTTAAAATAAAATCTCAGGGATGCCTGGGTGGCTCAGTGGTTGAGCATCTGTCTTTGGCTCAGGGAGTGATCCCAGGATCTGGGATTGAGTCCCACATTGGGATCCCTGCATGGAGCCTGCTTCTCCCTCTGCCTATGTCTCTGCCTCTCTATATATACCTCTCATGAATAAATAAATAAATAAATAAATCTTTTTAAAAATTTAAGATAAAAAATAAAATAATATCAAATTTAATACATTGTATATATACAATTTATTATTTATAAGTTAATAATTGTATACACACACACACACACAATTTTTGACTTGTTCCCTTCAAAAGGTGGAGCCTAATTCCCCTCTCCTGGTTTGGGAGGGAGAACTGACTTAATGACTCACTTCTGTCTAAGATAATGTGGCAGATGTGACAGATGTGTGGCTTCTGAAGCTAGGTCATGAAAGGTATTGTAGCTTCTACCTTGTCTTGACTCACTTCCTCTGGGGAAGACAGCTATCGTGTCATAAGGACACTCTAGCTGCTCTGGGAGAGATCTACATGGAGGAAAACTAGTGCCTCCCACCAACAGCTATCAAGTGCGCCATCTTGGAAGTGACTTCTCCAGCCCCAGTTAAGCCTTCAGATGACAGCAGCCCTTGCCAATATCTTGACTACAACTTTACAACAGATCCTGTATCAGAACTGGTTGGCCGGGATCCCTGGGTGGTGCAGCGGTTTGGCGCCTGCCTTTGGCCCGGGGCACGATCCTGGAGACCCAGGATCGAATCCCACGTCGGGCTCCCGGTGCATGGAGCCTGCTTCTCCCTCTGCCTGTGTCTCTGCCTCTCTCTCTCTCTGTGACTATCATAAATAAATAAATAATTTAAAAAAAAAAAAGAACTGGTTGGCCAAGTTGCTCCCAAATTCCAGATCTACAGAAACTATGAAAGATAATGATGACTATTGTTTTAAGCCACTAAGTTTTGGGGTAACTTATTACACAGCAATAGATAACTAATGCATGTGTTTAACCAATTTCCAACATTAAAACCTTTTTGTTGGAGGAGCACCTGGATGGCTTAATAGGTAGAGCATGCAACTCTTGACCTTGGGGTTGTAAGTTCAAGCCCTACAATGGATATAGAGATTACTTAAAGATAAAATCTTTTTTTTTTAAGATTCTTTTTATTTATTCAAGAGAGACACACAGAGAGAAGGCAGAGACATGAGCAGAGAGAGAACCAGGCTCTCTGCAAGGAGCCTGATGCAGGACTTGATCCCAGGACCCTGGGATCATGACCTGAGCCAAAGGCGAACACTCAACCATTGAGCCACCCAGGTGCCTCCAATCAACAATTTTCATGTCCATAAATACAGTGATTAGTTTAGGGGTAGGTATGTGTCCCAAGCTGAGCCAGTGATATGCAATGAAAATTCATTGAATTGGGATGCCTGAGTGGCTCAGCAGTTGGGCATCTGCCTTTGGCTCATGTCGTGATCTCGGGATACCGGATCAAGTCCCACATCAGGCTCCTGCAGGGAGCCTGTTTCTCCCTCTGCCTGTGTCTCTGCCTCTGTGTGTGTGTGTGTGTGTGTGTGTCTCATGAATAATTAAATAAATAAATAAACCTTTTTTTTTTAACCTTTTTTTTTTAAAAGAAAATTCAGGGATCCCTGGGTGGCGCAGTGGTTTAGCGCCTGCCTTTGGCCCAGGGTGCAATCCTGGAGACCTGGGATCAAATCCCACTTTGGGCTCCCGGTGCATGGAGCCTGCTTCTCCCTCTGCCTATGTCTCTGCCTCTCTCTCTCTCTCTCTCTGTGACTATCATAAGTAAATAAAAATTAAAAAAAAAAAAAGAAAATTCATTGAATTATCTATTATTATTGGCAGATGTAACCCTACATGTCCTGGAGACCACCTTTGACACCATGTGTGGATAGCCTGCATGAAAGTGATGTCAACATTATGCAAACCCAAAGCTGAGGGGCAGAGAACAAAAGAAGTCAGATGACATGGCTATCACTAAGGCCCTGTATCCAGCTGTGCCTGATCCACATTCTGGATTTCTCGTTTGTATAACTTTTTGTGTAAGCCAGTTTGAGTTGTGAAAGACTTTGACAAACTCCAGAAATCCAAAACAAGAGGCATTACAACTACAGACTTCCTCATGTCTGTTTCGAGATGCTCATGGTAGGCAGGCTCAATGCTACAAATGCTTTAAAATAATTTAAGTCAATTAATTGGCAGCATGATTTAGACATTTTGAACAGTACCTAAGGAAATATTGTGTTTTCAAAAACTAGATTATGGTCTAGAAATATAATTTTTTTCTCTCTCTCTCTTTTTTAAGATTTTAAAGTAATCTCTATACCCAACATGAGGTTTGAACTTACAACCTTGAGATCAAGAGTCACATGGCCTATGGACTGAGCTAGCCAGGTCTCCAGAAATAGAATTCTTATCCCTGTCACTCATTAAGAGGCTCATACTCAATTCCTTTTCCAGGAGTGTCTTTGATTCCTCACCCGTAAAATGGAGTACTTACTGTCTCCTCAGGACGGCTGCTTACTGTCTGCTTCACAGACTGAGTGAGTTGCTCTTATTCTGGGTTTCAATAAAATTCTTGTGTAGTTCTATCATGGTCCTTAATTGTGTTATTTGTTACTATTTGGATATAATTTATTTGCCATACAATTTACCCTTTTGAACTATACAATTCAATGTTTTTTGTTATATTCACAGAGTTGTGCAACCATCACCACAATTGATTTTTTTTTTTCATTCTTAAAGATTAATAGTCTATGCAGCTGAAAAGTAGCAAAAAATCAGGCACAGATTGACAGTTGCTCAATTTCCATCACGGGGATGCAGTTTGCTCTCCCATGTCTAAGCCCTGCTTTCCTTCTGTTGCCTTCTTACTCAGGCTGGCTCTCCCCAGACAACCTCAGTATGGCCCAGGGTTCCTGGGGAGAAGGGCAGGAGTGGTCCCCCTGAAGAAGACCAGAAAAATGGGATGGATTCTGGAGGGAGAACCCACACTCTAGTCACTGGACTGTGAGCTCCCTGAGGGCAGGGACTTATGCCCGAATTTCTCTTTGCATTCCCAGAGTGCCTCCTGGCCCAGCAAGTTCTTAATGTCGGTGAGCCTCCTGCCTGGAGAAAGCTCTTTTCCACCCCTCCCTCTTCTGGGGCCTGGTTCATCTCTCAGAAACAAGGAGTTCTGTGAAGAGACATAGGTTCCTACAAAGTGATCCTAGCTTTCAGAGGGAGGTACTGTATTTACAAGAGACAACAAGAAGGTGGAAACTACTCAAAAATCCCTGGATTGGGACACCTGGGTGTCTGTGGTTGAGTGCCTGCCTTCAGCTCAAGTTGTGATCCTGGGGTCCTAGGATCGAGTCCCACATTGGGCTCCCTGCAGGGAGTCTGCATCTCCCTCTGCCTGTGTCTCTCATGAATAAATAAGTAAAATCTTTAAAACAACAACAAAAAAAGTCCCTGGATTGATGAAGTGATATACAACAAGTGGTCCATCCATACAGTGGACTATGATTCAGCCACAAAAATGGAAAGAAGCCCTGACCCATGCTACAACGGACCTTGGAGACATGAGGCTCAGTGAAAGAAGCTGGTCATAAAAGACCAGATATTACATGATTCCATTTACGTGATATATCCAGAATACTTAAGTCCATGGAGACCAAGAGCAGATTAATTATTACTTCGGGCCATGTGTCAGAGTAGGGAGGAAATGGGGAGTCATAGCTAATGGGGTTTCTGTTTGGAGCAATGAAAATGTTCCAGAACTAGACAGTAGTGATGGTTGTATGTATCTGTGAATATACCAAAAATCTTTGAATTGTATCCTTTAAATGTGCGGATTTTCATGACATGTGAACTGTCTCAATCAAGCTGTTTGAAACAAACACACACATGGAGAAGTTTTCATCCTCCAAGGTACAGTCCAGAAGCAGCCCGGCCAGCAGGGTAAGATGGCAGAGCAAGATGGCAGAAAGGACAGCCAGAAGCCATGAATTCCAGATAGGATCATGCTCCAAAGCTAGTTTTTCCCTGGACCATATTTCTGCCAGGAGTATCAAATCGCTTTCATGACTTCGAGAGAGAGGAGACATCCAGGAGCTGGCCTGGCCCTGACTGCTGGCCTCTGTGTTCTTGTGTTGAAATAACAGTTTCACAGAACACCAACATCAGACAAGGCCACCTTGTGACATGATGAAATGAGACAAAATATGAGCATGGTACAGGCCATGAAATACCCAACATCTCCCTCTCTTGGCTAATATCAGTAACAGCCAATTTACGAAATACAGTCTCAGCCTGGCTCTAGTCTGTCCTCCATCTAGATGAGATTTCAGAGCTCCAGTCCTAGAATGATCCCTGCTTCCTGACAGCACACACTCTAGAGCAAAATTCCTAGGTCCTTAAATTCTCCCCAGAATCAGCCAACCAAAGTCCAAATCCTACAAACCATTCTTTCTAACACCCCTACATTCTCTTACTGCGATGCCCCACGATTCCCCATGGTATGCATTCTCCCACACTTCAATGAGTATTAAATCCAACTGGCTTAGCTACTAGTGTGTTCCTTGTGGTCTTTGGCTGGAAGACACTGACAGCTTGTAAACATCTGCTTTTTATGGTTTGTTTTTTGTTTTTTACAGCAAAGATAGCTCAAAGAGAACACAGAGGTCAATCACATGCTCTATGGCTATAGACAGACCTGGCCTGAATCTCAGCTCAGCCACTTAACCGTGTGACCTGTGGCAAGTTAATTCATCTCTCTGGGCCTCAGTTTCGTCTCCTACATGCTTCTTTATGTCATGCTTCTGCTCAAAAACCCTACAGTGGCTCCCAGAATCATTCAGAATCAAGACCATAGAAACTATCTTTCTCTGGGGGCCCCTACCCTCCACTCTGTCTATTGTGGCCCCTGCCCTTGCAGAGCCAATCAAGCCCATAGACCCCCTGCTGGTCCTCCACCTCACCAGGCACGCTCCTGATTCAGAGGCTCTGCACTTCCTGTTCCCCCTGCCTAGAACCACCTCCCTCAAGTTTTATTTTCCTTTTTTTTTTTTTTAAGATGTTATTTATTTATTTGACAGAGAGAGGGCATGAGGGCAAGCAGGGGGAAGTGGCAGGTGGGGGAGGAGAAGCAGACTCCCCACTGAGCAGGGAGCCTGATCTGGGACTCAATCCCAGGACCCTGGGATCATGATCTGAGCTAAAGGCAGATGGTTCACCAACTGAGCCATCCAGGGCCCTCCCCAAGTTTTCTCTTGGCTTCCTCCCTCACTCTAGCCAGGTCTCTGCTCCAATGTCACCTCCTGAAGAAAAAGCCCCCCAATTCCATCACCCTCTAAGCCAGTGGTTCTTTTGTGTGTGTGTATTTTTTTAAATTTAGGTTTGATTTCCCAGCATATAGTATAACACCCAGTGCTCATCCTGCCAAGTGCCCCCCTCAGTGTCCATCACCCAGTCACCCCATCCCCCCACCCACCTCCCGTTCCACTATCCCCTGTTCGTTTCCCAGAGTTAGGAGTCTCTCATGTCCTGTCATCCTCTCTGATATTTCTCACGCATTTTCTCTCCTTTCCCCTTTAATCCCTTTCACTATTTCTTATATTCTCCAAATGAATGAGACCATATAATGATTGTCCTTCTCCAACTGACTTACTTCACTCAGCATAATACCCTCCAGTTCCATCCACATCGAAGCAAATGGTGGGTATTCATCCTTTCTGATGGCTGAGTAATATTCCATGTGTATATAGACCACATCCTCTTCATCCAGTCATCTGTCAAAGGACACCGAGGCTTCTTCCACAGTTTGGCTATTGTGGACATTGCTGCTATAAACATTGGGGTGCAGGTGTCCCAACATTTCACTGCATCTGTATCTTTGGGGTAAATCGCCAGCAGTGCAATTACTGGGTCATAGGGTAGGTCTATTTTTAACTCTTTGAGGAACCTCCACACAGTTTTCCAGAGTGGCTGTACCAGTTCACATTCCTACCAACAGTGCAGAGGGTTCCCCTTTCTCCACATCCTCTCCAATATTTGTTGTTTCCTGTCTTCTTAATGTTCACCATTCTCACTGGTGTGAGGTGGTATCTCATTGTGGTTTTGATTTGCATTTCCCTGATGGCCAGTGATGCAGAGCATTCTCTCATGTTTAAGCCAACTGTTCTTAACTGGGGTGAGCAGCAGAATCACCCAGGGACATTGGTAAGAGTACAAAGTCCCAGCCTGTTCTACTTCATCCCTGCTGGTAGGAATGTAAAATAGCACAACGATCTGGGAGAATAGTTAAGCGTTTCTTGAAAAGTTAAACATACATTTAACATGTAACCCAGACATTATTTCACTTCTATTGCACTATTGCACCAAAGAAAGGAACGCATGTGTCCAGAAAGACTTCCATGTGAAGATTCATAATATTTGAATGAAGCAAAAACTGGAGATGACCCAAATGTCCAACAGTAGGTAAATAGACCAACAAATGTAGTATGACTGTAGAGTGGAATATTAGCAATAAAAAGAATGAGCTATTTTTGTTTTAAAGATTTTATTTTTTTATTCATGAGAGACACACACAGAAAGAGAGAGAGAGAGGCAGAGGCACAGGCAGAGGGAGAAGCAGGCTCCCTGCAGGGAGCCTGACGTGGGACTCGATTCCAGGTCTCCGGGATCATGTCCTGGGCCGAAGGCAGGCGCTCAACCACTGAGCCACCCAACTGTCCCAAGAATGAGCTAGTTATACACACCACCGTTTGAATGAATCTTAAAACTCTTATGCTGAGGAAAGAAGCTGGACCCAAAAAAAGGTGCATTCAGCTTACCTCCTGTAATGTATGATTTTGAGTAAAGAATGTGGACATTTCTGTTGAGTATAAACCTAGAAGTGGAACTGCTAGGTCACAGAGTAGGCATATGTTCAGGTTTAGTAGAGTCTGCCTCTTTTCCAGCATCATTTCCACAAATACTACTAACAGCATTGTCTGAGGGGTTGACCTTGGCAAATCTGAAAACTGGAACAGGTCTAGTGTCCTTGAAATGTGGAGGATAAAGGGGCTCCTGGGAAGTTCAGTCAGTGAAGCATCTGACTTCAGCTCAGGTCATGATCTCAGGGTCCTAGGGTGGAGCCCCATGTTGGGATCCCTACTCAGAGTCTCTTTGCCCCATTGCCCCTGCCCTCCCCCTTCCCCCTACCCTCTCTTTGCCCTCCCCCTCACCCTGCTCATGCTCTCTCTCTCTCTCTCAAATGAATAAATAGAATCTTTTTTTAAAAATGTGGAGAATAAAGAAGGGCTAGACAACCCCTGCCCCAGCCCCCAAAGAACAATGGAAATCATGCAAAAAATTTAAGTAAGAAAATGGCATGGGCAAAATTGCATTTTAGAAAGATTCATGACTGCAGGGTGGAACTGCAGGCATACACCACCAGCCCTGGGGTTTTGCTGTCTGCATGGTAGTTGTGGCCTCCAGCCTTCCTCCTCATGCCTGACTTAAGAGGCAAGAATGGGGGCACCCCCAGTGGCGCAGCGGTTTAGCGCCGCCTGGATCAAGTCCCACGTCAGGCTCCCTGCATGGAACCTGCTTCTCCCTCTGCCTGTGCCTCTGCCCTCTCTCTCTCTGTGTCTCTATGAATAAATAAATAAAATCTTAAAAAAAAAAAAAGGCAACAATGGACAGTGCTGAGCAGATCAGGATGTAACATGTTTTGGCCACTCACTTCTTGTAAAGTTGAAAAAAAAATTGTGTCCATTTGCACAGCAACATTGTTTAAAAGAAACCAGAAAATCCTGCCAACGTCTATCAAAGGAGATATGACCAGGTTAAGTTATAGTACATCCATAAACCAAAAAATGATACAATCATTTTTTAAATGAAGCAAATATCTACAAAAAAGACTGAAGAATGGCTAAAATCAAAGAAATAGCTGTTGGTGAGAATATGGAGAAAAAGGAACCCTCATGCACTGTTGGTGGGAATGCAAACTGGTGCAGCCACTGTGGAAGACAGTATGGAATGTCCTCAAAAAATTAAAAATACCACTGCCCTATGATCTAGTAATCAATTGCACTACTGGGTATTTATCCAAAGAATACAAGAACACGAATTCAAAAAGATATGTGCACCCCTATATTTATTGCAGCATTATTTACAATAGCCAAGATACAGAAGCAACCCAAGTGTCCATCAATTGATGAATGAATCAAGAAGATGTAGTATACATGTGCAACAGAATATTGTCAGTCATAAAGAAGAATGAAATCTTACCATTTGCAACAATATGGATAGATCTACAGGGTGTAACGCAAAGTGAAATAAGTCAGAGAAAGACAAATACCATATGATTTCATTAATATGTGGAATTTAAGTAACAAAACAAGTGAACAAAGGGGAAAAAAGACAAACCAAAAACCAGACTCAACTATGGAGACCAAACTAATGATTCCAGGGTGGGGAGGAGGATAGGTGATGGGGATTAAGAATGCATTTATCATGATGAGCACTGAGTAATGTATAAAAGTGTTGAATCACTCTATTGTACACCTGAAACTAACATATGTTAACTATGCTGCAATTAAAATTAAAACAAAACAAAAACGAGAACTTATGCTACTAAAATGTGTATGTCAGGAGTTAAAGCCTATTAGGATTCAGATTTATTTGTTAAGAAGAAGAAAAGAAGAAGAAGAAGAAGAAGAAGAAGAAGAAGGAGGAGGAGGAGGAGGAGGAGGAGGAAGAGGAGGAGGAGGAGGGGTTGGAGGAGGAGGAGGAGGAGGAGGAGGAGAAGAAGAAAAAGGAGAAGAAAGGGCACCTGGGTGGTTCAATCGGTAGAGTGTCCAACTCTTGATCTCAGGGTTGTGAGTTCAAGCCCTGTGTTGGGTGTGGAGTCTACTTAAAAAGAAAAGATTAAAGTTGGTCTATATATGCTGAGCTGGAAAAATGATTATAGGGTATTATCAAACAAATTGCATCCTAATGTGTATGTCATGCTTCCATTTAAAAAGTAAATGCATGTTTAGAAAAATATAATGTGCAAATTCTCAGGGGGAAAAAGTCAAGAAGAGCATGGAGCAAAGTATCAACAGTAGTTACTTAGGAGTAGAAATGGAATGGAGGGAGTTCCACTAAATACATAATTTTGTCACTGGTGGAATCATGGGTATGACAGACCCAGATCTGTTATACTTGCCTTGCTTTCCAGCATGAACAGCATCAGCCACTTGTCACACTGTTCCTGTGGCTTCAAAGCTGTGCACAGTGCCATAATCCCCTTAGCTCCTAACATTTCTGATGGCCTCAGATGCCCACAAGGGCAAAGGTTGTCATTGCCTCAGCATCCAGGGCCCACCTAACCAGAGGGGGTCCACCTGCAAATGGGAGGAGGTTAATGCCCCATGGGGAGGAGTCAGGAGAGATACACAGAAGTAGGAAGATAAATTGCTCAGTGACCCACACGTAATCTTTCCCCATGCACCCAGTACTACACTCCGTGTGATGGACAGTCTGGGAGCCAGTGGTTTCACACAGCCTCCCCAGGGACACCTCAGAAGACTAAGCAACCAGCTGAGTGTTCTTGCAAAGTCTGGCCAACCTTGGTAATAATCTACCTTGAATCTGCTCTCCCTCTTTATCTGCCTTACTTCTCTTCCCTCAACACTTGCTTCCCAAAAAAAAAAAAAAAAGAAAGAAACACTTGCTTCCCTGGTACCATCCCCTCCAATAAAGCATTAGCTCATAAACTTTACCTCAAGCTCTGTTTCTAAGGAGCCCAATCAAAGGCAATAGGTGGTTTTCTACTTTGTTAATATTTCTTCTTTAAATATTTTCTTTAATTAAGAGCCAAAAATTTAAGTGGATGAGACCCTTAAAGCAGAGAAGCACTTACCAGGTCAATTCAACATAATGGAAAATCTACACAGACTAGCATTTCCAGGTTTCTTTTTTTTTTTTTTTTTTTTTTCATTTCCAGGTTTCTACCCTTTAGGTAGAAATAGATATTGAAATTCTGAGAGTGTGAGCAATGCACTTTAGAGAATTTCGTTGCTAGGGTTTGATCATCCTGTTTTCCAAGATGGATTTTGGGAGCCTGCGTGTAATCTTCTATACAATGTCCTTGGAGGGAGGTTGTCTATCAAGCAGCATCAATGCAGAACAGACCGTGCATCTCACGTGACATTGCCAGTGCTTAGATACAATGGTGCCATCAGAATTGTCCATGATCATCTCAAGTCTGTCAAAGAAGGAGGAGAAGGAGAGGGGTGAGAAGTCAGAACAGCAACCATGGTAAGTCAGGAGGGTGGCGTGGGTGGAGGAGGGGGTATGAGGCTCTTTCAGACTGTCAGCCCTTGGGATGGAGCTCAAGTTACAGGGCAAATGAAGTAGAGTTGTGTGGGAGACCACTCAGGCTCCTGAAAAATAGGAATGTTCATAAAACTGTACTCTGTCCTAGTCAGCTTGGGTTGTTATAGCAAAAATTCCATAGACGGGACTCTTTATCAACAGAAATTTATTTCTCACAGTTCTGAAGTCTGGAAGTCCAAGACAGAGGTGGATCTGGCAGGTGTGGTGTCTGGCAAGAACGTCCTCCCCTGGTTCATAGATGTCGCAAGGTGGAAGGGCAAGGGAGTGCTCAGGCCTCTTTTATAAAGGGGCTAATAATACCTCCTAATACCATCACCTTGGGGGATAGGATTTCAACCCATGAATTTGGGGGGGGGGGCGGGGACATAGGCATTCGGTCCATTGCAGTCTATGGCAACAGGACAGAGAAATGTCCTGAAGTTGCTTCTCGAGCCCTGTGTGGTTTCTCAGGACCCTGTGGCCTGATTTTCCAGGAAGCTGTGACTTCTCCTTCCACATAATCACTGCTTCTCTCTGCCGTGTGCCCAGCCCACTGGACTCACAGAGAGAGGAAACGTCTGCTCGTGTGTCGTCCCCAGCACCCACTCGCCCTTTCTTTCCACTCCAGATCATCCGTTCCTCTTAGTTCCTCTTAGCACCGGATCTCTCTTGTCCCACCTACAGCTGAAGCAACAGGTGTGATGATCAGAGGAAAGCTAACACTTTGCCACCTCTTTAATTTTTTAAAATTATTTTTTAATAAAAGCTCTTTGTGTCAGGTGGGGCTTGAACTCACAACCCTAGGATCAAGAGTCACATGTTCTAGTGACTGAGCCAACCAGGTGCTCCCCATTGCCACTCCTTTTAGCCCGTTTTAGCCTTCTTTCTTTTAAAAGTTGTTTTATTATTAAAAATTCTCTGATATTCCAGAAGGAAGGGGTATGTATAATGAACTTCTATGTTGAAGCCATGACTCGGCTTCAACAATTATTAACAGAATGCCAGTCTTCATTTCATCCACATTCCCAACTATCCCACCCTCCTAGTGTGGGTTATTTTAGAGCAATTCACAGACATTGTATCATTTTATTCATAGATAGTTCAACAAGCCCACAGTCTTTATTTATTTTTAAAGATTTTATTTATTCATTCATGATAGACAGAGAGAGAGAGGCAGAGACACAGGCAGAGGGAGAAGCAGGCTCCACGCTGGGAGCCCTACGCGGGACTCGATCCCGGGACTCCAGGATCATGCCCTGGGCCAAAGGCAGGCGCCAAACCACTGAGCCACCCAGGGATTCCCAAGCCCACAGTCTTTAAATCCCGAGTTATCGAGAGGGGATTTGGGTGCCAAGCAGATGGACAGAGGAAAAGGCTCTAGAGTGACCTGGAATGCCCTGGTGTTTCGCAGCCATTCAGCTCTGGTCCACGTTTGCACCCCTGAATCAGCAAGTTGTGTGTTGTTTCCCACTCAGCATCTGAACCACCTTTCCAAGTTTGGGCAGGGCAGTCTATCTCTGTGTGACTCCTGGTGAAAGTAGAGTTCTGTGACTTCTACAGTAGCTGAAAAAGTTAAATTCTTGCTTTCCCTGATCTCAGGGTACAGGCTATGGCAGCAGGTCATCCATGTGGATGTTTTCATCAGGGATTTGAGTTTGGAGATGCATCATGGCACACAGAAGACCTAAAGGAATAGCAAGTGGCTGGTGCTTATGTGTGAGATGAAGATGTAAGACCCACAGATCAGACTATGAAAGTTTGCACTGGCCACTGTAAGGGCTTTGGGTTTTATTGTAGCCTGGTATTGACATCTGGCAGAATAAAATGCATGTGTTTATCAGAATTACTGTTGGTGCAAAATTTCTGCTGTGCAGAAAACAGATTCGAAGGAAGAAGAGGAGTGCCTGGATGGTTCAGTTGGTTAAGTGCCCGAGTCGATTTTGGCTCAGGTCATTATCTCAGGGTCGTGAGACTGAGCCCCACATCAGGCTCCACATTGAGTGTGGAGTTGGCTTGAGATTCTCTCTGTCCCTCTGCCCCTCCCCCACTCATGCTCTCTCTCAAAAGTAAACAAATAAAATCTTAAAAATAAAAAGAAAAGGAATTGAGGGGACTTGGTGGCCCTAATTCCTCATTCTTCTAATAGCTCCTCACACCACAGTCAGACAGCAGTGGTGATTTCATGATGCCATTGCTCGGAATGGGATGCTTCACTGGCAACAGTAACGTAATAGTAACACAAGCCAGATAATAAGACTAGTAACAGCCAGTGTTAATGTAGCTCTTACTATGTGCCAGCCTCTGTTCTAAACATTGTACATATTTTAACTTATTCAATGTCCACAAACATCCTAGAGGGAACTGGGATTGAGATTATTCCCATTTTACAGATTAATAAACTGAGACAGAGTCAGAGTTAATGACTCGTCAGATGTCACATAATATCCCTACTCCATCCACTATGAACTTGACCCCACAGTCAGTCTCTGATGCCCTCTTCAATTTTGTTTCACACCATTCCCCAACTTGCCCCCACCCAGTCCCGTGTCAGTCTGCTGACTCACACACAAACAGAGCCCATTCTTCCCTGGGGCCTCACACACATGGTTTGTGGCTTTCTCTTCTTCCCTCACATAGCTATGATTCCACTTATCTGAAATGTCTGGAATAAGCAAATCCATAAACAGAAAGCAGGCTGGAGGTTGCAGGGCTGCCTGCTTTACCTGGCATGCAGAAAGGAGTAATAGCTGTGAGCCTCCTGGCTGGTTAAAGCTCTTTCTCCTTTTCCATTCTACCCTCTCCTGGAGCCTGGTTCATCTCCTAGGAACAAGGAGTTCTGGGAGAAGGAAACATTTCTATGACGTGATCTGAGCTTCCAGAAGAAAATTTCCATTTTACCACAGGCAAAAGAACAGGGAAGGTAGAAACACCCCAAAAGTCCATCAATGGATAAACGGATACACAGAATGTGGTCCATCCATGCGATGGGAGATTAGTCTATGAAGAGGAATTATGTCCAACCATGATATGGATAAAGCTTAAAAACATTATACTGAGTGAAAGAAGGTAGGCACAAAGTGCACACGGTATATGAAATGTTCAGAATAGACATATCTATGTACCCAGAAAGCAGACAAGTAGTAGCCAGGGGCTGGGGGCAGGAGAGAATGGAGAGCAAGTGCTAATGGAACAAGGTTTTGGGGATAGGTTGTTGAAAATGTTCTGAAATTAGAGAGTGGTGAAGGCTATAGCTCCTTGTAAGCATACTAGGAACCACTGGCTTGTACACATTAAAAAGGTGAACATTATTGCATGTGACTCATATCTAAGTAAACGTTAAAAAATGAGTCTCATCGCCCTCCCTGCAAAAAAGAAATGCTACAACACACCACCACCAAATAAACAACCCAAACCTGAGCCACCCAGGCACCCCAACAAACATATTAAAGGACTTTATAGTGGTGAAATTAGCAAAATTCAGACAGCATCTCCCAATACAAGCACTCCTGTTTCATCAAGAAATACACTTCAGGGCAGCCCAGGTGGCTCAGCGGTTTAGTGCCTCCTTCAGCCCAGGGCGTGATCCTGGAGACCCGGATCAAGTCCCACATCAGGCTCCCTGCGAGGAGCCTGCGTCTCCCTCTGCTTTTCTCTCTTTCTCTCTCTGTGTGTGTCTCTTGTGAATAAATGAATAAAATCTTAAAAAAAAAAAAAAAAAGAAAGAAAGAAAGAAATACACTTCAGAGGGGGCGCCGTGGCTCAGTCGGTTAAGTGTCTGACTCTTGGTTTTGGCTTGGGTCATGATCTCATGGGTGGTGAGATCAAGTCCCATGTTTGGCTCTGCGCTCAGCAGGGAGTCTGCTTGATGGTTCTCTCCCTCTGCCTCTCCCCTCCACTGTCTCTCTCTCTCTCTCTAAAAATAGATATTCAAAAAAAATTTCAGGGTAACAAGGAAAAAAGAGATGGAAGATTAAAAGAAAATAAGGGACATATAAACTAATTGCAATATGTGGATACTATTTGGATCTTGAGTCAAACAAAAATTGTAAAAAAAATTGATGAGACAATTGACATTTTGAACACTGTGGATATTTGATATGAATAAGTTACTAATTTCTCAAAGGTGATAATATGGATACATGGTTTCAGTGTGTTTCAGAAATACAGATTAAAATATTCATAGTTGAGGGATCCCTGGGTGGTGCAGCGGTTTAGCGCCTGCCTTTGGCCCAGGGCGCGATCCTGGAGACCGGGGATTAAATCCCACATCGGGCTCCCGGTGCATGGAGCCTGCTTCTCCCTCTGCCTGTGTCTCTGCCTCTCTCTCTCTCTCTGTCTCTCTCTCTCTGTGACTATTATAAATAAAATAAAATAAAATATTCATAGTTGAAATAATACAGTGTGGGGGATTCTTTCTCCAATTGAATTGTACTAACACACCTGGTTTTGGGGACACACTAATTTCTTGGTTCTCCTCTCCCTTTTCAACACTCTCTTGCTCTATTTGAAATGAGTTGATTTTTGGTTTTACTTGTTTCTTGTCTGTTCCCCACAAGAGCAGCAATCCTGTCTCTTGCATATTGCCACATCCCACAGGTTTAGCATAGCACCTGGAATATACTAAGAGCAAAATACTGAATGAATGAACATCAATGTAGGTCTTAACATTGCTCTAGTCCTGAGTTCCAGGTCCACATACCCAGCTGTCAACTCAACAGCTACATCTACACCCAGACCAGATATCTCCTCTAGTTATCTTCAAAGATGATGGTGATGATGACAGAAGCTAACAGTTTTATAACACTGAGTGGAGCCAGCACATATGTTGATTTGTTTGATAATAACAATTATCCTCTGTGATTTCATTTAACAGAATGGGAAGCTGAGGCCCTGAGACATCATGTGCCTTGCCCAAGGTCACATACCTCAATTGCACCAGGGTTAGGATGTGAAGAGGCTCTGGCAGACCAAACTTGATGGGCTCTCCTGACTTAAGACTGTGGCCATTCTCCTAGGCACACAGAATCACCATTTGGGGTCACCTTAGACTTTTTTTTTTTAAGATTTTATTTATTCATGAGAGACACACAGAGAGAGGCAGACACATAGGCAGAGGGAGATGCAGGCTCCTTGCTGGGAGCCCAATGTGGGACTTGACTCCCAGACCTTGGGATCATGCCCTGAGCTGAAGGCAGACACTCAACCGCTGAGCCACGCAGGTGTCCCATCACCTCAGACTTCTGCCTCCCCCTTTCCTTCCTACCCCTTTCCTGCCCCGGTTTCAAGTTCAGGCTTCAGGCTGGCCCTCCATTCCTCAATCCCTGTATCACTCAGCCGATGCTCAATACATCTTTGCTGCCTTGAGGGCAAAACTGCCCCAATCTGAGCACACATTATTTATTCCTTCATTTAACATGGGCACCCACTGGGTTAAGCTCCATCCTTCCCAGCTGTGGGGCCCTAAGCAAGTTACTTAACCTCCTGCAGTGGGTCGAATGGTGCCATCCTGCCCCTAAATATACTTCCATGTCCCAATTCCAGAGCTGGAGACCTTATTTGAAAAAAGAGTTTTTGCAGATGTTAAGTCAAGAATCTTCTGAGATTGTGCAAATGGGCTCTAAATCCAATGACAAGTGTTCTCATAAGAGATATAGAAGACAGACACACACACAAGAAGAAGAAGAGGAAGAAGAAGAAGAAGAAGAAGAAGAAGAAGAAGAAGAAGAAGAAGAAGAAGAAGACAGACACACACGGAGAAGGCCACCTGAAGACAGAGGCAGAACCTGGAGTGGTATGGCCACAAACTAAGGATCCCCAAGGCTGGAAGGGACAAGGCAAGATCCTCCCAAGAGTCAGAGTGAGCAGAATGCTACCAACACCTTGATTATAGACTTCTGGACTCCAGAATGTCAAGAGAATACATTTCTATTGTTTTAAGTCACCAAGTTTGTGGCAATTTGCTACATTAGCTATGGAAAGCTAATGCCCCTCCCTATTTCTCACTGTCCTTGATTCAGGATGGGGATAATCACATGTCTACCTCATTGGGTTGCTGTGCACAGACCTGACCTCTGGTTTTAGCACTTACAAGTTGCCAAGCCTTGGGCAAGCTATTTGACCACTCTGTGACTCAGTTTGCTTATTTGTAAAATTGGGATAATACTTCTTAGGACGTTGTGACACAGCTGTTCTCAAATCTTCTGGTCTCAGAGACTCTTTTCCAAGGCCACTCTTAAAAACAGCTGAAGACTAAGGGCACCTGGGTGGCTCAGTGGTTGAGGTCAGGTCGACTAAGGTCATGATCCCAGGGTCCTGGGATCGAGTCCCAATCTGGGCTCTCCACAGGGAGCCTGCTTCTCCCTCTGCCTCTGTCTCTCTGTCTCTCATGAATAAATAAATAAAATTTTAAAAAATAAAACTTGAAGACGCTAAGGAGATTTTGTTAGGTGGGTTATATCTATGGATATCTACTGTAACTAGAAATTTAAACTGTTTCTTAAAAATGTTGATTAATTCAGGGCAGCCCCGGTGGCTCAGCAGTTTAGCGCCGCCTTTGGTCCAGGGCGTGATCCTGGAAGCGGGAGATCTGGTCCCAGGTTGAGCTCCCTGCCTGGATCCTGCTTCTCCCTCTGCCTCTCTCTCTCTTTGCGTCTCTCATGAATAAATAAATAAAATCTTAAAAAAATATTGATTGATTCAAAAGCAGACACATTGCATTTTAACATACATATATTTTTTAAAGAATTTATTTTTTTGAGAGTGAGTGGGAGAGAGCTGAGCACAAGTGGGGGGAGGGGCAAAGGAAAGGGAGGAGCAGACTCCAGCCTAATGGAGGGAGCTCAATCCCAGAACCCCCGATCATCACCTGAGTCGAATGCAGACAACCCACTAAGCCAGGCAGGAGCCCTAACACACATATTTTTGTTAAATAAATAACTATGCTCCCAAACCAACAAAAATACTGAGAACAGTGGTGTTGTTTTGTATTTTTGCAAATCTCCTTAATGTCTAGCTCATTATAAGAAAGCTGGATCCTCACATCGCTTCTGCATGTTCAATCTATTGTGATATGCTGTTCTGTGTTAAATACACCAAGAACATCTCGCCTCATACTGATATAAAGCTAGCAGGAGGGAAAACCTCACAGAGACCCTTTGGGTATTGGAGAACCCCAGTGATCACCAGGCCACACTCTGAGAGCGGATGGAGTACAGATTAAATGAGGCAGTATTTATTTGTAAAGCACCGAGAATTAAATATAAAATAGATGTCCAATACATTTTCAACTTAAAATTTTTTTCATCGATTTGTACCAGGTTGGTTGGGCTTCACCGCTATGAGGGCGCTGAAGTTTTTTTATGCCTCCAGGGAGCTCCGGGTCTCCTGGGGGAGGCGTGTGTGTAACCGCACGGCGAGAACTCAGCGTAGGAGACGCACTTCTGTGGGAGGAGGCAACGGGCTGTGCAAAGGCAGAGAAGGGTCCCGAAGCCCCGCCTGGCGACTGGGGAGGCGGGGAGGCCTCGCTGGCTCAGGAGAGACTCTGCTGGGGGCGGGGTGTCTGTGGACCAGGGGACTTAGCCAGGTCACAGGGACGGGGGGCTTGGACGAGACAGACGACGGTGCCCAGATCCAAACCCCGGCCTCACCTCCTCGGGTTAGCGGCGTAGGTCACAGGAACTGCTGAGGGACGGGCTCGGCGGGCGGGGCAGCCCAGGCGGCCTCGGGGTCCAGGGGACCCCGCCACCCGTCCCTCTGCCCCCGCCGGCGCCGGCACCGGAGCGCAGGGCCCCGCCGCCAGCTCCGCCCGCGGCTGGGGGGCTGGAGGGCGGGGGTGGTGCTCGCTCCCTCCCCAAGACGGGCCCCATCCCGAGGCCACCTCGCGACCCCTCGGTTCGCCCCCGCCCCCCAGGCGCCGCCCGGCGTCGGGAGCCCGCGTCCCCCCGCCCCGCCCCGCCCCCGGGCTAGCCTCGACCCCTCCCCGGCGGCAGTGGGAGAGGAGGAGCCAGGACCCGGCCGGCCCCAGGACAGTGCGCGGCGCGCGGGGCCTCGCGGGGGCGCGGGGAGGACGGTGCCGCGGGGGCGCGGGGCTGCCTGGTCGGCGGGGGCGCGGCGCGGCGCGGGGCGGGGCGGGGCGGGGCGGGGCCCGCGGGGACCCGGGCGCCCTCGGGCGGCGGAGGCCGGGCGCGCCCCTCGCCAGGCCGGGATCGGGGCGGGGCGCGCGGCATCCCCGCGGGGGGAGCCGGGCAGCCGGCCTCGCCGCCGCCAAAGTTTCCCGGAGGAGCCGCGGCCGCCCTTCCTCCCCCGGCCCCGGGCGAGGGGCCGATCCCCGGGCGGAGCGGTTTCCGAGGGCGACGCGGCCGCCCTCCCGCTGGACTCTGCGCCTCCATTGCGCCCAACTCGGATTCCCAACTTGGGAGGCGCCGCGGGCCTGCGCACGCGCGCCCTGCCCGCCGCCGCCGCCGCCGCCGCCGCCTCCCGCGGGGGAGCAGGCTCCGGGCCGAGCCGAGCCGGCGCCCGCCCCCGCCCCCGCCCCCGCCCCCGCCCCCGCCGGCCCCGCCGCCCCCGCCCATGCGGACGCCCGCCCGCCGCCCGGTGCGCCCCCGCCCGAGGGACCCCTGAGCGCGCGGCGCCCGCGGCGGCGCAGCTGGGCCCGGCCCGGCGCGGCCCTCGACAGCCGCAAGTTTGGGAGTTGCACGAGTTTGCGGGGGGGAGAGGCCGGGCGGGGGGCCATGGAGGAGGACCGAGGGTCGGCGCTGGCGGCCGAGTCGGCGCTGGAGAAGAACGTGGCCGAGCTGACCGTCATGGACGTGTACGACATCGCGTCGCTCGTGGGCCACGAGTTCGAGCGGGTCATCGACCAGCACGGCTGCGAGGCCATCGCGCGCCTCATGCCCAAGGTCGTGCGTGTGCTGGAGATCCTGGAGGTGCTGGTCAGCCGCCACCACGTCGCGCCCGAGCTGGATGAGCTGCGCCTGGAGCTGGACCGTCTGCGCCTGGAGAGGATGGACCGCATCGAGAAGGAGCGCAAGCACCAGAAGGTGGGTAGCGAGCGAGCGGCCCCAGTGTGCGCATCCGGGGAATGGGGCCGCTGTGGGTGCACACCTGTGTGCTCGCGGGGACTCTCGAGAAGAGACCCCACTGGATGGAAGAGGGAGGAAGCGCGGCCCCTGGCCCTCTATTGTCCAGCCAGCGCCGCCTGGCATATACCACCTCAGAGATTAAAGGGCAGTTCTTCCGAGTCGGATCTGAGTTCCAGCCCTACTTTTATCATTGAATAGCTGTGTGGTCTTCGTTAAGGGACTCAACTTCTCTGTGCTTTACTTCTTTGCATGTCAAATAGTGATAGTGGTAAGACCCACCTTAGAAGAATTAAAGTGTGATATATCTAAACTGCTTAGACAATATTATTTTCCAGAAATGAAATAAGCCCTCTCTGCCCTTCAGTGTTACCCAAGAAGATGTGACATCAAGCCCCTTTCTTCTCACCCCAGAACCCCCCAGAGTAAAGGGGATGGGACCTCCAGCCACCCAGCTCACTGACCCCCAGTCTTCGGATTTCTGTTTGCAAAATGTTTTCCAGGGTTTCTTCTAGTTTATTGACCTGAGGTGTTTTCCCCTCCTTGGTGTTATCTTTAATCTTCACAGAACTCTGTGAGGCAGGAATTATCTTCCTGTAAAGATGAAGAAAATGGAGGGGGGAGGGTTGTCCCAAGTTAGTGCTGAGAGAATCCCAACCCCAGTGGAGGTAACTAGTGCTTTTTCCCTGATTTGGGGGAAGGACGTGCTTTGGGGCAGCTTTCAATCTAAGCCTCTGCCCTATGAACAGGAATCCCTTGGAGCACATGAATCAGGGCCTCCCTATTGGGCTGGGAGTCTAGACAAGGTGCCTGGGGAAAAGGAAGTGGGAGATGTGTGGTTTCCGGCCCCAACCTCAGCCCCGGGAAGATGCTGTGAGACCATTTGGACAGAGAATAGGAGGAAACGCCTTTCCTTGGAGGAATCAGGGTGCCTGCCTGGGCTCTGGCTTGCTGTGTGGCCTCAGGAAATACACTTGGCCTCTCTGAAGCTCCCTGGCAGGCTATAACCTATTGTGTTTCAAGGAAAATAGCCTCAGGGGCTGTGTCTGTGGTCTTAACCTGGGGGCAGAGCTGTGAAGAGTGTTGTGAGGTTCCAAGGTGTTTGTCCTCAGAGGTCCCTATGCCCTGAGGTCAGGAAGGAAACCCAAGCTCCCGAGTGTGAGGCAACATTTCCAGGATCCTACTGGGAGCTTGAAAATGCCCCAGCCCTGTAATTAATGTCAAGCTCCCAGGAGCAGGGACTTTGGAGATGGACAGCCTGGTTTCAAACCCTGCCACTGTGAGGGCTTGCTTCGGCAGCACATATACAAACCCTGCCATTGTGATCTTAGGCAAGTCACCTCTTTTCTCTGTGCCTCAGTTTCTTTAGCTGTAAAATGGGAATGATAATAGCACTCATCTCATCGTGTTGGGGTGAAAAGGGTTGGTTAACTTATATCAAGTGTTTGGGACAGAGCGTGGCCGGTTTTGAGGGCCTTAGGAGTGTTAACTGTTGTCTTTAGGCCTGGAGAGACTCTCAGTGAGGTGTTCATAGGCTGAAATTGGAGATCCTACCCCCATCTCCACATCCCTTCTCCTACCCCAGATTCTCCCCCCCACCCCCACCCCCCGTTCTCTCTTACAGAACAGGGGGAAGGGATCTTTGAAATCCTTTCACAAGGCTGCCTCTTACTAACTCGGGCCAAGGGCCTTAGCCCGGGTCACTTAGAAGTCCTGGCACCTGTGTCCCCACCCCCATCATTTGAGTCTGCAGCACCTGGGCTGGGAGACACCCTTGGGAGCCATCAGAGGCCACTAGGCCTGGAGTCAGATGGAATTCCCAGCCAGCTGCCCTTATCACTTCTGGAATGCTATCAGCCAGGAAGTAAACCCCAACGTGTTCAGAGCCAGGCCTTGTTTGTAAACACGGAGGATGATTTCTCATAAATCAGAAGACAAAATCCTTTTCCCATCCAAGCCCCGGTCCCTTTTTCTTGGTATTCTTAGGATCGAGAGAGACTCCTCTGATTTTTTTTTTCTTGTAGTCTCAAAGGCTCGTCACGGTGTTATTTCCACAAAAGTCTTCTGAGCATGTCCTTGGTCTTATCAGCTTGTCTGTTCATTCCTCCCTCCTTCCCTCTCTCTCACTCTCTCTCAGCACATGTGGCTCCAGTAAAACATGCACCCTGTCTTCCATCAGCCCCTCCCCCAGGTACACCCCCAGACTCAGTTCTTCTCATCACACAGATTCAGGCCACAATCATAACATGTTCTATCTGGTTGCTCAGTCTGCAACCCTGTTGATGGGCCAGAGCATACAGAGTGCACTCCTAGGTGATGTGGGCAGTGTAGAGACAGGGAAAGCTGGATCTTCATCTTGCATAGTGGGTAGGTACCTGGAAAGACAGGAAAATTACAGATAGGCTTAGAAAGTGACAGCTATGCAGATACAGTTCTCTCTAATGTTAACAGTATATGTTCATTTACTTATTCAACAAATATATTTATTGAGCACCTATTATGTATCAGGCACTGTTCTGGGCACTGGAGAGATAGCAATGACCATAACAGACGAGGTCTTTGCCCTCATGGACCTGACTTTCTAGTGCAGTGCTGTCCCACAGAAATATGTGGCTTATCACATTAATAAAAAGACACAGATGAGGTTCATTTTAATATCATAACAAACCCAGTCTATGTAAAATATTATTTCCATATATAATCAACATACAAAATTATTTTTTATTGAGAGATGATTGCCATGTAACATTGTATTAATTTTAGGTGTACAGCATAATGATTTGATATTTGTATATATTGTGCAATGATCACCACAGTGAATTTAGTTACCATCCATCACCTCACACAACTACCTAAAAAATTATTAAAGAGATAGTTTGCATTTTTTTCTATGTTTTTAAAATCTGGTGCATATTTTTTTTTTAAGATTGTATTTATTTATTAGAGAGAACAAGCATTAGCAGGGTGAGGGACAGAGGGAGAGGGAGAAACAGACTCCCCACTGAACAGAGAGCCTGACATAGAGCTTGATCCCAGGACCCTGGCATCATGACCTGAGTCAAAGGCAGCTGCCTAACTGACTGGGCCACCCAGGCACCCCAGTCTGGTACATGTTTAATCCTTACTGCAAGTGTCAGTTTAGACCAGCCACTTTTCAAGGCTCAGCAGCCATATGTGGCTTGTGACTACTCTGTTGGATGCTGTAATTCTAGTGTGAGGAGATAGATATTTTTTTAGAGTATTTAAATTTTCAGCTTATGATAAATGACATGAAGAAAATAAAACAGAGGGATATGAAGGAGACTGGCCAGGATGGGGGTCTAATAGATGGGGGTAGTCAAGGAAGGCTTCCCTGAGGAGGTGGTATCTGAGCTGAGATCTGAATCAAGTGTGGTACCCTCCACAGAGAGAGCTGGGAGAGGGGCATTCTAAGCAGATGGCAAGTGCAAAGGCCCTGAGGTAGGAATGTACTTGGTGTGTTCAAGGAACACAAGGGAGTACCTGAGTGGCTCAGTGGGTTAAGCATCTGCCTTTGGCCCAGGTCGTGATCCCGGAGTCCTGGGATCAAGTCCCACATTGGGCTCCCTGCTCAGCAGGGAATCTGCTTCTCCCTTTCCCTCTGATGCTCCCTGCTTGTGCTCCATGTGCAGTCTCTGTCTCTCTGTGTGTCAGATAAATAAAGTCTTAAAAAAAAAAAAAAGGAAGACAAAGAAGGCCCATGTGGCTAAAATAGAGCACATAAGGAATAGAGGTAAGAGGTGAGATCAGGGAGATGCAGGGATCTGATTATACTGAGCATTGTAGGCCAGCATAAGGTTTGAAAATGGCAAAGGAGGTAATCAATCAGGGGTGACTTCCTGGAAGAGCTTTTTAGATGATGTGGAGGCTAGAATAAATTCGCTGTGGTCCACTCAGAGGCAAGAATCACACATAACCCCAACCCTTCTTAGGGCAGAGTAAAAAAGGAAACCCTGAGAGTTAAAGTCTATTGCTGCATAGCAAGTTACCATGGCTTACTGGCTCGAAGTAACATACATTTATTATGATAATGCAGAGTATGATATTTATGGATCACATCAATATGGATAAACTAGATAAAATTCTGCAGGTCAAAATTACACCTAAGTTTCACTGGGTTAAAATGTCAGGAAATTCATTCCTTCTGGCAGCTTTAGGGGAGAATCCACTTCCTTGCCTTTCCCATTTTCTGGAGACCACCTGCATTCCTTGGTTTGGGGTCCCTTCCTCCATCCTCATAGCCAGCAGACTACTTTTTTTTTTTTTTTTTTTTGACAGAGGGAGAGAGAAAGAGCACAAACAAGGGGAGCAGCAGAGGGAGAGGGAGAAGCAGACTCCCAGCTGGCAGGGACCCCGATGCAGGGCTCAGTTCCAGGACCCCGGGATCATGACCTGAGCTGAAACCAGACGCTTAACCCATTGAGCCACCCAGGTGCCCCCAGACTACTATCTTCAAATCACTAGCTCTGGCCTCTGCTTCTGTCACCACATCATCTATGACTCTGACCCTCCAGCCTCCCTCTTCACTTACGAGTACCCTTATGATTACATTGGGCCCATCTGGGTAACCCAGGACACCTTCCCCATCTCAGGGTCCTTCACTGAATCACACCTGCCAAGGTCCTTTCCCATGTAAGGTCACATAGCCTCAGGTTCCAGGGAGCAGGATGTACAGTCAGTTACACTCAACCATTGCCCCCTGGGGACTTCTGTGCTCAGCCTCTGCCAGATGGGAGCAGAGATGAACAACATAGAATAGCCTGCCTCTGCTTCCAGCCCACCCCTGTGAGGGCCACACGCCTGCACCATCCTGCCACCAGCACTTCCACCCTATGGTCAGATCCTTCACCTTGCCTGGTGACCTTGAACCAGCTGTGTGAATACTTAATTATTATCTCTCATTTCCCCACTACAGCAGGTTTCCTGACAAAGGAGATGGGGATTTAGGAATTTATTTAAAAGATGAACGGAGGCCGTGTTTATCCGGCCACCTGGGCCAGCTAGTGACAGGCTGTAGGAGGAGCAGAATGCAGCAAACACATCCTTAGCATTTTCTGGGTGTTGGGCACTATTCCAACATTGACATAATCCTCATGACAGCCTTCAGAG
This sequence comes from Canis aureus, assembly GCF_053574225.1. Classification (NCBI taxonomy): domain Eukaryota; kingdom Metazoa; phylum Chordata; class Mammalia; order Carnivora; family Canidae; genus Canis; species Canis aureus. The sequence goes on from NC_135637.1 coordinate 9,642,806, forward strand.
GTAGGTATCACACTATTTTCCACATTTCCAAAGCATCCAAAGACTGAATAACTTCTCCAGGATCAGTTAGTCAGTGGCAGAGACAGGATTCAAACTCGGTCAGTAGGCTCCAGTATCTATGCCTTAAAAACCAGCATTATGTCCTGATTGCAATAGCAGTTGTGCTATGTTTAATTTCTGGTTTTACAAAAGGCACCCTCCCTTTTTTTGGTATCTTTATTGAATATAAGTCATATACCATATCGTTCACTCATTTAGAGCATCTAATTCAGTGGCTTTTGATCTATTCACAGAGATGTATAACTTCTACCAGAATCGATTTTAGACATTTTCATTACTTGGGAGAGAAAACCCATAGCCATGAGCAGCCACTCCTCATTCCCCCACCAACCCTCCAACTCTAGACAAGCACCATACTTTTTATGGATGTACCTGTTGTGAATATTTCCTATCACTGGAGTCCTACACTGTGTGGCCTAGCTGCTTTCACTTAGCATTATGTTTTCAAGGTCCATCCATGTTGTTCATCAGTTGATGGATATCTAGGTGGTTTCTACTTGTTGGTGCCTGTGAACAATGCTGCTATGAACATTCCCATACAAGTTTTTGTGGGGACGTGTGTTTTCATTTCTCTTGGGCAGATCCCCGGATTGGAATTGCTGGTCACAACTGTTTTGCTCATTAAGGGGCCGCCAGACTGTTTCCCACAGTGGCTGTGCCATTTTAAGATATTCACCAGCAAGGCCTGAGGGTTCCAACTTTTTCATGTCCTTGTCAACACTTCTGTTTGTTTGATTACACCCATTCACAAAATAATTTTAATAGACTGATCTTAGTTATCCTCATATCAGCCCTGTGAGTTTTTATATTATGGCTCCCCCACTAAAGGAAACAGGCTCAGAGTTGTAAAGTGAATCTGTTGCCCAAGACCGCTTAAAGAGATGTCTTGTCAGACATACAGGGAACACTGGGGCTAGGTGGCCTCCTGGGGGTCTTTTTTTTTTTTTTAAGATTTTATTTATTTATTCATGAGAGACAGAAAGAGAGAGAGAGAGAGGCAGAGACACAGGCAGAAGGAGAAGCAGGCTCCACGCAGGGACCCCGACATGGGACCCGATCCCAGGTCTCCAGGATCAGGCCCTGGGCTGAAGGCAATGCTAAACCGCTGAGCCACCTGGGCTGCCCTCCCCAGGGTCTTTGAAGCCTCTTTCTCCCTTGGAGGCAAGTTGGTCCTGACTCAGGGTCTGTCCACAGATCAGGGCTCTGACCTCTCCAGAGAGTTTGGGAATGCTAGGGCCACCGTGGCCCAGGCGTGACCTTACAGTTGTGGCTCTTAAGGCAGTTCTAGTGTGGCTGAGTCCTAAAGCACAAATTCAGGCTATGCCCAGAGGAAGGACACCTCTTACTTATTTCAGAGTTGCCACATGGACTAGTGGTGGCCTTTTCTTGGTGTGCTGGCCCTCATGGGGAAGGGAACACCCCAAAGCCCTGGCAGGTCCAAGCAGCTCCCGAAGGTCAGGGGGGTGAGGCTGCTGCCCTGGGCAGCTATGACTCCCCCACCACACACTGGCCCGTCGCCTTCACAGGAGCTGGAGCTGGTGGAGGATGTATGGCGGGGGGAGGCACAGGACCTCCTTTCCCAGATCGCCCAGCTACAGGAGGAGAACAAGCAGCTCATGACCAACCTCTCGCACAAGGATGCCAGTTTCTCTGAGGAGGAGTTCCAGAAGCATGAAGGTAAGAGGAGGGGTCAGCCTGGGAAGTTAGGAGAAGGCTGCTCCCACTGTGATCATAGGCAGGAGGAATTGAGGAATGCCCAGTGGACGAGACAAAGCCCTTGCCCTCATGAAGCGTGTATGTTCTAGTGTGGAGGAGCAGGATGATGGATATGTAAACAAACAGATGGCATGGTTCCAGCTTGTGACCAGTGCTCTGGAAGAACCCATACTGGGGGATATGATAGAGGTGATTTGGTAGGGGACTTCTGTAGACACAGTGATCAAGGAAGGCTTCTCTGATAAGGTGACATTTGAACCCTCGAAGTGATGGACTGAGCCATGCAAATATCTTGGGAGAGAAGCAAGTTCAAAGGCTCTGAGGCAGGAGTTTTATATGAAGCCAGGAAGGCCAATATAACTGAAGATGATCGAGGCCAAAGGTGGTTAAAAGATGAGGTCAGAGGGGTCAGCAGGAGTCAGATCATGTGCCCCTTGGAGACCAAGGTTTGGATTTTATTCTAAGTGTGCTGGAAAGATACTGGACTCCTGCCAGAGGCCCATGTTGCACAGTGAGCAACCCAGGATGGTAAACCAGATCAGAATGGCACTGGAACCCCTGAACTGTCATTCATCCTGCAGACAGTTATCTAGAACTTTTACTCCAGGCCCTCTGCTGGTTTCGGGGAAGCAAAGACTGGCATGGGATTTAGCCTGGGCCCCATGGGCTGCATCAGCTCTTTTCTCCCTCACAGCCTCCTTCCCAATCGGAGGCTGCCTGTTACCCCAGGAATCTCAGACCTCTGTCTCCTGTTTGAAGAAATTCCCTGGGTCCCCACAAAAGCCCTCTCCTCCTGCTGGATGGAGTGAGAGATGGGCTTGCATGGAAACTGAAGTTCAGAACCATAGTAACTCCTCTGTAAGACTAAAGTAGCATACTGATAAGGACTGTAAGGACTGAGAAAAGAGGATATTTTGATGTAGATGCTGGAATTCTGTTTTCCTTGGGTTTCCTTGGTTTACATGTGATCTGTGTAATGAAAGCAAAAGTCTTAGTGGTTGCAAGCATTGGCTCCAGAGCTAGGCCTCCTAAGGTAAGTAACCCACTACTTACCTCCTAAGTGACCTTGATCAAGTCACTTGACCTTGTGTGCCTAAGTTCCTCTCCAGATAAAAATGGGAAAAATAACCGTGTGTCACTCATAAGGTTGTTATGAGGATTCAATGAATTAATATCTACAGATCACTTAGAATAGTACCTGGTATATACATGCAGCAAGTGTTAACTGTTATTACTGAATTTTTGGTTATTCAGTCCAGCCTCCTTATTGAACAGATGAGAAAAAATGAGGCTAGGGGCAGTGCAGTGGGATGTCCAAGGTCACAGAGCAAGTTAGTGGTGAAGTCAGGACTGGAGCTCAGGTCTGCTGAAGTCAGCCCCCTGAAGGAAGGCCTGTATCTCTCTGAGACCCCTTGGTCTGGGGCTACCAAATGGGAATCCTGCCCAGCCCCACAAATGGGCCACTGTGTTATTCTGGTGCCTAAGAGCTAATGATTCCAGACAGAACACTGCTCATTCATTGGCCCTTTATAAACTCATTTTATCACTGAAGTGCCTGCTCTCTGCCTGGTGCTCTGGACTGCCAGGTCGGAGGCTAAGAGGCGCGTGCTAGGGCCTGCATCTCCCTTCCACAGTGGCAGAAGAGCTCCTTTCCACCTTCTCCTTAAAACACTCTGACACCAAGTGGATGGTTTCTTTTTCCCCCACACCAACCAATTTTCCAACTCTCCAGGCACAAATAATTTAATTTGGCATATAGCATCATCTACCTGGAGTTAGCATCAGACTCCACATGTTAAGGGATCGGTCCAACGAACTGCCCTGAATTTAGGTGTCAATTGGCAGGTAACAGGTCCCCAGGATACTCACATCTATCTAACTTGGCTACAAAGTCAGAGGTTCCCATAGCTCCAGACCCCAAGCTTAATACTTTCTGGAATGGCTCATAAAACTCAGAGAAACACTATTACTGACTTATAAAGGATACAAAGGATATTACAAAGAATACAGATGAACAGCCAGAAGAAGAAAGGTATATAGATGAGGTCTCTGGAAAATTTCCAAGTTCAGAAATTTCTATCCCAGTGGAATTAGGGTGCAGCACCCTTTGTGGACATGGGTATATTCATTCATCAACCTGGAAGCTCTCTAAATCCCAAACACTGATGGAGGTTCCATTATGTAGGCATGGATGATCAAATCATTAGCCATTGATGATTAGCTCAACCTCCAGCCCCTTCTCCCCTCCTCAGAGGTGAGGGGTTAAGGCTGCAAGTTCTAGCCCTCTAATCACTCATCACATGGTTTGTTCCTCTGATAACCAGACCCCATCCTGAAGCTCTCTAGGGGGACCACCAAGAGTCACCTCATTATCATAAACTCAGATACGGTGGAAAGAGGCTTGTTAGGACAACAAAAGACACTCCTGTCATCCCTATCAGGAAATCACAAGAGTTTTAGGAACTCTGTGCCAAGAACATAGGTCAAAGACCACATGTATATATGTACATGTGTATATATATTCAATCATGTTATCTAAAAATATATATATTTCTTACCATATTGCAATATCACAATGGCATAATGGTACACACTCAGTCCCTTGAATGAAAGCAAAAAAACAAACAGAACAAGTATAGCAAAGCAGAAAAGGAGTAGATTGTGGATAGGAGAGTTAAACCAATTGTACTGGAGGTTATATTAAATATAAATGGACTAAAAGTCCTAGATAAAGATTGTCAAAAAGTATTTTAAAAATTCAACTCTGTTGTTTCTCAGATACCTCTCTTGTAAAGGTTGAAAGCAGAAGGCTGAGAAAAGATATACTGTACAAACACCAAAAGAAAGCTAGTGTAGCTATACAGATATAAGACAAAATAAACTTTAAGGCACAAATCATAATGATAAAAAGTTCAATTCATCAAGAAAATATGATTTTCAGTTTCCGCATACCTAATAATTTAGCCTCAGAGTTTATAAATCAAAAGTGAACAGAAATATGCCCAGAGTAGGCAACTCTATGGACAGAAAGTAGATTAGTGGTTGCCAGGGGCTGGAAGGAGGTCAGGAAAGAGGAGCAACTACTAATGGGTATGAGGTTACTTTTGCGGGGTTGATGAAAACATAGTGGTGACAGTTGCACAACTCTCTGAACATATTAAAAACCACCAAATTGTATACTTTAAATATACTCATTTAAAAAGTGGACAAGTAGGGCAGCCCGGGTGGCTCAGTGGTTTAGCGCCGCCTTCAGACCAGGGCCTGGTCCTGGGGACCCAGGATCAAGTCCCACATGGGGCTCCCTGCGTGGAGCCTGCTTCTCCCTCTGCCTGTGTCTCTGCCTCTCTCTCTCCCTGTGTCTCTAATGAATGAATAAATAAATTTAAAAATAATAATAAAAACAAATAAAAAGTAGACAAGTAAACAAGAAAAACACATCCACAGTCATAGTGGGAGATTTCAACATGCCTCTCAGTGATTGATAGAATAAAGCAGGAAAAAAAAAAACCCAGTAAATATCTAGAATATGACCAGTGGGTTAGTAAAGCCATATCCATGTATGAGGGGAGGAGAGGCCAGCCCCAACCCTGCAGCTCCTGGCCCAGTGAGCCCTGGGAGATGTGAGGCAGGTGACAATCTGAAGGTATGAGCCTGCTCCAGCAGGTAGACATAAGCAGTTGAGGATGGTTGCACACATGGCACACCTGCCCGAGGGCCCCAGATCTGGATTCAGGTGGGAGCGAAATCTGAGTTTTTGCTCTCAAAAAATTGCATACAGCTGGAAAGCTGAATAGCAGAAAAAATTACTTGAGCATCTGAGTTAATGTTTCCTGTTAAAGGAAGCTTGAACCTGAGCAGTTCTACAGCTGAAGCCCCAGTGTCCAGCCTCAAGACTTGAGGACATTGACGGCAATTTCTCCAATGTTTTACATTCTAGGGAAAAAAATAATGAAAAATTTTCAAAGTAAAGAATAAAATGCACGCATGTTACTTTTTTCTTTTTAATAAAATAATGCAAAAGTATTTATGGTGAAGAACTTGGTCTCCCTTCCACTCCTGATTCCTTCCTGTTCCCAAGCAGTCTGCCTAGATGGTACCCTAGAAACCCCCTACTCTCTTTCTGCAGATTTTCTGTGCATGTTTGAATGTATATATTTGCACAAATGCAGAAGGAGAATATCCTTTTTCGCCCCCTCACAAATGGTAACATATTCTAGACTGTTCCACACCTTGGTTATTGTTTTTTTGTTTGTTTGTTTTACATTTTTACTTTTAATTTTTAAATTATTTTTAAAGATTTTATTTATTTATTCATGAGAGACACAGAGAGAGAGAGAGGCAGAGCCACAGGCAGAGGGAGAAGCAGGCTCCACACAGGGAACCCGATGTGGGACTTGATCCCAGGATTCTGGGATCACGCCTCGGCTGAAGGCAGGTGCTGAACCGCTGAGCCACCCAGGGATCCCTGTTCTACATTTTTAACATACATTATTTTGGAATAATTTTAGATTTATAGAAAAGTTGCAAAGATAATACAGAGAGTTCACATAATGCTCCTGGCAATATTCTCTCGTAATGACATTTTACATTACCATGGTAATGGGTCACAGCTAAGGAACCCACATTGGTATGTTACTATTACCCAATCCGCAGTCTTTGTCTGGATTTCACCATATTTTGGGTTAATGTCCTTTTTTCTGTTCCAGGATCCAGTTCAGGATGCCACATTGGATATAGAGCACCTTGATTTTTTTCACTTACTATATCTTGCAGAATTTCCATATTTGTATAGATCTATTCCTTCCTTTTGTAAGAACAGTAAGGCAGGGTAGTTCAGTAGGTTAGGTATCTGACTCTTGATTTCAGATCAGGTCATGATCTCAGGGTCCTGAGATCAAGCTGCATTGGGCTCCAAGCTGGACATGGAGTCTGCTTAAGATTCTCTCTCTCTCTTCCTCTGCCCTTCCCTCACTCATATGTGCATTCTCTCTAAATTAATTAATTTATTAATTTTTAATAAAGAACATGAAGGCAGTAGAGCATAGGAGTTAAAACCATGAACTCAGAGGCCAGCCAGACTGCCTGAGTCCAGTCTGAGCTCCACCGGATTCCACCTGTGGCCAGATTATTTATCTTTACATAAATCAGTTTCCTCAGTTGTAAAATATGAATATTATTATGATTAAATGAGTTAATACATGTAAAGTGCTTAGCACATAGTAAGCACTAGATAAACATTGGCCATTACTTGTTTTCTAACAGCTTCATTGAGATACCCCACGCCCATTTAGAGTGTACCATTCAGTGGCTTTTAGTATATTCAGAATTGTGCAACCATCACAATTTTAGAATGTTTTTTGTCACCTTAAAAAGAAACACCATCCCCTTTAATTACCACTACCCAGTCCCTCCCACTGCCATCCCACCCTCAGCCCCAAGCAATCACTCTGTGCCTCTGTACATTTGCTTGTTCTGGATGTTTCGTATAAATGGAATCAATTAACGTGGTCTTTCACATCTGGCATCTTTCACTTAGCATGGTGTCCTCACGCTTCATCCACGTTGTTAACAACATGTCAGGGCCTCATTCTTTTTTCTTTTTTTTTTTTTTTTTTAAGATTTATTTATTTATTCATGAGAGACAGAGAGAGAGAGAGAGGCAGAGACACACAGGCAGAGGGGGAAGCAGGCTCCCTGCAAGGAGCCTGATGTGGGACTCGATCCCGGATCCCAGGATCTCACCCTGAGCCGAAGACAGATTGTTCAACTACTGAGCCACCCAGGCGTCCCGGGGCCTCATTCTTTTTTGTGGCTGGATGATACTCCATTGCACAGAGAGGCTACATTTTCTGTTTGCCCATTCATCTATCAGTGGATACTTGGGTTGTTTCCAACTCTTGGCTATTGTGAATAGTGCTGCTGTGAACATTCCAGTACTGGTTTTTGTGCAGACTTGTGGTTTCAGTGCTGTGGGGTATCTACCTGGGAGTGTAATTGCTGGGTCGTATGGGAAGTACATTGAATATATTTTAGAATCCACAGCTGTCTGCCTGTGACACTTCGGCAAGGTACCCTGTGGCCTCTGAGGGTGACCTGGGAACCCTCTTGCCTGCCCCAGTGCCACCTCAGAGGCCTCAGGGACCACGGGCCATGGCTCCAAGCACCCAGGCCTGCCCCTCTGCACACAATTGCTTCTGTGTGCGTGCAGCACGCTCCATGTGGGAGGGCTTTGCCTCAGCTCTCCAGATCCCTGCTGGCTTACCATGAAACAGCCCACACGGCCACCATCTGAGACACACTTAATTGGCACCTAGCGTGGGTCAGGCTCCCAAAGGGTTAGTTCAGGGAGACTTGGGCTTCCCAGTCAGCACCAGCCCCCACCCAAGTGGAGAGACTGGGCAGATGCCAGGCATGCCTTTCACGGTTATTTTTATTTTGCACGGGAAACCATGGGAACACAGCAAGGACAAAAGTGTTTCTTCCACCTATGAGAGGAACAGACGTCTGGTAAAGGGGTCCCTGTGAAGAGGTGGAGCCCAAGAAGTTAGACCTTGTGCTAGGTACCACCTTGAGCAGCGTGCCAGGGCCTGACTGCACACTGAGGGGTGCCACTGTGTGGTGTGGGGTACATGGGCCAGTGGAGCCTATGTAGGGGGGCTGGCCCTGCGTGCCACTGTGATCGATAGACCAGTATGGGCCGGGATGCTGCGCTCAGAGCCACCTCAACCATCTGCTGCATCCTGCTCCCTGGTTGTCTACAGATTCAAAAGTGCATCTCTGTCCTTCATTTTTGGAAATCTGTCTTGTCAGCTGGAGGGCAAGGTGAAACGCTACTGGTTCACCTATGTAGAAGTGACTCACAGGGATCAAAGCCATTGGACTGGGGAGACAGGGGTGTGGGGCTATGTTCAGGGGTCTGGAAACAGCTCTTGGGCTCTGTCACCAGAAGAGGAGGGAGACTGACCACATACCCACCTTCTGAAGAGCAGCCTAGAACAGCAGTGTCTCAAAAAATACAAGGCAGTGTGTTCTGAGACTGCTGGGTAGAGCAGCCCTTTGTAAGGAGAGGGAGTAGTGCAGTGAGGTGCACCTGAGTGCACCAGTCCCAGCCCCACCCATACCTACCGGGTCACCTTGGGAAGGAGACTAACCGCTTCCATCACCTGTGCATGGGATTGGCAACTCCTGGCTCCCAGGATTGTTGATCGGAAAACTAACTACAGCATCAGACTTGCCGCTGTCCAGTAAGAGAGCTCACTCCTAGTTGAAACCTTACGTGGAAGCCAAGAGTGGTATGAATTTTAGCTCCGTAAAAAACTGGCTGTGTACCCTCTCTGGGCCTTTCTCCATAAGCTTGATGGATTAGCTTCTTAGGGCTGCTCTAAGAAAGCAGCACAAACCAGGGTACTTGAAACCACAGAAATGTGCTTTCTCTCAGATCTAAAGGCCTAAAGTCTAAAATCAAGGTGTCAGCAGAGCCATGCTCCATGCAAAGGCTCTAAGGGAGGTTCCTGCCTTGCCTTGCTCAGCTGCTGGCGGCTGCCAGGGTTCCTTGGCTTATGGCTGTGCCCCTCCAGCCTCTCCACTCTCAGGCTGCCATGTGGCCACCTCTGTGTCTGTGTCTGAAGCTTTCCTTTCTCTTATAAGGACACCAGTGTTAGGAGTAGGACCCATTCTCATGCAGCGTGACCTCATCGTGACTATCTGCAGAGACCCTGTTTTCATGTAAGATCACATTCTGAGGTTCCAGGTGGACATAAATTTGGGGGGATGCTGTTCTACCCAGTACACTTGCTGATAACATAAGAATCTTGGGCCACAGGAGGCAAGTGGCATGGCAGTGGTTGCAAGAGTGGGCTCTGCAGCCAAGACTGAGTATGAGTCCTGGTAGTGCCACTAACCAGCTGGGTGGCCTTGCATCAGTCAACTAGCTATTGAGTAACCCACATTTCTTCGGTTCTGCAGTGGGGACAACAGGAATCCCACTTCATGAGATATTCTGAGGATACAAGGAATTAAGTACAGTTTATATATTTTTTTTCTAAGTACAGTTTAGATTAGAGTCTTCCAGAAGGAGATCTGAGATGACAGTTCCTATGCAGGTGATTTATTAAGGGAGCACCCCCAGAGGAGACTGTTGGGGGGTCAAGGAAGCAGGACAGGGAAAGGGGGAAGTGCAGCAAGGGTATGGGACTCGGGCAGAGCCCGTGGAGGGCTGTGAGCTCTGGAGTGTGAGTGACACTCAGTTTCCTGCCCTTAAAGCCTGCCAGCCTAATGGCCCCCGGTGCCTGGTCAGTGGCAAAAGCATATTGAAAAGGGGTACAGGTGGACACAGGGACCTGAGGGTGTCTGCATGCCAGCATCATCCCCCTATAAGCACTCAGCCCGGTCACTGCCTATGGCAGGTGTTCAGTAAATGCTAGCCATCCCGGTCATCCTCATCCAGTATGGAAAGTACCTTTCTGGTTTTATGGGGTGAAGAACATGCTAGTCTGCCATCAGGACACCTGTATGTAGCTCCCATGTGGCCACAGACTAGCAGTGAGGTTTGGAGCAAGTGCCTCAGTCTTCTTGGGACGTTTTTGTCTTTAGAGATTAACAGGTGCAGACAGTATGGGTATGTGGGGTCTTTTTTTTTTTTTTTAACATTTTATTTATTTGACAGATAGGAAGAGAGCACAAGCAGGAGCAGCAGAGGGGGTGGGGGGAAGAAGCAGGTTTCTCACAACAGGGAGCCCGATGTGGGGCTTGATCCCAGGACCCTGGGACCACAACCTGAGGCAAAGGCAGATGCTTAACTAACTGAGCCACCCAAGCACCCTAGTTGTTGGGTCTTAAAAAACTAATATAAGGATGCCTGGGTGGCTCAGTGGTTGAGCATCTGCCTTCAGCTCAGGGCATGATCCCAGGGTACTGGGATCAAGTCCCACATCGGGCTCCCTGCATGGAGCCTGCTTCTCCCTTTGCCTATGTCTCTGCCGCTCTCTGTATCTCATGAATAAATAAATAAAATCTTAAAAAATAATAAAGTGTACAGATCAATAGCATGTAGTACATCATTTATTCACAGCGTTAGGCAACCATCACCTCTATTTCGTTCCAATACATTTTCACCACTCCCGAAGGAGACCCTGTACCTGTTAGGGGTCATTCTCCATCCACTCACCTGTCTGTCCCCTCAGCCACCAATCTGCTCTGCATTCTGGACATGTCCTGTAAATGGAATCACCCACTGTGTGGCCTTTTGTGTCTGGCTTCTCTCATTCTCTCTTTTAGCTTGTGTTTTCAAGGTTAATCACAACCTTGCTCAATTGTAGCAGGTTGTCAGAGCTACACTCCTTTGTACGGGTGGTTAATATTCCATCCTGCAGATAGACCACAATTGGTTTATCCATTCAGCAGTTAATGGACATTTGGGCTGTTTCTGCCTTTGCGCCATTGTGAATATGCTGCTATGACTTTGTCACTTACCTTTTTTTTAACAGTTGTAGTTTAGCCTTTTGGCCAGCAGTACCTGGTTTCCCATGGTGTGGAAGGGCCTTATCTGTTTAACTGTTTCTCTGCTCCAATGACCAACCTTGGACTTCTTTCTTCCTGCCCTTGACCAAATGTAAGCTCCAGAGAATCTAGATCCAAGGATCCTGGATTGCCAGGTAGTAGCTACATTTGCTCAGAACTCTTCCAGATTTTAAAAGGTCTGTGGATCTGTTAAAAGTGCATTACCTTCTTTTGAGTTCTCCAGACACTTTTATAACTACTCTTGTACTTTATCTTAGCACCATCCTCTGGAACACAGAGGACTAACATTTCCATTGTGTGGATAAAATGGCAGCTAACATGTGGAAACTCTTACTCTGAGCCAGGCCTGTTATGAGCACTTCACATAGATTAACCCCTCTACCGTCATAAGAGCCGTGAGGGCTACACATGATCCCCCGTCTTGCAAGTGAGAAAACAGACCCAAGGTCAATGGCAGATAAACAACAAAGCAGAGAATGAGTCTGGGAAATCTGGGTTCAGAGCCCAAGCTCTTGACCACTTTGTTCTCCGGCTTAAATGTTAAAGCCAGGGGCACCCCAAAGGTGAACGATGTGGCTGGGTTACAAATGTAGATTTCTCTTCTCCAGATCCACACTCCCCGGTCCCTCACACCATTCTTTCCACCTGTTTTCTCTAGGAGCAGAATCTGTCCCCGCCACTACTACCACCAAGGATTAAATGAACTCAGGTCTTGATGCCCTGGCCCAGAGCCTGTAACAGGACAGGTGCTCAGAAAGCAAATAGCAAATGTGTTTGTGTCTTTTTCGGATCCCACTGCCACCTGATTTCAGTCCCAGCCTGCATGCACACATCCATGCACACACTTGTGTCTAAGGAATGCCTTTTTGGGAGACATTGGTGGTATCCTGTCGTCCCAGCAGCTGAGCCCATGCCCTGCCTTGCACATGGCTGTGGGATGTTTGCAGGGGCACACAGCTGGTGCCCAGGACCTCCAGATGGTCTTGTGATACCTCACCGGAGGTCCGGCGGGAGAGGGAAGAGGAGAGTCGGAGAAGTAACTGACTTGGTGAGCTCCAAGTGGAGCCTGTAGCTCATTCTTCACTGCTGTGTAGTATTCCACTGCATGCTAGTACCTCACTTTCTCTCTCTATTCTACTATTGATGGACATCTCAATTGTTTCCAGTTTGGGGCTCTTATGAATAGAGCTCCTGTGAATATTTTTGTATGTGTCTTGTCCTGTACAGATTGTCACTTTCCTTTTCCAGTCACCAGTATGTCTTAGACTTTTAAATAGCCTCATAGCGTCTGGTTGTCCTGCCATCTGTGGAGCCGCCCTCCTGACAAGCCTGGGCCCGCACACCTGTTGGGGGTACCCCCAGGATGTGGCTGCCCATGCTTTGAATGTGTGTAGCAGCTTTGGTAGAGAGCGCCTGGTTTTCAAAGTGGCTCCGGCAGGTCAAGGAGGAAGCTGAGTGGTCTCGGTCCCAGGCCTGCCCATTGGGAAGGATCCTATTTTGTGGGCTCATGTGATTTCTTCCTGTGTGTTGTATGCACAGCTTGTTAGAGAGGTGGGAATGTAGAAAAGTGCAGGTGAGCACGTGAAGGCTCAGAGAGGTCAATGTTGCTACCAGAGCTATAAGTGATGTGCCTTGTCGGAACCCAGACATTCCAGCTCATCTTTCTTTTACTCTCTGGAGCTTCCCAGTCACTCAGCCATCAGGGTTTCTGCTATAATTCCTTTCCCTCTGGCCTGCCTTATTTGCATCGTGCATACCTGCCCTCCTGTAGGTGTGCAGTATGGCTTTCTTCTCTGGCACCTCTTCTTGGTCTCCTTGGCCTGATCCTCCTTCTGCTCCATGCAGGCCCTACATGTAGAGATCTAGAGGCTCTTATTGTCCCTTCAGAGGAAAATCCAACCTCCTTCCTGGGCATTGAGGCCCATGTGGTCTAGGCTTGCTCCCAGCTCAAGATCCTGCTGCCCCTTGCCCACTCTGCTTTGGCCACTAGCTTTGGCCACCAGCATTGCCTCTCAGCTCTTCAGATGTGCAATCTCTTCCCCAGGGCCTTTGCACCTGCTGGTACTTGCTTGCCTGCAGTGCTTGTCCTTGTCACCAGCTGCCCTTTGGTCCTTTGGGTCTCAGTGTAAATGGCTCTTACAAGAGGGCTTTCTGGGCAGCCCGGTGGCTCAGCGGTTTAACGCCACCTTCAGTCCAGGGCCTGATCCTGGAGACCCAGGATCAAATCCCACGTTGGGCTCCCTGCATGGAGCCTGCTTCTCCCTCTGCCTGTGTCTCTGCCTCTTTCTCTCTCTCTCTGTCTCTGTCTCTCATGAATAAATAAATAAAAATCTTTAAAAAAAACAACAACAAGGTTTTCTGCTCCCACAGTCTACTGTGGGTCCCCTCACAATTCTCTCAGGCCCCATTGCATCTGCCACTTGCATGGTCTGTAATGACACCATCCTTGTCTGATGTCTGTAAGTCAGTGAGAGCAAAATGGTGTTTCATTTATTGACCATCATGACCCTGGTGACTACTGGCTCAGTATCAGGTACACAGCAGACACTGAATATACACTGTGTGTATGTATGAGTGTATGCCTATGTACATGCAAAAAGGTGTAAGGGTACTCCAAGCTGGTGGCCCCGTGAAACAAAGTATAGACTAGAGTCTGCCCCATGGTGACACTTTCTAGTGACTTTAGCAGAACCTCTGAGTCTGGTTCTGCAGTGGGGAGGCAATATGGCGTCATGGAGAGGACATGGGACTTAGAGGCAGAAAACCAGGGTTTGAGGGACGCCTGGGTGGCTCAATAGTTGAGCATCTGCCTTTGGCTCAGGGTGTGATCCTGGAGTCCCAGGATTGAGTCCCACATCAGGTTCCCTGCGTGGAGCCTGCTTCTCCCTCTGCCTGTGTCTCTGCCTCTCTCTCTGTGTCTCTCATGAATAAATAAATAAAATGTTAAAAGAAAAGAAAAGAAGGGCAGCCCTGGTGGCGCAGCGGTTTGGCGCTGCCTGCAGCCTGGGGTGTGATCCTGGTGACCTGGGATCGAGTCCCACATCGGGCTCCCTGTGTGGAGCCTGCTTCTCCCTCTGCCTGTGTCTCTGCCTCTCTCTCTGTGTCTCTCATGAATAAATAAATAAAATGTTTTTAAAAAAAAGAAAAGAAAACCAGGGTTTGAGTCCCAGCTCTGCCAATGCTTAGCTGTAATCATTAAACAAGTCTGTCTCTGGGCCTCAGTTTTCTGTATCTGTAAGAAGGGACTGATGTTAAAAAAAAGAAACCAACAATAGAGGGATCCCTGGGCGGCTCAGCGGTTTAGCGCCTGCCTTTGGCCCAGGGCATGATCCTGGGGTCTCAGGATCGAGTCCCACATCAGGCTCCCTATGTGGAGCCTGCTTCTCCGTCTGCCTGTGTCTCTGCCTCTCTCTCTCTCTCTCTCTCTCTCTCTCTGTCTATCATGAATAAATGAATAAAATCTTTTTAAAAATCAACAATAATAGTAATACCCATGTCCGGTGGCTGGAAATGACACTGGACTTGTGTCAGGGATATAAAGCAGCTTGTCCTTAGCAGGCATAGTGGGAGCAAGTTGTGCTCTGGGAATGTGTGTGTGAGGAGGAGGAATCGGTCCCTAGTCCATCAGCCTGGAGCGTCTACCACGTGGGAAGCCCTAGAATAATGGTCCCCCAAAATATCAGGTCCTAATCCCTGAAACCTACAAATGTTACCTTATATGGTAAAGTCCTTACAGATGTGATTTCATTTAAGATCTTGAGATGGGTGGTTATCCTGAATTATTTGGGTCCATCCAACAAAATCTGATAGCTTGAAACATCAGAAATTTATTTTCTCATACTTCAGAAGCCAGAGGTTTAAAATCAGTGCAAAGTCAGGATGTTGCCAGGGCTGTCCTCTCTCCAGAGGCTTTAGGGCGAGAATGAGTCCCTTCCCTCTTCCAGCTTCTGGTGGCTGCTAGGGTCCCTTGGCTTGTGGTCTCATCACTCCAGTCTCTGCCTCTTTGGTCACAGGGCCTTCTCCTCTTCTATCTGTGTCAAATCTCTCTGGGCCCCCCTCTTATAAGACACTTTGATTGCACTTAGGACCCACCCGAATAATTCAGGATAACCCCCCATCTCAAGATCTTAAATCTGATGTTTCAAGCTCTCAGATTTTGTTGGTCATTTATTACAGCAGCCACATGAAACTAGCACAGTTTGTTAACTCACCAGATCACCCAGCAAGCCCCTACTGGGTGCCAGGCATGGTGCTAGCCAAGGCCATACACAGTGAATAGATCAGACAAGGCCATGCCTCCCAGGGCTGACAGTGTACCAGGGGCAGGGAACAGACAGTGAACACGAAGGTAACAGACACCACTCCTTGGCTGTGTGCCAGGCATCATCATCCGTGCCTCCTGTGTGTGAGCTAAATTCATCCTCACAACCTACAACCATATGTAGGTACTGTTATTCCCATTTTATAGATGTGGAAACTGAGACACAGAGAGGCTCCCTTGAAGCCACATAGACCATAAATGGGAGAACCGGTGTTTGCTCTCAGAGCCTTGGCTCTGAATCATCTTTTGTTAGATGATAAGATCTATGAGATGATCACTGCAAAGAGTGCTGTGAAGGTAGTAGATAGGGTGGGGGGCTAGTTTAGGGGAGCAGGGAAGGGTCTCTGCAGGGAGGTGATGGTTGAGCCGAGGCCTGAAACATAAGGGGAGTCAGCCTCAGGGGAGGTTGGAAGGAAGGGAATTGCCCACCTGGCGCCCTGAGGTGGGGATGAGCTCAGAGGGACCCGGGAAACAGGAAGCAGGTGCTGGCTCTGGGGGACAGGGTGTAGAGAAGGCCGGGGCCAGCAGCATCTCCGCGGGAAGCTGCGGGTAGGTGAGGGGGAGCAGGCGAAGGGCTCCCCTGCTGATCTTGATCGCCCCACCCCAGGCATGTCTGAGCGCGAGCGGCAAGTAATGAAGAAGCTCAAGGAGGTGGTGGACAAGCAGCGCGACGAGATCCGCGCCAAGGACCGGGAGCTCGGTCTGAAGAATGAGGATGTCGAGGCTGTAAGTGATGAACCCCCGACCCCACATCCACCCTCCCAACCAGGAGATACCAACAGGGAGATCAGATCCTCCCCACGAGCAGTTCCCCTTCTCTCCCTTGGTCTCGTCCTGTGGGGTGGGGGTTCCTGCACGAAGTCTGGTAGCTTCCACACTGGAGCCACAGCTGTGGGGAGGACCCTCAGCTGAGTCTGCATTGTAACAGCGGGGGGTGGGGGGGTGGGGGGCAGGGCACTGCCCTGCTTCTTCCACACCTTGGGGAGATGCCAAGACCCAGCCAGGCTTTGTTTTGACCCTGCAGCTTCCTCCAACCCACCCTCTTCGTGCCCTTCTATGAGCAGGCCAGCATGGTCCAGGCTGCTCCAGGAACCCATACGGTGTCTCCACCTGAATTAGAAAAAGACACTCCTTTCTCAAGGCATGTTACTTCCATCTGTTGGGAAATCATCATGATACACTGACAAAACACTTACCTTCCATCTGTCATAATCATCATAGTAAATATACAAATTGCCCATCGCTTGCGTCAACAGTTATAAGAATGTGAACAAACTTCAAACAAATCATGGTGTCTCTAATATGATGGCATGCCTGTAGAAGATTTGCCCTTGTGCAGTCCACAACATGAGCTACTGTATGCAGCAGCCCCATAAATGGCTTTTCTCTTTCTCCAGCTGCAGCAGCAGCAGACTCGGCTGATGAAGATCAACCACGACCTCCGGCATCGTGTCACAGTGGTGGAGGCCCAGGGGAAGGCCCTGATTGAACAGAAGGTAGAACTAGAGGCAGATCTGCAAACCAAGGAACAGGAGATGGGCAGCCTGCGGGCAGAGCTTGGGAAGCTGAGAGAGAGGCTGCAGGGCGAACTCAGCCAGAATGGGGAGGAGGAGCCCCAGGTAAGTGGGAAGACAGCGCTGAAGCAAAATGGAAAGGTAGGGCTATGAGCTGGCTCAGGGTGGGCAAGGCTGCTTTGTTTCCCCCATTACACTTGAGGGGTGTAGGAGGAACCTGGGAGGAGGTAGGCTGTGTAGTTAACTGCGTGGGCCCTAGAGCTGGTCTGCCTTGGTTCAGATCTAGCCTGTTACTACCTCTATGACCTTGGATAAATTATTTAGCTTTTTCTGTGGCTCAGTTTCCGTGTGTCTAAGATGGGAATAATAATAGTACTTAACCCTAGATTATAATGAGAATTAAATGAGTTAACCCATTTATTTTTTTAAATCCTTTTTATCTTTTTTTAAAGATTTTATTCATGAGAGATGAGAAAGAAAGAGAGAGAGAGAGAGAGAGGCAGAGGGAGAAGCAGGGTCCATGCAGGGAGCCTGACGTGAGACTCAATCCTGGGTCTCCAGGATCAGGACCTGGGCTGAAGGTGGCACTAAACCACTGAGCCACCCGGGCTGCCCAGAGTTAATTCATTTAAAGCGTTAGCTGTTGTTATCATTACCATTATCATCTGGAGGAGTCAAAAAGGCTTTTCTGGGGATCCCTGGGTGGCGCAGTGGTTTGGCGCCTGCCTTTGGCCCAGGGCGCGATCCTGGAGACCTGGGATCGAATCCCACGTCGGGCTCCCGGTGCATGGAGCCTGCTTCTCCCTCTGCCTGTGTCTCTGCCTCTCTCTCTCTCTCTCTCTGTGTGACTATCAAAAATAAATAAAAATTAAAAAAAAAGGCTTTTCTAAGGAGGTGATTAAAAGAATGAGAGTAAACGAATAGGGAGTGGGAATGGCACATGCAAAGGCCCTGTGTTGGAGAAATTGTAGTGCAATCAAGGTAGGATAAAAAGACAAGAATGGCTGCTATGCAGTGTAAAGGAGATTAAAGTTTGGAATGAGGTCAGAGAGATGAGGCAGGGGCCAGTCCTGTAGATCAGGTAGACCACAGAGCAGAGTGTGGTCTTCTACCTCAGAGCACTGTGCTGAGTACTATTGAGGTTCAAAGAGTTAACAACCCAATGCAGGAGACAGACTTGGATGCCCTCAGCCACACTTAAGGTGGAAAGGGATTGTCTTAGTGGTAAGAGATTGTCTTTGTCTGGGTTCCTTGGAACAGAGCTTGAGAAAAGGAAAATAGGAAGGAGGTTTATGTGGGCGATGATCCCAAAGATCAGAGGCCTGAGACAGGGAAGAAGGAGAAGTGAATTTGAGTGTGTGTTACTGAGGTTGCAGTGGGAACTCAGTCCTGCTGGGACCTCTGAGAAGCATGTAGAACATGTTCCAGAACCGTCTTTCTGGAGCAGAAAGACTTGGAGCATTTATCCACATGCACCTGCCCCTGATTAGCTAAGGGTGGCTCCTGGGGGTGTTATCTCCCTGACATTCCTGGGCAGAACTTACAGAGCAGACCTCAGGGCACGAGTGGAAAGATACGCAGTGTGTGCCTGACGTGGGGCCCTGTCCACATGGGTGGGGCTGCACCACACCTGCAGCTATAATCCAGTTGGGCCCAGGGCTGCAACACGGGGTGCCAGAGGTGTCTCACCCGTAAACAAGCGCCCCCCCCAGGGGGTGTGCCAGCGACAGAGAGCTAGAACAGTTAAGTCTGATGGGGGTGGCATGCAGTTTCATGGAAGAGTTGTTCCTTTGGCTGAATGTGTGTGAACAATGCTGAGATTTTGATAGGTAGATGTAGAGGGTAGATATGCTGCTTCAGAAAAACACAGTGGACTCTTAGGGAAAAGCTTAGGGCTTATGCTTTCTTCCAGCAGATGTTTATTGACTGTTTCAGGTTTGCAGGCACTGTGCTAGTTTCTTGGGTTGCAGGTGGAAGAGGTAAGCCAGATGAGCTCACCATCAGGTTGGCTCAAGTGCCAGCACAGTTGTTAGGTATCTTATGAATTCAGGCCAGACATTTCTAGGCTCTCTGCAGGACGGGAACCTGGGATACAGTTAGGGAGGTAAGGGAAAGAAGTCTTAAAATCTTAAAAGGGAGAGGTTAGGGCTTATTTTTTGGCTAAAAGTGACAGAAGCCTAAATTGAAGTGGTTTAAGGATTTTTTTAAAAAGTGGGATTTTGGGTTGTATAGCTAAAATCTTTGAATTAAGGATGGCTTCAGGTATAGCTGATTCCAGGTGCCCAAATGATGCCATCAGATCTCTCAGCTTTGCTTTCCTCTGTGTTGGTGTTGTTCTCAGGCAGGCTCTTGCCATACAGTGGCCCCTGGTACTCTACCAGCTTTGCAACCCCAGTGAAAAGAAGTTGCCTCTTTCCCAAATTCCCAGCAAGTCTCAGGGAACCCTCTCGTGGGCCCATCACAGAACCAGTCATTGTCGCCTGAGGTCTAGAACATGCATGGTGTCCATTCTTGAGTCACATGGCTACCCCTTGTGTGCCCATCCATGCCAGCAGAGTGGAAGTGGGGCCAGCAGAGTTTCTCCAGAGGACACCTGCAAGGACTCAGCCAGGAAAAGTACAAAAACAGATGCAGGGCAGGCAGCTATGGCAGCTGTTGTCTGCAGCGCCCAGAATGCCACACACAGTGGTGGGGAATGTGGATCCCTCCACAGGGTTCAGAAGGGGAGTGATAGGATGAGCTCTGAGTTGATGGAGGACAGTTTGATCAAGAGGGAGCTGAGCACAGAC
This sequence comes from Canis aureus, assembly GCF_053574225.1. Classification (NCBI taxonomy): domain Eukaryota; kingdom Metazoa; phylum Chordata; class Mammalia; order Carnivora; family Canidae; genus Canis; species Canis aureus. The sequence goes on from NC_135637.1 coordinate 9,662,725, forward strand.
ATGGCTGTAGGGAGCCCTTTGCAATAGTCCAGACAAGGAAGGCGAGGGCTGGACCGAGTCTATGGCAGTGGGATGAAGGGGATGAGGCAGATGCCAAAAACAGCCGCTAGGTGACACTGGGCGCAGTTACCCCCCTCCTCCTCTGGTGTACCCCTTCTGGCCTCCTGTGCCCCACGAGAGCTCAGGCCTGTCTCCTCCTGGGCAGGCAGGGCTAGGTCCAAACCCAGGCCCCTGAAGATACCACCTTGGGCACAAGACCTTGAGCCCTGCTCCAGAACTATTAGCAGTGAGGACAGGGACATGTCACCCCTCCTTGGCCCTCCTGCCTGTGCGTTTCAGTTTCTCTTGCTGGCTGGCACCAAGGGGGTGGGACAGAAATGGAGGAGTAACATCAGGTAGCAGTTAGGACTAACCCACTGAGCTGCTTTGCAAGGTCTGTTCCCAAACTGGAGCTTTTGCTGGGTTTGACTCCCTGCCTCAGAGCTGGGTGGAGTTCAAGATGCTTGCCATTCAGACAGGGAGGCCACAGCTGGTGGTGGCTTTCCACCTGCTGCTGTGTGACCTGGGGCTTATGCATCACTTTGGTGCTCAGTTTTCTGTCTCATAAGTGAGGGGGATGAGCTTGACTCAGTTCAGTAGATCAAATAGTGTGGCTGGGATAGAGGGCCATGGGATCTGAAGAGGGCATAGTGAATTCTTGGCGGGATGTGAAAGCAGTGCAGGTCTTCAAGTCACGGAGATAAGACTTATGGGATGCATAGGATGTCTGGGGTAGAATATGGGGTAGACCACTCCAGGCAGGAGGAAGAGCATGAACCAGACTAGAGAAAGAACAGGCGTGGCTGGGGTCGTGGGCTAATCCTGGCACAGGATTGGTAGAGAAAATGGGAGCTATGGAGGGATCTAGAGCTGGGGAAGAGTCAATTCACATTCATGCCTTGATGATTCCAGTTCTACCCCCTAGATTCATGCAGTCCTTTCTGAGCTCTGTCACTGTGATCTCCAGTAAACAAAGCTCTTGATACGTTTTTATAATACAGTTATTAAAATATAATTCACATATAACTCAACTATTTGAAGTATACAATTCGATAGGTTTTAGTATATTCACTGTCTTGTATGTACAATCACCACTATCTAGAACATTTCCATCACCCCAAAGAGAAAGGTCATACCTGTGAGTAGCTAATCGCCGTCTCTGTCTCCCGCAGCCCCGGCCACCACAAATCTGTTTTCTGTGTCTATGGATTTGCCTGTTGTGGACATTTCTGGGAAATGGAGTTGTGGGGACATGTGGTCTGAGCAGCTCCTTCACTTAGTGTGTTTTTTCTTTTTTAATTCTTTTTTTTTAAATATTTTATTTATTTATTCACAAAAGACACAGAGAGAGGCAGAGACACAGGCAGAGACACAGGCAGAGGGAGAAGCAGGCTCCATGCAGGGAGCCCAATGTGGGACTTGATCCCGGGACTCCAGGATCACGCCCCGGGCCAAAGGCAGGTGCTGAACTGCTGAGCCACCCAGGCATCCCTGCTTAGTGTGTTTTCTAACTCATCTAGCTCCTTATGGTTTCACTGGAGGTTTCCTGCCTTTCACAGGTAGACATAGAAAAACCCCTAAGAAAATGATTTGGTGGGCTCCCTGTCTCAAGGATTTCCTATAAAATCAGTAAGAAAACTAAAGTTAGGGATGCCTGGGTGACTCAGCGGTTGAGCGTCTGCCTTTGGCTCAGGGCGTGATCCTGCGATCAAGTCCCACATCAGGCTTCCGGCATGGAGCCTGCTTCTCCCTCTGCCTGTGTCTCTGCCTCTCTTGCTCTCTCTGTGTCTCTCATGAATAAATAAATAAAATATTAAAAAAAAACAAAACTAAAGTTCATAGTTACCTACTTGACACCTCTGCCTTATGGATTTTGATATCTTAACAAGTGTTTATTTAAGTGCGCAGGGAAACGGGCCGGATGGCAGGTGGGTGAAGCCAGATTTTCTGGCTAAATGTACGCTCAGTGTGTATAGGAGTTACAGACGGTGACCAGGGCACAGTCACTCCCCTTTGCTGGGCCAGGGGCTGTTCACAAGCATGTTTGAGAGGCTGCGGGAGCATAGTGGCTTTGATATGCCCAGGCAGAGGGAGTGGGCCTAGGAGGCCGGGCCTTAGGACACAGGTGGAGGATGTTAACCTCCCTTAGGCCACTCTGGTCCTACTGCTTGTCAGCAGGCCTCTCGGGCCTCTCTGGGGAGCACTCAGCACCTCAGGGCATATCCTTCAACTGTGTCCAAAGTGCCTCCAGGGACCAGCAGACAATCCTTGATAACCCCAGGCACCTCTGTCGTCCCTCATGGAGTAAAACTAGAAGACCCGCTGCTGATGGGCCTGATTTCCATGCTGAAAAGCGCCGTTTCAGTCTCTCTCCCAGGGCAGGCCAATCCAAGAGCACCTGCTGGCCTCCAGAAAAGCTGGAGCCCCAGGCTTTCCTTCTTCTGCATTTCCAAGCAGTGGTCCCAGCAGTCAGGACTTTTTATGCCTCTGTCTGGGAATCCCCCAAGCTCTAATGCATCAGGTTGCTACCCTGATCAGAGCCCATCCCTTCTCCAGAGAAAAAGAACTCCGGTCTGAGGAAACTCTTTGGTGTCTTGGGTGCTTCCAGCCCGTGGGGGTGAGTGGGAACCTGTTGTGTCCAAAGAGCATGTGTTTGGAGGAATCTCTGGTGTCTAGGTGGGAAGGGCCCTTAATTATATTACTGGATTATCAGGGGCTAGATGGGGAAATGAAGACCCAGAGAGGATGAGGCTGCTTGCCCAAAGGGCTCTTTGGAAATGAGGGTTTGGGAACTCTCATGAAGAGCTTTATGCCTTCCCCAGGATGTGTGGATCCCTTCCAGATGGCCCCTCTTGGAGACAGAGAGGCACAGACTTGCCCCAGTAAATGGCCGGGCAGAGCCAGAGTTATCTGGGAAGGGAGGGGCTAGAGGGAGGGAGGAGCCTGAGGGGTCCTTGGCAGTGGCTGCCAGTGCCTATGGGGTCCAGGCACGGAAAGAAAAAGGGGTAGGGGCTGAGCAGGCATGGAAAGAAAGCGTAAAAGGCAATAGCTGCCATGTAGAACCAGCCCAGTGTTACCATGTGGCCCAGTGTGACCCAGTCTTCCAATATTCTTTCCAAAAGGAAGCCCAAGACCCAAACTTGTGTGAAATCTGTCAATATAAATCCATTGGGGACTAATTCCAAAATGTTTTAGAACACAGTGAAGGCCAAATGCCAAACAAAATGGCCAGAGGGCAAGGGGCTCGGGGAAGGCCGACTTCCTGGTGAACTCCTATGCATTCGTCAAGACCCCATGCACAGAGACTATGTCCATAGTTTTTTTTTTTTTTTTTTAAGATTTTATTTATTTATTCATAGAGATGCAGAGAGAGAGAAAGAGAGGCAGAGACACAGGCAGAGGGAGAAGCAGGCTCCATGCAGAGAGCCTGATGTGGGACTCCATCCAGGGTCTCCAGATCACGCCCTGGGCTGCAGGTGGTGCTAAACCGCTGCGCCACTGGGGCTGCCCGAGACTACGTCCATAGTAACATCTTCCATGATCCTTCCCAGTTAGACTTTGATGTCCTTGCACCTCTTATTATATGACCCTGTAAGCCTCCCTCCAGTCCTACCCGATTCATCTCATTACTTAGTGCCCAGCAGGCACAGAGTTGATGTTCAATGAATGTTGAATGTTTATCAAGAAATCCATTTATTTACTGAATATTAATATAGACATTCAAGGAGGGGATCCCTGGGTGGTGCAGTGGTTTGGTGCCTGCCTTTGGTCCAGGGCGCGATCCTGGAGACCCGGGATCGAGTCCCACGTCGGGCTCCCGGTGCATGGGGCCTGCTTCTCCCTCTGCCTGTGTCTCTGCCTCTCTCTCTCTCACTGTGTGCCTATCATTAAAAAAAAAAAAAAAAAAAAAAAAGACATTCAAGGATGCTTTGTAGTTAACTTGGGCAGGGTAAGAGAAGGGAACTGGCATTAGTGAGTGCCTGCTATATAGCAGCCCCTTGCTATGCAGGGTCTTGGGTAGAGGACACCATCCAGCTGTGTGGCTCTGCAGGAGGTAGATGCTGAAGACATACCCTGAGGACACAGCTCACCTGAAGGTGTGGCATCAGCAGATGCCTGGAATACCTTTTTGGGAAGTTAAATCATCCAGGATTTACTCCCTACTCCCTACTCCCACTTCACTGCCCAGTGGAGTCCACTGCCCTACCCACTGTCCAGACTTGGGGGTGGCATCTGTTAGGTGTCCATTCTCTGCTGCAGCCAGGTGCCTCCCCTGTTCCCTGCCAGCTCCTGCTCAGGCCCACTCCCCCCACCTGTGCCTGCTGGGTGACTCTTCTGTCACCTGATCTTCCCTAGTGGGTGGTGTCTCCTTTCAAGTGTCCTTTCCAGAACAGCCCGTCCTGACTCTCCCAGGACACAGGCTCTCAGCTCTGCCGTCCTGGGTCCTTCAACATCCTGGCCTGGCATCTCCATTTGGGTCAGAATGCCTTCCTCCCGGTAGTGCTGTGGGGGTTTTGGGGAGTGTGGGGGTGGAGGAAGGTCTCTGTTTCTTTTTTTTTTTTTTAAGATTTTATTTATTTATTCATGAGAGACACAGAGAGAGAGAGAGGCAGAGACACAGGCAGAGGGAGAAGCAGGCTCCATGCAGGGAGCCGGACGTGGGACTCAATTCTGGGTCTCCAGGATCACACCCTGGGCTGAAGGTGGCGCTAAACCGCTGAGCCACCGAGGCTGCCCAAGGTCTCTGTTTCAATCCCATTTCCCCGTTCTAGAGTTCCCCCATTGTTGTCCTGAACTTCTGTCCACCCCTTCTAGTGGATGATGGGATGTTGGGGACTCAAGGGGGTTGGGAACACCAGGAAAGGACAGGCCACCTGCACATCTGGCCAGCTGACTTGGGGGCAGCTTGCAAAAACTTCCTTGCTTTCAAAAAATGGAAAAAACGCAAGTGTTGGTGAGGATGTGGAGAAGTGGGACCTTCCCACACAGCTGGCCGAATGTAAAGTAGGGAAGCTGCTGTGGAAAACGGTTTGGTGGTTCCTCAGACAGTTACACACAGTCACCATGTGACCTGGCAGCTGCTCCCGGAGGTGTACACCCACCCAAAAGCACGAGAGCAGCTGATGAGACAATCAGGCAGATCCTTGTACACAGATGTTCACGGCAGCACTAGTCACACTAGCCAAAAGGTGGAAACAGCTCAGATGCCCACTGTGGCATATCCACACATGGGAATAGTATTCAGCCATGAAAAGGAATGGAGCACTGACTCACTAGAGCATGGATGAGCCTTGAAAACGTGATGCTAGGTAACAGAAGCGAACACAAATGATTCCATTTATTCAAAATGTCCAGAAAAGGCAAATCCATGGAGATAGAAAGCAGATGGTGGTCACCAGAGGCTAGGGGCAGGGGAAGAGGGTATTGGGGAGTGACCATTAATGGTTATGGAGTTTCTTTTGGGGTGATGAAAATGCTGTGGAACTAAAAAAAAAAAATGTTGTGGAACTAGACAGAGGTGGTGACTGCATGGCATTGTGAATGTACTAAAAAGCTGCTGGATTGTATATTTTTAAATGGTCGATTTTAAGTGTATATTACTACAGTTTTGGTTTCTTTGTTTTGTTTTTTCTTTTTGTTTAAAAAAAAAGAAAAACACCTTGCTGTGAGAAAGGGAGAGAGGATAGGGTTTGGGTCTGGCTGGGGCAGTGACTTAGCATGCTAGGATCCATCTGCGTGACCTGCATGGAAGAGAAATGCTCGGGATCCCTGGGTGGCGCAGCGGTTTGGCGCCTGCCTTTGGCCCAGGGCGCGATCCTGGAGACCCGGGATCAAATCCCACGTCGGGCTCCCGGTGCATGGAGCCTGCTTCTCCCTCTGCCTGTGTCTCTGCCTCTCTCTCTCTCACTGTGTGCCTATCATAAATAAATAAAAAAAATAAAAAATTAAAAAAAAAAAAAAAAGAAGAGAAATGCTCTGCATCTGCACACCTGCTGGGATGTTACATGCCCACCCACCCCATTCCACCCCACCCCACCCCACCCCCGCTCCCACAGACTGCCAGTGCACAGATGCCCTTAGCCACTGGGGAGGAGAGGGCTTGACCAGAAGGCCAGTAACAAATGGGAAAACATATGTGATTTTAATGTCAGATGAAAAGGGAAGAAAAAAATTGTACTTAAGCTCTGATTTTAACAACTTTGGCCAAAGTAGCAATTTTTTTTTTTTTTTTTTTTTTTTAAGATTTTACTTATTTATCCATGAGAGACACAGAGAGGCAGAGACACAAGGCAGAGGGAGAAGCAGGCTCCATGCAGAGAACCTAGTGTGGGACTCGAACCCGGGACCCCAGGATCATGCCCTGGGCTGAAGGCGGCGCTAACCTGCTGAGCCACCCGGGCTGCCCAAGCAGTGGTCTTATTAGCAGTGGTCTTAGTAAGAATATCAGAAGAGAATGTAGGCAAAAGAAAGCAGATTTATGAGGGTGGCAGCATGTGAGTCGTGCTGTTTCTTCTCCTTGGACTCCTTGTCCTGTTATTTGTAATAAGACCCCGAGGCAGGTGGGGAGGCACCAGGACTGCAGGTCTGGCTATTGAGAAGGCGAACAATGAACAGGTGGCCCGTGGCTTTCATCTCCAGAGGGACGCTGACTGCACAGAACGTGAGCACAGGCCGCCTTCGAGTTCTTAAAATAGCGCCCTCGGCAAGCTGCAAAGGCCCCGGGAGGGTGGGGAATTTGGGCTGTGGCAGAATGTGGAGTGGGTGCCGGTGGTGGCCGCCAGGAATTCATTAGCAGCATCTCTGCCTCCTCCAGACGGAGCCAGGCGGGGAGGAAAGCATCTCCGAGGCAGAGAAGGTGGCCATGGATCTCAAGGACCCCAACCGCCCCCGGTTCACGCTGCAGGAGCTGCGGGACGTACTCCATGAGAGGAATGAACTCAAGTCCAAAGTGTTTTTGTTGCAGGAGGAGCTGGCGTACTATAAGAGGTGAGTGTCCCGGGAGCTCCCAGGCTGGCTCCTTTCTGGGGTTGTACGAAGTCTTGGGAAGACAAGGATTGCATCTGTCTCCATTCTGGGGCTCCTGTCTGGCCTGAAGTACTTGGACACACGTTCTCAGTCCCTTTCTGAAACTCTTAGGTTCAGGTGCGTTTTATAATTCAGAACTTCCCGGCTGTTAGGAAGGAATAGTCCACAGACTGTGTATACGTGATATACACCACTACGGTCCGGGGCAACTCCCCCAAATCAAACATGTTAATATTTTTACAGTGAGAGATGTGAATACTCATACTAAATAGGATAACCATTACAATCAGGCTCAGGAAAGTTCATTTCAGGTTTTGCCACCAAATGAATGACCAAAAATGAATTTTCATTTTTAGAGCTTTTTGGATTTTAGAATTGCAGATAAGAGACGGTAGAGCTGTACAGCGTTCGTGTGTGTTCATTCAGCCCACGGCCAGTGAGCTCCTTGCATTTATTAGAGTTGTACTGTCTGATATGGTAGCCACTAGCTGTATGGCTATTTACATTTATATAAGTTAAAATAAAGTTCAAAATCCAATTATGGGATGCCTGGGTGGCTCAGCAGTTGAGCACCTGCGTTCGGTTCAGGGCATGCATGATCCTGGGGTCCTGGGATCAAATCCTGCATCAGGCTCCATGCATGGAGCCTGCTTCTCTCTCTGCTTATGTCTCTGCCTCTCTCTCAATATATATCTCTCATGAGTAAATAAAATCTTTAAATAAAGATTAGGGATCTCTGGGTGGTGCAGCGGTTTGGCGCCTGCCTTTGGCCCAGGGCCCTATCCTAGAGACCTGGGATCGAATCCCACGTCAGGCTCTCGGTGCATGGAGCCTGCTTCTCCCTCTGCCTATGTCTCTGCCTCTCTCTCTCTCTGTGTGTGACTATCATAAATAAATTTAAAAAATTAAAAAAAAAGAACTTTTAAATAAAGATTAATAAATAAAATCCAGTTCCTCAGGTGTACTCACCACATACTCATTCAGCTTCATACACACTACCCCTATTGTTGGTTTCTCAAGACACCCCACACTTGTTTCTACCGCAGGACCTTTGCACATGCTGGTCTTGTAGCTGGGAAAACATTTCCCTTGGCTCTTCCCATGGTTCACTCCTGGTCATTCAGGATTCAGATCAGAGGTCACCTCAGTGAGGCTTCCCTGCCCCATTACCATCCATCCAAAGGAATGCCCTGTTCTGGTCACTGTCACTTCACTTGGTTTTACTTTTTTTATGGCCCTTCACCATCTTATTTCAAGCCTGTTCATTAATGTGCTTGTTTTATTGTCCGTTTCCATATCAGGCTATGACAACATGAGATTAGAAACCGTATTTGTCTTGCTCATGGCTAAGTTCTGAAGTCTTAGAGTAGAGCTTAGCATGGAGTAGGTGCACAACAAATACCTCTTAAACAGGAAGCCAGAAGGAAGGACAGATGCACCAGGTGTGGTCCCTGATCCAGTAGGGAAAATAAGAGGTGCACAGAAAATACAGTGCCACATATTTTTATTGAAAACCCACTCTAGGGCAGCCCTGGTGGCGCAGCAGTTTGGCGCCGCCTGCAGCCCTGGGTGTGATCCTGGAGACCTAGGATCGAGTCCCGCATCGGGCTCCCTGCATGGAGCCTGCTTCTATTCCTCTGCCTTTGTCTCTGCCTCTCTCTCTGTGTCTATGAATAAATAAATAAAATCTTAAAAAAAAAAAAATGAAAACCCACTCTACTCCTGGCACACAAGAAAGTTTCACTGATACTGTGTGAACTGGCTGTTCAAAGGGAGAGACCACTTCTTGGGATGGGGGTGGAGGTAGAAATCAGGAAGACTTCATGGAGGGGGTGGCATTTGAATTGGGCTTTCCCTAAAGGATCGGGTACTGTCCAGGTATGGGAGAGCCGTATTCCAGATGGAAGAGACCACAAAGAGATGGAGACAACATTTGGCAAGGTCAGGAAACAGGAAGTACTTCTATGTGGCTAGAGTCTTCAAAGGAAACTGAAAATTGCCTTTTTGAGATGTGGGTTCCTTTCCTGAAATTCTTCACATTTGACCCACTAGACCAAAGAGACCGTAGGTACCTATGTCCACTGCCTTCAGGGCTGACCCCTTCTCTTAGCTGGCCATAGCCATTGCTAAGAGGCCAGTTCCCTGGGCGAAGAGACTGTTGGGGCACAGGCCACTTTTGCCATCTTCCTTGGTCCCCTTATTCCCAGTATAAGCCCTACCAGACCATCAGACAACACCCTTCTGGAATATTCCAGCTCTCACAGAATTTTTGCCTCTCTTATTTCACGCCTCTCAACTCCTTCCAGTGAAGAAATAGAAGAGGAAAATCGAATACCCCAACCTCCACCAGTCGTCCACCCGAGAATGTCTCCCCAGCCGGAGTCTGGGATCAAGCGACTGTAAGTGATGTGCTTGCAGAGTGTGGGGCTGCTCACTCATGGCTGACCTGGTGGTTCACATAGCCTCTTACTTCCAGGCACCTGCTCCAGGGCCAGGCTTGTCACTAACCACCTCTGCTGAGATAGGCTTAACCCCTGGAGCATGTTGGGCCTGGCCCTCAACTTTGAGTTCATCTTCACACCTGAATGCTGAGTTCCTCCTGGGGGTCCCCAGGCAGAGAGGTTTGGGTAAGGCTGAGAGGGTGGAAAGGGGGCTTGGGGTCTGTGGCTAAAGTTCAGGGCTTGAGTGTGTCAGGTGGAGCATGTCTCTGAGCAGCAAGTAAGGCTGGTGGGGGAGATTGATGCTTCCAAAGGATTTACAACCCCAGCTTGCAAAGATCTGCAGTAGCCCCTGGTCCACCTCATCTATGCGTTTCTGTGATGATTCTTCCACGCCCCCATTCCCCAGTATGTATTTTTTGCTACATAATAATACATGCAGAGCCAGGCCCTGCTTGGTGTGGGCAACACATAAGAAAGAAAGAACTTAGCCTTGCCTTCAACAAGACCTTAAGCTACTTGAGTCTTTCTTTATGTCAGAAGATCCCTTTTTTGGTTCTGAGAGTTTGTAGACCCTCCCTAGGGGGAGGAGAAAAACTACACATACAGTTTCGCATACAGTTTCAGGTTTGTTGACCTTTGCAGCCCTTCAGATAAAAGGTGAAAACCTGTGGTCTAGTTAGCTAATATGTGCTAAGAGCCTACTATGTGCCAGGTACCATTCCTGCAGATAGGTGATCTCATTGAGTCCCCACCATACCCCTGTGTCATAGAGGCACTGTCATTCCCATTTTACAGTTAAGGAAACTGAGGCAGCTGCCTAAGGACATTCAGCTCTTAAGAGGCAGAGCCAGGGTTCAAACCTAGGCAGCCTGGCTCCAGAGCCCACATTTCCAGCTATTTGAAGGGTGTGCATCCTCACACTGTCATCTTGTAGCCTTGTTATCTCTCCCAAGAGGGTCTTCCTGGCTCTTGACCTTCCAGCTGTACCCATGGCTTATTACAGAAGAGGCCTCCTCTTTTTCTCCCAAACTTTGGCAGAGGCTTGGGTTGGAAAGCCACTAGGAGAGTGTGTGGAGAGTAATTGGGGTATTACTTGTGTGCGTCAACCTTTAAAAACCAGTTACATTAGGAAATTCTTGGCTAGCTCTTACCCTGTGAAGTGACTTAATGCTCAGCAGTGGTGGACCGGAAGGGGAATGCAGAATGTGTGCAGCTTTGTGGCTGCTGGAGTCTCTACTCTTGGGAAGAGGTGGCTGCCCTATAGAGTGTGTGCGTGAACCCGTAGCTCCTTCCCCAGCCTCTCTTGCCAGCCTCACATTGTTTATTTGCTTGCCCCTCGATCTCTGCATGGAATCTCTGGTTCTGGTTAGGGATCCGTACTTACTGGGAGTGAAGCTTGGAACCAGAAAGCCTTCCTCTGAATCCCAACACCATTTGGCCATGTATTAGTAATCTAACATTGGCAATTGAAATTCAGCTCTAACTTAAAAACTGTTGGCTAAGGAATCCAAAATTCCCAGGACATGCTGGCTTCAGGTTCAGCTGGATCCAGGCCTTGTCATCAGGTCTCTGCCTCATTCCCTCTACCTCTGGCTTGGTTTCCCTTTATGTGGGCTGTATTCTTGCACACACTGTCCCTCAGGATGCCAACATGGCAGACATCAGCTCAGGCTTCTACTTTTGTCTACAACTCCAGTGGGAAGAGAATTTTCCACAGAGTCATGAAATTGAGTCTTACTGGCTCAGACTGGGTCACATGACCTCCATTCCAACCACAGGGCAGTGCATCCATTGGACAGATCCAGGTCTCCCTATGCCTGGGGCTGGGATAGCTCTAACTTGGTCTCGTTCAGATGGATGGAAATTAGGGGAAGTACAGGCCCCAGGCAGATCAGAGGGCTTGGCAGACAGAAGGAATGGGCATCCGCTGTAGCCTTATGGAGAGGGAGCCCTTTGGTCTCGATCTATGATGTACTCGGTCCCCAGGGAAACTCTCACCTTTGGGTGGGAGAAATGCTAAGAAATGGGATTTCCCCAGTGCTAAGAAATGGGATTGACTTTGCTTAAACTCTGAGCCACCTGCCAGCCCCACGCACAGGTAAGGTCAAGCATAATCGATTCTGTGTTTTAACCCAAAGTATAGCTTTGGGTTAAAAGCTGGGGGGAGCAGAGTCTGCCCCTGGGCTGAGGAGGGGCGGGACCAAGAGAGCAGCCCTGGGCTTCCTTAACAGTTCATTGCGAGGTCTTTCAAAGTCAGTTTTTAGCATCTTCCTGTGTGTTGCATGTACCACACCTCCAGCGCTGTAATTCTGAGACGTGTGCATTTCTGAGCCTGCCTTCCAAAAGCTGGGCTGCCCTGATTTTGTGGTCAGTTTTCTGCTCTGGTCCACTTTCCTCAAAGACAGGCAATTAAGAGCTGGCTTTTACAAATCCCAAACTGGGTAAAATCCAGAGGAAAGTTATCAGAATTAGCCAACAATCTTCTTCCCGCTGGTTCTTCTACTCACACCTGAATAGGCTGTGGTGTTGAGTCCTCTTTTCCAGATTGTTCCACAAAGGATCCTGGGCTTTTTTTCCCCGTTAGTGTGGCTTCTGACTGTTCAGCAAGACCTGGGGCTCTGAGCCTGGTAGGAGAAGCAGCTGGAATTGGGGAGCCAGAGAGACAGAAACAGAGAGGGAGGGAGTTCAGAATCCCCCATCCAGAGGGTGCAGGTGGCCAGTCCTGTGGCCACCCCAGCCTTCTAGGGGATGATTAGAGGATCAGACTGGCACAAAAGGCTTTTTACCAGCCCAGGCAGGACACTGGTTGCCATTGTCCATCTCGGCTGCTGACGGGGAGCCGCATCAGTGCGGCCCATGATCCCAGAGCCAAGGGTAGGGACTCATCTTCCCTGGGGCCTGGAGCAGGGACTGGCAAGTCTTAAGACAATTTCATGCCTACCTCCCTTTCCATCCCTCACACCTCTGGCACCTGATGGGTCCACCTGTCCCTTCACCCTTGCTTTTGTGGAATAGTGGTTGCACAGCCTCTATGGTACAGGTTGTGGCTGCTTTCCAGCTGAGCCTCACGCCCTAGACCAGTTTCCTCCATCCACCAACTCGTAAACAGTAACTACCACGGAGGTTTGAAGCAGCTTCATCAGTTCACACCACCTAAGGCATCTTCCACCCTGTCAGAGACTCAGAGTGGGAATGATTAGCCCCATTTCTCAGATGAGTCAATGGGCCTGGAGAAGCCCGTTGACTTCCCCTTAGATCATACGATTGGGAAGGGTCAAAGCTGGGATTCGAACCTATTCCTTCTGCCTCCCAGCCCCCTTCCCCTCAGCCCATGCCAAGTCACCAGCTGCGGGCTGACTGCCCGGTTCCCTTATCTCTCAAGTGCACCACGAGCCAGGGACATCAGCGTCTGCATTTCTGAGCTGCTGAAGGGAACCAGAAACTCCTGCTGCCGGTCCAAACTGTGCCCAGAAGACGGTCCAAGAATAGCTTGTGACTGAGCAGCTGCCGGCTGGAGAGTCCAGGTTGGCACCGCCTGGGAAGGTCACGAGGCAGCGCTGAGTGACTCCAGCACTGTCCTCCATGGCCACCAGGCACCAGCGCCCCCTTTGTGCGGTATCCGTCCCTCAATCAAAGGCCTGCAGACTCACAGCAGCTCTCTGCTGAACGGGGTGCGGGGGCTGACCCGGGAGGCAGGAAGCAGGCAGCAGGGACACAGGGACAGCCAAGGAAGCTATGGAGCAGAACAGCTGGTCACACACACTGGCAAGGTCGGCCTTCAGAGTAGGTGGCCCCCGAAGCATCAAACAGAGGCAGGAGTGCATTCTATCCCTGTCCTACCCACCACCCTCCTCACTTGAGCCCAGAAATAGCTTCTTCACAGCTGCCTGTTGGGCCGCCTGAAATGCCACCGTCACCACTTCTTTGGATTGAGTCTTCTGGAAACCAACAGCGAGGAGGGAGTAGGTAAAACCAGCTACACCATATCCAGAACATAAACTTTTGACTGATATAAGCCAGTCTTTTTTCGAGGAAGAGGCTGCCCCTCTAAAGGAAGTGGTCCCTGCAGGGAGGCACTTGGAATAAGGCCGGGAGTTCAGTTACTCGGCCAGAACTCTCCAGGTGTCCCAGGGCCCTTGGGTACCGATCTGACCCCTGATGGGACCTCAAATGAAGTCCAGCATTTCCAGGTGGGCAAACATGTCACCTTGTGTCTTTGGGGGGGGGTCCCTGTTAGGCCGAGAGGGGTCCCAGCAGAGGTCGGAGCAGAACCATGTGGCTCGGAGTCCCCTGGAAAGCCAGCCGTGCCTGACAGCCTGGTCTTGGGGGATTGGGCCCATTTGTTTGACAAAAGGTATCCCCTTTTGTCATCACCATGATTAGACACCTATGTGGTTCTGCCAACACGCCAACTCTCCAGCTACTCCGTGAAGTGTATTGGAGGTAAATCCAAACACAGGTAATCCCAAACTTCATCTGAAACAGTCATTCCTCTTTTCCCAGCCAGCATCTAAAAAAGAAAAATCAAAATTGTTCAAAATAAGCTCTGGTGGCTTGACTGGAGTTTTGTCTTCATTTTGCTTGTCAAAACAAGGGACTATCAGCTCTGATTTATGCCAGGAGGGTGGCTCATGCAGGCTCCCTGCCACAGCTCTCCTGCCCAGCCCACCCTGGCTGCCTCTTCTCTCCTGGGTGCCCCCTGGCTGCCTTTGGGGCACGGAGCCTGCAGTGCATGGCAGTTGGGGGAGATGTGTTAGAAGACACCCGAGGGTGTCACCACTAACCCACGGCAGGTTTGACTCCTTCCTTCCCAAACCCCGGGCCACCGTGTCTTCCCTTCGGGCTGTGTGAGTGTGCTGGGGCTGCTGCCGTCAAGGACCACAGCTCGGAGCCTTTGTCCCACGCTTTGGAGGCGGGGTGTCCCAGAGCCAGGTGTTGGCAGGGTCCCTTCCTTGCGAGGGCTGTGAGAGAACATTTGGTGCCTCTCCCAGTTTCAGTGGTTTGCTGGCAATCTTTGGCCTTTTCGGCATGTAGAAGCATCGCCTGTACCCCTGCCCTCATCTTCACATAGCGGTCCTCCTGTGTGTGTGCCTGTGTCCTGATTTCCCCTTTTACAAAGATCTACTCTTCTCTAGTATAACTTTATCTTAATGGATTACTTCTACGAGGATCCTATCTCCAGATACAATCGCTTTCTCAGGTGCGGGGGTTAGGGCTTCACCAGGATTTTGAGGAGGGAGATTCAGTTCCACCCATGACATCTACCAGAAGCAAACCCTTCAGCTGGTATGTGTGGAATGTGTTTATTTTTCATGCCTCCCTGTTTTTATCTTCTCTGTGTCTATCTGTACTTTTCTAACCAGGATCTTTACAGCCATAATGCCCATGGTAGCAGCTGGACTGATCATAGATGACCCCACACTGCAGCCCATCCGACGACTTGTTGCCCTTGTAGGCACTGTGTTTTTCTAGTTTCGTTTTGAGCTATGCCTTTGGAATGTGTGCTGCGAATCTGCTGAGGCTGGCCCGCCTTCCTTGGCCACTTTAGCTGCATGGCCATCACCTGCGTGTTGCCATGTGAAGTGGGTGTCGAGTGTGATTTCAAACGTGCACTCGTGAGTCTCGGTCTGCACGAGTGATGCCGTGCAATTCTCGGCTCTGTCACCGATAATTCTTTTTGTCTTTTTCTGTTTCCATCCTAAAAACCACCTTGTCCATGATCCAGTAAAGAAGGTCCTTTAAGTGACGGGTCAGTAATCAACGCCCACTGTGCCCGCCCCCTCCCTCCACCATGGACCCTCACCCTCAGAGTGACACTAACGCTGTGTTTTTGACTTTCATACCCTAGCTTTCTAAACCGCTTTGTTTCGCCAAGCCAGTATTGGAAAGCCATTTGGTCTTTTAAAAAAAGGAAGAGCAGAAGAGGGGACCAACGCTTTCTTTCTCTCTATGTCCCCTTGAACAGGAAGTGGCATGTGGCTTTCCCGCTTGAGTCAGGTAGAGGTGAAATGTTACAGTGATGTGTGGCAGCTGTATTTTTGGCCAGCTAATTGCCCTGATTTCACCATGGAAAGGGCTCACAAATAACCCGGTATGAACATTGTGCCTTCATTGATCAGTATACATATCTGTTGTAGAGAAAAGAAACTTTCACTGGGAGGGAGAATTTCTCCAGATACACGTGGCTTGCCCCAACTTTACAATGAAAAACCACTTTATTCCTGGTAGGAGGTGATCGTAGGATCCAGTAGCCACAGAATAGTAAAATCATTTTCACCCAGATGTGATTAAAATGGAACTAACTCCATAGGCCACAGCACTGTAGGGGGAAAAAAAAGACTAATAGGTGAACAGCCAGAGGGAAGTAAAAATAGTTGCTCTAAAGCTTCAGTTTCTCAGCGGTGCATTTCTATTCCTGCCCCTGGGAAACATAACATAGCTATTCTCTCTCTCCAAGTTCAGAAACCAAAATTCAAGAGTAACAACTCAGTGAGAATAGAATGAATCTCATTAGAAAGTAGGAGTATCAAAGGACAGTGAGCAGGTTAGGAAAGATTTTTGGAGGAAATTAAAAGTGGGCCACTTCGAGTTTACTGGCCAGGGTCCTGGCCTTTGGAGCTGGAGCTAAAGCAGACCTTGTTTTAAATGGGCCAGTTTTGGGGCACCTGGATGGCTCAGTCTGTTAAAGGTTCGACTCTTGATTTCAGCCCAGGTCATGATCTCAGGGTTGTGGAACTAAGCACGGTGTCGAGCTCTTGCACTGGGCGTGGCACCTGATTAAGATGCTCTATCTCCCTCTCCCCCTGCCCCCCTCCAAAAAAAATTAATGGGCCAGTTTAGGAGTGCCTAGATGGTTTAGTCCACAGAGTGTGTGCCCCCCCCCCTTTTTTTAAGAAAGGGCACAGGGGTTGGGTGGGGGGCAGAGGGAGAAGGAGAGAGAGAATTTTAAGCAGGCTCCATACCCAGCACAGGGCCAAACACAGGCCTCAATCTGAAGACCCTGAGATCATGACCCGAGCTGAAATCAAGTCAGACACTTAATTGACTGAGCCGCCCAGACACCCGGAGCGTGTGACTCTTAACCTCAGGTTTGTGAGTTCAAGCCCTACATTGGGTGTGGAGCCTATTTAAAATAAAATTTTTTTAAAGTTTTTTTCTTTTTTTAAATGGGCCAGTTTATAAGCTTTTTGCCTGTGATTTCTACCTTCATCCTTCAGGCATCAGATGGTTCACTTTGATCAATGATCAGTAGTCACAGCTATTTTTGGTTTGGGGTTTGTTTTTTTTGAGAGAGAGTGAGTGGGGCGGGAGGGATAAAGGGAGGTCGGACAGAGGGAGAGGGAGAAACAGAATCTTAAGCAGGCTCTATGCTCAGCAGATCCTGACACAGGGCTCCATCTCATGATCCTGAGATCATGACCTGAGCCACCCAGATGCCCCAGTAATCACAGATGTTTTAAAAAGACCTCTTGGGGGGATCCCTGGGTGGCGCAGCGGTTTAGCGCCTGCCTTAGGCCCAGGGCGCGATCCTGGAGACCCGGGATCGAATCCCACGTCGGGCTCCCGGTGCATGAAGCCTGCTTCTCCCTCTGCCTGTGTCTCTGCCTCTCTCTCTCTCTCTGTGTGACTATCATGAATAATATAAAAAAAATAAAAAAAATAAAAATAAAAAGACCTCTTGGGGATCCCTGGGTGGCACAGCGGTTTGGCGCCTGCCTTTGGCCCAGGGCGCGATCCTGGAGACCCGGGATCGAATCCCACGTCGGGCTCCCTGCATGGAGCCTTCTTCTCCCTCTGCCTGTGTCTCTGCCTCTCTGTCTCTCTCTGCGTGACTATCATGAATAAATAAATAAAATCTTTAAAAAAAATAAAAATAAAAATAAAAAGACCTCTTGGTCTACATTAGTTGCTGCTATGTAGCAAGTTCTGGTGCTGACTTCTAAGGGCTTTTGCCCTCAAATCAATTTTTGACACTGTAAATTGGTGTTTTCCCCAATTTCATTTGCATATAATATTTAGTGTTTATCTAATGACAGAACCATGTGTGCTATTACTTATTTTTTAATTGTCTCATTTTTCTAAAATACTTTCAGCTCATCTCTAGCAGTAATATCCATGAAATCTGGGCTTTGATGTGCTGCATATGTACTTTCCTGATTCACATTACATAACGTAAATTAAAAACATCCATCTCTTTATGTCAGAATCATCTTAAACTCTGTGTGGCTTTCAGTTATTACCTTCTCTGCATCATTAGGGTAGAAAAACTCCAGATGTGTATTTCTAGTCGGGTTGTTTTTTGTTTTGTTTTGTTTTTAATTCATGAGAGACACAGGTAGAAAGAGAAGCAGGCTCCCCAAGGGGAGCCTGATGTAGGACTCGATCCCAGGACCCTGGGATCACGCCCTGAGCCAAGGGCAGATACTCAACCACTGAGCCACCCAGGTGCCCCTCTAGTTGGTTTTTATTTCCACTGATAATGGGAAGAGACTGTCACCAGTGCTTAACCAAGAGATGAGATGCATCACACATCACATATGTACATGCCCTTTTCACACTGTATCACCTCCCAGGTTTGGTGACAATGACATGCAGAATCCCCTGCTGCTTTCTCAAATAACTTTGACTTGCACCCCCACTTTTTCTTTCACACCTTGAATTGATTTGCTTCCTTCTACATTTGCTGCTGTCTGTCCTGGCATTGCAAAAAAAATCTTTAAAGTGCACAGAGGGCTGGCTTTCATTTCCTTCTCTCCCTTCCAAAAGGTTTAGCTTCTTCTCCCGAGATAAGAAGCGTCTGGCCAACACGCAGAGGAACGTGCACATCCAGGAGTCGTTTGGCCAGTGGGCCAACTCCCACCGTGATGACAGTTACACGGAGCAAGGACAGGAAGCCCTGCAGCACCTGTGACCACAGCCCGCCTCCACCCTGGGACCTGAATTATCCACCGCCAGCGCCAGCAGTGGGACCTGGCAGCTTCAGGTGTTGCTACCTTGCACACCTCTCGGTTCAGATGCACCCCTAGAACTGATCCCTCAAACAAACTGCTTTGAGGAAGCACACTGAAAAACTGATGCCAAACTCTAAAGAAATGTTTATTTATACCCAGGGCTATGACCGTTTATAATAGATGACTGATCCCTTAGGATATATATTTAATAACACCATGAGCAGAGGCCAGACTTTTGCATTAACTTCAGTAACACAAGCTTCTTTAAGCCAAATACATCACATGCCACTATAATTACTGTTTGACTTACTTTGTATGAAATTCCGTGTAGGGGTTTTATTAACACATTTGTCGTACTGAAGTGGGAGGCAGGAAGCAGTAGATTTTCCTTATATCTCTCATGAAATTGTTGTGGTGGTAGCTCAGTACATAGGATGCATCCATTAGATAAGCAGGATAAGCCTCCAAAGTCACCAGACAAGCTGGCCCCACTTAGATGTGAGGCAACAGAAAATATGGTCCTCCTAACCCAGAAACTGGAGATGACTTTGCAAGAGCCAGTGGTTCTCTTTTGCACCTTGTTACTGATATTGCCTAGAGCATGTAACGAGTGCCTTGGAATCGGCTGGGAGTTATGCAGTACTAACCAAACAAAGTTGCTAAGGATGAGACATTGCAACCCTTTTCATTTCTTGTTTGTATTTTTTCCCCCTCAGCTTCTTTCTTTATCTTTAAATACATCAAACAGTCTCCTCTAAAGAAGACCAATGTACCAGAGCAGATTTGAAAAGGGTGGGGGGGGATAGGCTCACCAGCGTGAAGGCAGTGGGTGAAGAGATTGCTTGGGGACCGCATGTCTGGCTGACTCATAGGGATGTGGTGACACAGAGAGGGGCAGAAACCTGTATCTGGTGAGCTGAGATTTTGCCCAATAGCACTGTCTTTCTCTCTGCCCGCAGAGGACACCTCAGGGCACAGGCTGGGTGCTGACAGATTGAGAGAGGTAGCATTTGCTAGCAGAACACTCAAGTAACATCTGATGAGTCCACTACACATTCTGCTATGGTTTGCTAAGAAACCATCAGGTTGGTTTACAGTATATGGGGACTCTGTTTCCAGATTGCAGAAAAGAATGATCAGACAGGATAATGTTGCTTATGCACTGTGGTTCTCAAACCTGACTGCCCACAAGAATTATCAGTTGATTCTCAGAGTATAAAAGCAAGTGTATTAAGGAATCCCACTCCCCCTGGCCACTTTTAGTTGCCTTCTCAGGATTAACCAATGTTGCCAGTTTCTTGAATGTCTTCAAAGAGCTTATAAATATACATGCAGTTATGTAACAAAATATATTTTTTCCTTTTTTTTCATAAATGGCAGCATACTATATATGTGCTATTCTGTACCTTTCTTTTCTTAGAATACCCTGGAGATGATGACTCCACATCAGTACATAAGACAGTGGGTCTCAATGTCCCCCAGGGACATTTGGCAATGTCTGGAAATATTTTTGGTGTTTTGGTTGTCACAACTGCTGTCATCCAGTGGGTCGGCTCCAGGGATGCTGCTCAACATCCCACAGCGCTCAGAACAGTGCCCCCATCACAGTCTCCCAGCACCAGATGTAATAGTGCAAGATTGAGGACCCCTGGTGTACCATGTAGATGCATAATTTGTTCATGTTGACAGTTACACTGTCAACTTCCTTTCCAGTCTTTTACTGTCTAAAACAGCACTGTACACTTTCACACATGTCAGTCTGCAGAATAAACTAGAATTGCCAGGTGATAGGGTTTATGCCTTTGTCATGTAGCTACTGCTAAGGTCCCTGCTGTGGGGGCTTTACACCAACTTTTTTGTTTTGCTTAGTTACCAGGGTCCATACAATGTGAAGCTTCAAAGTCAAGGATGGGATCTGTGTTTGCATATTTGTTTAATCCATCTATGTTCTGGTACCCAGGGTTAACCACTAGCGTGGATAATGTAAACACCATGACTGGATTTCTTTTTTCTGCTGTTGTCTCACAACACAAGCTTCCCTAATGTGGAGAGCTTGTTTAGCTGAAGTACCTGCCAACTCTAGCCCATAACACACTTTTGGTGTCGTAACGGAGCACTTTGCAAAACCTGAATGAAGTCAGAAGAGTGTACACCTGCATGGCTGTTTTCTGAGACATAGGAGATGGTAAAATTCTGCGCTAGGAATTTACAGAGGGGGGAATCCCTGGGTGGCTGAGTGGTTTAGTGCCTGCCTATGGCCCAGGGCGTGATCCTGGCGTCCTAGGATCAAGTCCCGCATTGGGCTCCCTGCATGGAGCCTGCTTCTCCCTCTGCCTGTGTCTCTGCCTCTCCCTCAGTCTGTGTCTCTCATGAATAAATAAAATCTTAAAAAAAAATTTTTTTTACAAAGGAAAGAACCTATTTTTCTAAAACTGCCCTAATAGTTTTAAAATAGAACAGATTCCCTACATAATGAGATTCATACCCCAAATGCAAAAACCTGGACGTGAATGTGTTGAGTCTTGATACTAAATCATTTACTTTGCATGAAACATCTTGAATTTTAAAGAAGCTGAGCTTACAAAGATACAGCCATTAATAAAACAAAAATGCTAAGTGTCACTTTGGTGAAAATCCTGGGAACAACATGGTACTTTTCAAAGCCCTTAAAAGTTAACGTCAATATATCCAGCCCTCCAACAAATGGGAGGCCAGATGTCCAAGAGGGAGAAGACAAATCAATCCATCAGAACCACATAGAAGCCTCTTTCATTGATTTCTCGCCGTTTCATGATCACTTCTTTAGAGCTTCACAGACCAGAGCCTTAGAGCCCTGCAACTTTGGTTTTTCATTTTTTTTTTTTTTTTTTTTTAAGATTTTATTTATTTATTCATGAGAGAGACAGAGAAAGAGGCAGAGACACAGGCAGAGGGAGCTCCCTGCATGGAGCCTGATGCAAGACTCAATCCCTGGACCCGGGATCACGCCCTAAGCCGAAGGCAGACGCTCAACCACTGAGCCACCCAGGCATCCCTGGTTTTTCACTTTAAATGCCAGCCTCCCTGCCAAAAACAGGGAGGAAAAAAAGGCAATCAGCATTTGGCTCAAGAATGGAGTTACATTTGTTTGAGAATAGCTGGTTGCTGACCCAGGCTACTGCACACACTGGCTTTGCTATGAAGTTCTGAACATTATCCCTGAATTCACTGCCCTATATCATTTTTATTTCAGTTTGCCAAGCCTTTACAGTATAAAGATGGAAAAGATACAGCTTACTCTGGCCATATTCAGGTTCCCAAGAGTCTGAGAGTATTGCAAATGATTTTCGGTCATCACTTCATTTTGCCAAGCCCCCCAAATGGTCAATTCCAACAGGCAGGAGAAAATCAAAATTGCAAAAACAAATTCTCTACTGCTACCTGCCCTTCTGTGTAGATGCTGGCAAAGACAAAACTGTTTCTCAAGTTTATTAAATAATGAGAGATAAAGTTCATAATATCATGTTCAGCTGGAACCTGGGTTCCAGATCGGAAAGAAAACTTACTCCAGACCCCACCACCATTAGCAAGCTTTACTCAAGCACTGGACATACATACTATATAAAAGCAACACAGATCTCTGTGCTTCTGTTTATGCTGGGTCTGGGTTCTGGCGATGCTGGTGAGCCTCTATTTACTTCGGTCCCTCTTCTCCCTCCCCTTGGCTCGGTCATCTCTGAAGTCCCTCTCTCTCTCCCAGTCACTTTCTAGCCACACCCTGCTTGGCTCTCTCTCCTGCCATCTCTTTTCCCGGTTACGATCATGGTCTCGGTCCCTCGTCCGAGAGTCCCAGTGTCTTTCTCGAGACCGAGATCGCTCCCGCTTTTCCCGTTTTCCCTCTCTGTATTGATCGTTTTTAATAATTGGCAAATTAATGGGTTTTCGAAAAGGCCGGTCACGCCCCCCAAACCTCAGCTGCCCAGATTCCTTTTTCCCTCCCAGACCTCCTCCAAGTCTCCGAGGGATCCACCCTTTGAGGGTCCTTTCCAGTTCATAGTCCACAAATATCTCATGCTGGTCAATCACCAGGCCGTCTGCATCTCGGTACGCTTTGATCAGAGAACGCTCCTCTTTGTATTCAATGAAGGCATAGCCCTTTGAAAGACCCGTGACCAAGTCCCTCACCAGCCGAAGCCTCCTGATGTCCCCGTAGCGAGAAAATACTTCCTTTAACTTCTCCTCCTTGGTCTGCAAGTTTAGTCTTGCCACAAACAGGGTGAGGAGGGGGTCTCCTGTGACGCCCTTGTTGGGAGTGTATCGGGCCAACATTGCCCTCCAGACAGCACGATCGTGTGGATCTTCATCAGTGCCATCAATGCTGCCAGCTTTAAGGGGGTCATACTCCTTGGCGATGGGCATCCAATCGTTCATGTTCTAGGAAGGATCACAGCAAACCTTTATGTAGCACCTACTGTGAGCTACTCATTTAATCCTTAAAATAACCCTGAGAAATAGATGCTATTATTCACTCTTTCTTCAATAGGGAAGAAAGGACCTAGAGCGTGAGGCCTTCCAGCTACAAAGTGGGTGGGACAATATCAAAGCCAGACAGTGGGGCTCCAAGATGTTGTCACGCACTGCTCAACCCTCCATCCCGGGAAGAAGCACAGGGCAATTTGCTGGGTTTGATCCATCTGTGTATCATCCAATTTAGTCCCATCAGGACACTTACCAACCACATTAAAATGTGGCAACATGGATCAGAATCCAGGCTCACCTTTCAGACTTTAAAATGGTCATAGGAAGACAAGCCTCGGAACTGCTATGAAAATTGGTGTTTTTAAAAACTCTTTACTACCAAGAACCTCAAACATGTACCATGTAGAGAATGGCATAACCTTCCACAGACTCATCACCTGACTGACCAACATGTAGCTAGTCTTGTTTCATCGGTGCCCACTCACATCCTCACTCCTAGATTACTTTGCAGGAAATTCTGGATATTATTACATGCTCATCTGTAAATGTTTTGGTATGCATTATTAAAAGATAAGAAAGATAAGGATTTTTTTTAGCAAAACAAAACTACAAGGGAAAATGGTGTTTTTTAAAAAAATTTATTTATTTATTTATTTATTTATTTATTTATTTATTTATTTATGATAGTCACAGAAAGAGAGAGAGAGAGGCAGAGACACAGGCAGAGGGAGAAGCAGGCTCCATGCACCGGGAGCCCGATGTGGGATTCGATCCCGAGTCTCCAGGATCGCGCCCTGGGCCTAAGGCAGGCGCTAAACCGCTGCGCCACCCAGGGATCCCGAAAATGGCGTTTTTGATGTAGTATTTTGCATAGGTAGCAAAGCTAAAACTACAGTGACCCAGCAGCAGCAGGCTCTTTGATTCAAAAGGAATATGAGATTTTTTTCTCAATCCCCTGGCTGATAATCTGTTTGTGCCTTATGGCATGGGAACTGATTGCAATGGCAATTTTATCCCACAAGCATACTCCTCCAACTGTCGTTTGTTCTGATACAGGATAATTTTTTTTAAAGAGGGTGGGAAAGTTTAAACTGAGAGGAGAGGCAGTTAACATGGTAATTGATTCACATTCTGGTGACTCTGCTAGAATAGTGTCTGCCAACATTTCAGACACTGGTAATGCTCACGTGACCATCTCTGCAAAATTTACAGCCAATATCAAAATATGTTACCTTAAAACCAGGACTCCAGATGATTGGCTAGCTCAGTCAAAGCATACGACTCCTGATGTAGGGCTCATGAGTTCAAGCCCCACGTTGGGTATAGAGCTTACTTTAATTAATTAACAAACCAGGGCTCTGAACAATTTATATAGTACTCTCATTCATTACATCTTTCCATGATATTAAAATATCTATAATTACCCTCTTACTCATATTTTCCTCAAGGATCTTTTTGCTTTCGTTTTTCTTCAGTTGATGGGTTATGTAGGAGGAGTGATTATTTATGGGATAAACTGTGAAATTATATTCCCAATAAAAACACCAAAACAATAAAATCCAAAGTCAACAGCACTGCACTCAAGACCTTTTGAGCATCACTTAGCCTCTTACCACATGCCATTGCAAAATCTGTTTTACCCAGGATTGCTTCTCATTCCTTAAATGTGCCCTAATTCCCCAGCTCTGGTTCTTGCCCTGTGCGATTTCCTCTCCTGGGAACAGCCTCTTCCTTTCCACATCTCCACGTATGGAAATTCTATTGGTCCTTCCAAGCCCAGCTTCCAACCTCCCTGTGAAGCAAATTAATCTGTCCTACACCTCACAGCTTCATGGCTTCTGTAATACCAATCTCATTTTCCCCGAACACACAGTAAACACTCTTCAGTCTAGTGTATGCTTTACTGTATCTCCAGATTCTGGGATACTTCCTGATAAATACTGAGGAACTAAACCAACTCCAATCAAAAGTTAGTGAAGTTCTTTGTTCCAAATCAGACAAAAAGGATGACTTCATTGCAAACTGATAGGCAAAACAACTTTATACTTGCAGAGGCCTTGAGAAAAATCAAGGCCATCCCACCTAAAGTTTAGCATTAGCACAAGTACAGCCATCTTAGGCCCCTGTGAATAAGAGCTGAACTTTATAGGAAAAACTGCAGAATGTCCTCGGCAGGGAATCCCATATCGGAAAGACAACAGAGCTCAGAATTGCCCTAGGCAGAGAATCTGGTATCAGAAAGGCAACAGAGCCCACCTGTGGTAGAAAGTCCCATATTAGAATGAGAACAGAGCTCAATGCCCTTGAAACCCCCATATCAGAATGTAAACAGAACTTGAAAAATTCCTCCACCCCTTCTGAAAATCCTCTAGACTAGCCTATAAAAAACCCAGCTGTAACCCACTTCGGGGTCCAAGTCCCTCCTCCGCTGTGTCCGGTACACTTGGACCCAAGCTCGAGCTTGCTAATCAACACTCGTGTGCTTGCATCAGTGTGGGCTCCTTCGTGGTTTCTCGGATTCACAATCTTGGGCACACCGATACTGTCTGCCACTACCCTGTAAAAGGAGGGCATCTATGCCTGTCTTTGTTAACCAGCAACTCTAATAACAGCTGGAGAAACAAGACAAGAGAGGATTTCAGTCCTGTCTGGGTGCTGTCTCTAACTCACTTTGTATCTCTTCTCTTTCATGGAATTTGTCCACGTGAAAAAGAGAGAGAGTGAGAGAGAGAGAGAGAGAATGCACACTACATTGTTTGACTCTCTTCCTGCTCTAGTATGGTCTAACAATTCCATCCTTATTGGCCCTAACATTCCAGACCGCACTCCCTATCCTCCATCACAGGGCTGCCGGGGGAACACAAAAACCCACAAACATGAGGACCATGATAATTATAGTTAACTTGTACTGAAGACTTAGGGGGTGCCTGCCACTATGCTAAGCACTTAACTCCTCTTGATGAAGGATAGCTAGAAGGCAGGCAGGGACAAGGGGCCCTACCCTAAGAGGAAACCACCCTTCAAAGGATTTTATACTACCCTGGAAGGAGCTTTCCACCAAGTGATAGATGACAAAAACCCAACTGTATGACAGGCGCAGGGAGGGTTAATCAGATTAAAACAGCCAGCTAACAAGCCCATAAAACCCCCTAGACTTAGGAACTCTGGTGGCAACCTCTCCGGCCCCTTCTTGGGAGCTTTGTACTATCACTTTGCTTTCGCTCAATAAACCTTGCTTTGCCGCCCACGACTTTGTCTGCTCTAACCTCTTCATTCTTCAAAGGAGTGTGACCAAGAGCTCTCCGCACCAACAGAGAAAAAAAAATCCTGTAACACCCTCACCTCACAGCACTGTTGGGACATAGGTTCTACAATCAGTGCCATTTCAGATGAGGAGGGAGATACACAAAACTTTCTTTTGCTGCAAATCACAAGTAGCCCTGCCAGGTAGTCACATTCAAGGGCTTTTACCACTCCAGAACTTGAGCTCTTAACTACAGTATTTCCTTAGATGGCTGTCATAAAATATGAAACTTTGGAGATGGGAAGAGCAAAAAACAAAATCCTACAAGGAGTCTGGGTTTTTGAGGCTGAGGAAAGAATCCCTTCCCCAGTCAACAAGAACAGGTCATAAAAGATCCATCAAATAAAACTGACACTATACAGAGAGCATGGTTGGCTCAGTTGAGCATCTGCCTTCAGCTCAAATAATGATCTGGGGCATTGGGCATCAAGCTTCCTGATCAGCGGGGAGTCTGCTTCTTTCTCTCCCTCTGTTCCTCCCCACTACTCTTTCTCTTACTTGCTCTATGAAATAAATAAAATCTTTAGGGATGCCTGGGTGGCTCAGTTGGTTAACCATTTGCCTTCTGCTCAGGTCATGATCCCTGGGTCCTGGGATGGAGCCCTTCATTGGGCTCCATGCTCAGCCAGGAGCCTGTTTCTCCCTCTCCTCCTCACTCTTGATCTCTGTCATTATCTGTCTCTCTAAATAAACAAATAAAATCTTGTTTAAAAATTTGAAGAGATCTTTTTAAAAATCTGAAGGGAATTACTAAGGGATAATCTGAATTTTCTGTTTCTCCTCATTGGTGGTATCCTTTCAATAATAAATGCCAAGGGGGGAAAAAAAACTCTTAAACTAAATGCCAAGAGAGCAGCAGCAGGCATCACAGCTTCTCATTCATCATTCACAGTATTCTTCCCATTGCAGAATTATGTTGAGATTTCCTACAATTTCTTTGGATTTTTTAGATTCGTATCATTATTTCATACATGAGGATGAGATATGAGAGATGAATGGTGGGGGAATGGAACAATTAATCCTTAAAGAAAAAAGTGTGGAAAGCGCAGGAGAACACAGGACCTGGAGGCAGAACACCAGGTTTAAGACCTAGTCCTCTCCTGGCAAAATTTAAACCATCTGTAAAATGTAACTACCTGCCACTTCACTAGGTTTTTGTTAAAATTAAGACAGGGACGCCGGGGTGCTCAGCGGTTGAGCATCTGCCTTCCGCTGGGGTCGTTATCCCGGAGTCCGGGATCGAGTCCCGCGTCGGGCTCCCTGCGTGGAGCCTGCTTCTCCCTCCGCCTGTGTCTCTGCCTCTCTCTCCCTGTGTCTCTAATGAATAAATGAATCTTTTTAAAAATCATAAAAAAAGATTAGATAAGACAGTGTCCGTGAAAGTGCTTTATAAGTTATTATACAGATCAGCTATTAAGAAACCATCCAAGAAAACATGCCCCCCTCTTACTGAATCCCCGGAATTTAGAATATTCCCGCGCTTCGCCCGCAAAAGGGAAATAGAACCGAAATCAGACCCGCCGAAGCCTCCCGAGCATGCGCAGTGGCCCCGCGGCCGCGAAGCCGGAAGTCTGGGTAGAAGAGCCCACATTGCCAG
The DNA here is from genome assembly GCF_053574225.1 of Canis aureus. Taxonomy (NCBI): domain Eukaryota; kingdom Metazoa; phylum Chordata; class Mammalia; order Carnivora; family Canidae; genus Canis; species Canis aureus. The sequence goes on from NC_135637.1 coordinate 9,690,541, forward strand.
TAGCCCCGCAGCACCCCAGCTTTGACCGATGGCCCTGGAGGCTGCCCACCCCCCGACCTCTCACCCTCTGGGGGGAGAAGGGGCCCTAATTCCACCGAGCTATCGCCCCCGCTGTCCGCAACAAATCCCCCAAGGGCTCCCCCCTTTGCCAGGCGTCAACATGGCGGCCCTTACACGAGTGGACGCAGGGTCCCGGCCCAATTCCCTCGTCCTTCCCGCCGGAGTGGGCCTTGCTGGCGCCAAGCTGCTGCCACTCACCTCGGCAATGCTCGGGCTTCCCTTTCCACAGAGGCCAGCGGACTCCCCGGACTTGAAGCGCCGGGAGATTCCTCGCGCCCGCCTGAGTAGACCTTTACATTGGAGGAAGCAGATTCGCCGCGAGCAGTGGTTTGGTTTTTTTTTTTTTTTTTTTTTTTTAACTTAAAAAAAAAAGTAATCCATGTGTATTGAACCTCCAGGGTATGTCCTCTCCGAAGAGCATGAGCTTTTAGCTTTTCTAACTTTTTGCACGAAGACAAACTCCTAAATTGAACGATTGAGTTGAAAGACTATCGAATGTGCGGTTAGTGCTCTGGGAGGAGCCGAATCACCCTCCCGAGCGAAGGGATGTGTCAGCGCTGTGGGAGTGTCGGTTCTCAGACTCACTTTGGGAATCGGCTTGTATCGAAGTGTCTGCAGAGGGTGCGTGAGCCAGTTCACACTGAAGAGGAGGGAGCCAGGAAGGGTTGACAACCCTGACTCCATCTTGCGTCAGCCACCATTTTGTGGAGTTCGCGGAAGGGCAGCCGCCTCTTGGAATGAACACGCCGCCTCACAGACTTGACCTAAAGAGGTCAACCGACCACCCCGCAGCCCATGCCAGATGAAAGTTCTCCCTCGCTGGGGTAAACAAGCTTTAAACACACCTCTGGGGGATCCCCGGGGGGGCTCAGTGGTTGAGCATCTGCCTTCTGCTCAGGGCGTGATCCCGGGAGCCTGGGATCCAGTCCCACATCGGACTCGGTGCATGGAGCCTGCTTCTCCCTCTGCCTGTGTCTCTGCCTCTCTGTGTCTCTAGAGAATAGATAAAATCTTTTCAAAAATAAAAACACGTCTGGGGAGGGGCACACAACTGAATTGGATTATGCCTCACACCTAAATAGTTGTTTTTTTCCTCGCTCATAGGCACGCTTCTGAGGTTTTTCCTTAGCAGTTTGGAGCAGCCAAAGAAAAGATGTGAAGCCACCTTAGGCACCTCCCGCGGACCTCTGGACCTGCCCAAGTGAGCACTGCAGCCCCGTGTTGCTTCTCTTAGGGCTGCTCCTATAACTGGGGGTGGTGGTGACAGGCATGGTCCTCTCACATCCCCAACCTCCCACCTCGGTATAGCTCAGGAGACTTTTCTTTCTGCCGCCCTCCCCCCTTTTAAGTAATCTCTACACCTAAGGTGGGGCTCGAACTCATGACCCTGAGATCAGGAGTCTCCTGCTGCATGAACTGAACCAGTCAGGCACCCTGAGATTTTGGGAAAGGAGGAGATTTCCTCACTTCAGAACCGATATCAGTTCAGGGGATTCCTCCAATACAGAATGGATACCATTGTCTCAAAGAGCTCTTGATGATCAGCCTGCTGGTTGTACAGATTAAAAATTGGCCCAGGGGCACCAGGGTGGCCAAGGGTCTGATTGCAGCTCAGGTCATGATCTCAGGGTTGTGAGAGGGAGCCCTGTGACGGGCTCCTGGGTCAGTGGAAGTCTGCTTCTCTCCGTCTCCCTTTGCCCTCCCTCACTTGTGCTTGCTCCCTCTCTAAACAGATACATAAAATCCTAATAAGAAAATAAAAAATGGCCCAGGGAGTTGTATGCTTCCTCAACCTGGGTTCAAATCACTAAAGATCTTTTAAAACTTCACTGGCCTCATTGGGGCACCTTTGATATCCCTAAATTGGTATATTTAAGAGCACAATTGGAAAGGTGAAGCCATCATACTTCACAAAATCAGTGGAAGCTTATTTCAATTGGTACTTAGAAGCCCCCAAAAGAACCTACTCAGGGATCCCTGGGTGGCGCAGCGGTTTGGCGCCTGCCTTTGGCCCAGGGCGCGATCCTGGAGACCCGGGATCGAATCCCACATCAGTCTCCCGGTGCATGGAGCCTGCTTCTCCCTCTGCCTGTGTCTCTGCGCCTCTCTCTCTCTCTGTGACTATCATAAATAAATAAAAATTAAAAAAAAAAAAAAAGAACCTACTCAGTCATAGCCTCACAAAAGAAAAAAAATACAAAAGTCAAAGAAAGATGAAAACCGAACAACTCAACACCAAATCAAGAATTATTCTACATCTTCCATTTCCAATTCTGTCTCCTACTGCATCCCTATTTCCTCTGCTATATGGAGATCTTTCCAAAGTTCATTTTTTCTCCTCTGAAATTTCTCCTCCTCAGCCCTGCCACCATCCATCTTCCCGAAACTAATGTCATAGCATCTTTCAAAGTCAAAGTTACTGGTACAAATCACAATAATCTGATCCCCCTTCTTTCATCCTCTGGTCCTAAACATAATCTGATCCCCCTTCTTTCATCCTCTGGTCCTAAACAGAACTTCTAAATCTTGCAAAAGACTTTCCTAACCAAAAGAAAATTCAGAAGAGTTCACCTGAAATTCAGGAGAGTTCACCTGATCTTAGGGTCTCAAGATCTCAGAGTCATGATTTCAAGCCCCATGTTGGGCATGGAGCCTACTTAAAAAAAAATTATACGGGGGATCCCTGGGTGGCGCAGCGGTTGGGCGCCTGCCTTTGGCCCAGGGCACGATCCTGGAGACCCGGGATCGAATCCCACGTCGGGCTCCCGGTGCATGGAGCCTGCTTCTCCCTCTGCCTGTGTCTCTGCCTCTCTCTCTTTCTCTCTCTGTGACTATCATAAATAAATAAAAAAAAAAAATTAAAAAAAAATTATACGGAACCGCCATCTTCCAGTAATTCGCCAAAATGACCAACACAAAGGGAAAGAGGAGAGGTACCTGCTATATGTTCTCTAGGCCTTTTAGAAAACATGGAGTTGTTCCTTTGGCCACATACATGCGAATCTATAAGAAAGGTGATATTGGATATTGGAATGGGCACTGTTCAAAAAGGAATGCCCCACAAATGTTACCATGGCAAAACTGGAAGGGTCTACAATGTTACTCAGCATGCTTTTGGCATTGTTGTAAACAAACAAGTTAAGGGCAAGATTCTTGCCAAGAGAATTAATGTCCGCATTGAGCATATTAAACACTCAAAGAGCCAAGATAGATTCCTGAAGCGTGTGAAGGAAAATGATCAGAAAAAGAAGGAAGCCAAAGAGAAAGGTACTTGGGTCCAACTGAAGCGCCAGCCTGCCCCACCCAGAGAAGCACACTTTGTGAGAACCAATAGAAAGGAGCCTGAACTGCTGGAACCCATTCCCTATGAATTCATGGCATGATAACTATAAAGAAAATAAAAGACCTCAGGATTGTAAATAAATAATAAATAAATAAATAAATAATAAAAAAATTATAAAACAAAACCCTGGATCTTTCAAAAAGAAATGCTTGAAATATAAAAGATAGCTCCAAAAGAACAAAAATCTTGGGAAACCTGGTCAGTGCAATTAAGTGTCCAACTCTTGATTTCGGCTCAGGTCATCTCAGGGTCCCTGGCTCTGTGCTGGGCCTTGGAGCCTGCTTGAAATGCTCTCTTCTGCGCATGCCCTCTCAGCTCCACTCACGTGCATGTACATGTGTGTGCACTCTCTAAAAAAACAAAAACAAAAATCTCAAAAACAATCCCTCTATCCAATTAGAGATGCTCCAAGGACAAAAGAGGGATTTTTTTCAATTCTAGCAAACACCAACGGAGAAACTCCCATAACAATTTAGAATGAAAATGGTTTTATTCTTTAAAAAAAAAAAAAAAGTTTAATTTGGAGCGCCTGAGTGGCTCAGTCAGTTTAACCTACCTTGGCTCAGGTCATGATCCCAGGGTCCTGGGATCAAGCCTGCTTCTACCTCTCCCTGCCACTCCCCCTGCTTGTGCTTGCTATCTCTCTGTCAAATAAATTTTTTTAAAAATCTTTTTTAAAGATTTAATTTATTTGACAGAGTGCGAGCAGAGGAAGGAGCAAAGAGGGAGGGACAGGCAGGCTCCAAGCTGAGCAGTCTGATGCAGAGCTCAATCCCACAACCCCAAGATAACCACCTAAATGAAAATCAAGAGTCAGACCCTAAACCACCCAGGCACCCCTAAGATGATTTTATTTTTATAGATACTGGAGCAACTTCTTCAATCCTCAACCCCCGATTTATTTTCCAGTCCCTTGCCTCAAGAATACAAAAGCACTTAACCATGATCAGAGTCATTTATCAGCCACCAACTGTCCCATCATCTGAACCCCTAGAGTTCATTCTTGGCACTCGACAAGGTAACAATTCCTTTTTATTGGTACCCTCATCCCCAGCATTTTCTTTTATTCTTTAAGTAGGCTCCATGCTGAATGTGGGGCTCAAACTCAGGACCCTAAGATCAAGAGTTGCATGCTCTACCAACTGAGCCAGCCAGGCACACTTCCCCCACCCCAGCCCTTTTGTTAGGAAGAAATTTTTTGTACACTTCCCAGGCCCATATTTCCTTTCACCAAAAAAATGAAATGCAGTTACATCTGCCTCAATCTTCAAAATTTCTAATTCTACCCATATCTGCCCAGTACTGCCCTCCAAGCAGTCCACTGCCCTCCATTCCTAAATATGCTCCCTAATCAATTGTGGGCAGCCTCTCCAACAATTTGGGACATATAACCTCGGCTGCCCCAATAGCTATTCAAATTGATCCATTAAAGAAAAGCCTTACCCAGTATTACATAATACCTTTTAAGCCCTATGTCCATTAAAAGAATAACTCCTATTATTCAAGACTTTATCAACAAAGGACTGATCATCCTCACTACTAATCCTTGTATTAACCCCATTTTTTTCCAGCTAAAAAACCCCATGATAGAGGAAGGCATTTTGTGACCTTAGGGCAGTTACCAATACAGTCACACCCTGCCACCCTATTGTTCCTGACTCTCATACCTTCCTCTAATATACCAGCTGAAACCACTACTTTTTCTGTCATTGCCTTATGCAGTGCTTTTTTTCAGCATCCCTATCAACCCCCAAAGTCAGTATCTTTATACTTTTACACAGAACAGTCAGCAATATACTTGGATAGTCCTACCTCAGGAATATGCTAAAAGTCCTACTTATCTCAAACCCTCCATACTGACCTAAAAGATCTTGATTTCCCTAGGATTTCTACACTTTACAATAGATAGATGATTTATTACTGTGTCCTCCCACCCTAAGGCTTGTCCCACTGACGCTAAATGCCTTCTCAAACAATTAGCCAACAAAGGACACAAAGATCTAAAGATAAATTACAGTTCTGTTCTTCAAATTCCTAGGCTACTTTTTGCTGGATGGGCTAAAAATAGAACCAGAGAGAATTACTACCTTCACCCAGTTCCTTCAGACTGAACGACAATTACAGGGTTTCTGGGTCTTGCAGGGTACTATTACCTTTGCATTCCCAATTATTTCCTCACAGCTCAACCTTTATGTGCCTTCCACTCCAGGCCTGATCCCATGGCCTCAGGAGGCCCAAGATGCCTTTATATCTTTTTTGTTTTTTAAGATTATTTGTTCATTTATATAATCTCTATACCCAGCATGGAGCTCAAACTCACCACCTGAGATCATGAACTCACTAACTGATGGAGCCAGCCAAGTGCCTCACCTCAATATCTTAAAAACAAAAACAAAAAACAAAAAACAGCTCTCTTCCACAACTCTAGGACACCCTAATTACCAACTGCCCTTCTTTCTTGTCCATCTGGGAATCCTTTCTCAAAGGCTTGGAGGCCTACAACAGTCACAGGGTATTATAGTCTTCCATTAGGCCCCAAGGCCAAAGGTGTATCTCCCTAACTCCACGCCCTATCAATCTGCCTCTATCCTCATTACTACCACCGAAAAACTAATACTAGATTCTCCCCTACAGGTATTAGTTCCACATGCTGTTAAAACTCTTAGACTCCCACCACACCCAACACCTATCTGCCAGTTGGCTTACAAAATTTGAATGACAGTTTCCTTCCTCTTCAAACACTTCTGTCTCTCATAGTCCTCTCAATCCTGCTATCTTATTTCCTTTACTCCTTAAAAACTCAGCTGAGGGATCCCTGGGTGGCTCAGTGGTTGAGCGCCTGCCTTCAGCCCAGGGTGTGGTTCTAGAGTCCCAGGATCGAGTCCCACATCGACTCCCACATCGGGCTCCCTGCATACAGCCTGCTTCTCCCTCTGCCTGTGTTTCTCTCTCTCTCTCTCTGTCTCTCTCATGAATAAATAAATAGAATCTTAAAAAAAAAACAAAACTCAGCTGAGCACAAGTTCATCCTTGTGATAGTCTTATTACTTACCCCTCAGTTAGACTTTCACAAAATTCCCTTCAAAAATCCAGACTTTATTTGGTTTACTGATTGATCACTAAAGGATGATCAAGGGGCACCTGGGTGGCTGTCGGTGAAGCATCTGCCCTTGGCTCAGGTCATAATCTCAGGGTCCTGGGATTGAGCCCCCCATGGGGCTCCCTGCTCAGTGGGGAGTCTGCTTCTCCCTCTCCCTCTGCCCCTCCTCCCTGCTCATGTTCACTCTCTATCAAATAAGTAAAATATATATTTTTTAAATGATCAAGAAAAATACAAAAACAAAACAAAAAAACAAAAAAAAGAAAAATACAATGCAGGACACTCTAGTATCCACTGAAAAAATTATCAAAGGTTCATGTGTCCCAAAAAGCTTAATTACATGCTCTAGTAAGAGCATGCCAATTGATAATAAATAAAACTCAGTCGGTGGAACATGTGACTCTTGATCTCCAGGTTGTAAGTTTTTTTTCTTTTAAGAGGTACTTCCTATTTCTTTTTTTTTTTTTTAAGATTTTATTTATTTATTCATGAAAGACACAGAAAGAGAGAGGGAGAGACATAGGCAGAGGGTAAAGCAGGCTCCATACAAGGAGCCTGATATGGGACTTGATCCCAGATCCCAGGACCATACCCTGAGCTAAAGGCAGACTCTCAACTACTGACCCACCTAGGTGTCCCCCCAGGTTGTAAGTTTGAACCCCACCTTAGGTATAGAGATTACTTAAAAATAAAATCTTAAAAAAAAAAAAAAAACATTTATTAAAACTGCTTGATTCTGGGATCCCTGGGTGGCGCAGCGATTTAGCGCCTGCCTTTGGCCCAGGGCGCGATCCTGGAGACCCGGGATCGAATCCCACGTCGGGCTCCCGGTGCATGGAGCCTGCTTCTCCCTCTGCCTATGTCTCTACCTCTCTCTCTCTCTCTCTGTGTGTGTGACTATCATAAATAAATAAAAATTAAAAAAAAATAAAAATAAAAAAATAAAACTGCTTGATTCTATTCTTCTTCCCTCCAATTTAACTGTTATAAAAGTTCAAGCCGGGGATCCCTGGGTGGCGCAGCGGTTTGGCGCCTGCCTTTGGCCCAGGGCGCGATCCTGGAGACCTGGGATCGAATCCCACATCGGGCTCCCGGTGCATGGAGCCTGCTTCTCCTTCTGCCTGTGTCTCTGCCTCTCTCTCTCTCTCTCTCTCTCTCTCTGTGACTATCATAAATAAAAAAAAAAAAAAAAAAAAAAAGTTCAAGCCCATTCAAACTTGATAACCCCAAAGCCAGGAGCAACTGTTATGCTGATGAGGCCACCAAAGATGACACTTCAAACTTCTTTTTTTTAATAAATTTATTTTTTATTAGTGTTCAATTTACCAACATACAGAATAACACCCAGTGCTCATCCCGTCAAGACACTTCAAACTTCTGATTCACAAATGTTCATCTGTGGGCAGCCCAGGTAGCTCAGCAGTTTAGTGCCGCCTTCAGCCCAGGGCGTGATCCTAGAGACCTGGGATTGAGTCCCACATCTGGCTCCCTGCATGGAGCCTGCTTCTCCCTCTGCCTGTGTCTCTGCCTCTCTCTCAGTCTCTGTGTCTCTCATGAATAAATAAATAAAATCTTAAAAACAAACAAACAAACAAATGTTCATCTGTATGACACATCCAGCACAAACAAAATGGTCACATGGGCACAACAATAATATTGGAACCCGTCTCCAACTGTTGCCCAACTAATATTTCAAAATGTACAAAAAAAAAAAAATAAATAAAAAAATAAAAAAAAAAAAAAACAAAAAAAACAAAATGTACAATTTGTCCTTTGCACAATCCGGGGAAACCATATCACGCTGTGTTAGGTCAAGTTCCTCTTCCCAATGGGGCTTTTGACATCTGACATTGATTTCATCCAGCTTCCTGAATGGTAATGATCTGTATGTTTTCTCACAGGACTGAGGCATTTCCTTACAGGCAGGAAATAGCAAAAGCAGTGGCTAAAAACTTTTTAGAAAAAAATCACTCCCAATTGGGTTATTCCTTGACAGCTACACTGTGATTGAGGAACCCATTTTATTGGACAAATTGTCTGGGAGGTCTGCAAAATCTGACCATCTTTCAACATTTTCATGCACCTACCATCTTCAACTTCAGGACTAGTTGAATACTCTAATGTTATAATCAGAAATCAGTTGGCCAAACCAACCACTGCCTTTGGTCTACCCCAGCCCAAAGCCTTACTGCTTGTCCTTTTAAATCTAAGAGCTATGCCTATACTAGAAAGGCTCAGTTGTCTCCCTTCAAAATCATCACCAGGTGCCCTATGAACCTAGTCAAGGGTCACTTGTCTTCTACTTTGTTACAAGGAGAAATTCTCCAGTACAAAATATATATGAAAAGCCAAACTTGTTAAAGATTCATTTTAACATAATGCCCCAGGAGAAGAAAATACAACCATAAGAGGAGATTGAATATACTGGAAGACATATCCACTTAAAGATTCTTTTTTTTTTTTAAAGATTTTATTTATTTATTCATGAGACACAAAGAGAGGCAGAGACACAGGCAGAGGGAGAAGGAGACCCTGGGATCATGACCTAAGCCAAAGGCAGATGCTCAACCACTGAGCCACCCAGGTGCCCCTCAACTTAAAGATTCTTTACAGACAAAAAGAAAATGATCTTATCAGATATAGTTAACTACCTCATGTGCAGCAAGGCTACAAGGGGCTCACTCATGCATGGATTCATGTTTCTCATTTAAAAAGGGTTCTACAGGGATCCCTGGGTGGCGCAGCGGTTTGGCGCCTGCCTTTGGCCCAGGGCGCGATCCTGGAGACTCGGGATCGAATCCCACGTCGGGCTCCCGGTGCATGGAGCCTGCTTCTCCCTCTGCCTGTGTCTCTGCCTCTCTCTCTCTCTGTGACTATCATGAATAAATAAATAAAATCTTTAAAAAAAAAAAAAAAGATTCACATTCTGAAAAATAAAAATAAATAAAAATAAATAAATAAAAAGGGTTCTACAAGAAGATAAATCAATAAAAATAAAAAAGGGTTCTACATACTGAAAATGACTGGCGAGTCACTCCCCTTTTGGAGACCCAGAACTGAAGTAGACAGCATCCAAAGCCAACAGTTGATACTGAAGTTTCCAGACCAGATCAGAACACTCCTTTTACTTAAATTCTCATTTTTTTCCTTTTGTCTCATTTTGTCGCCACCCAACATTGGCCCAAAGTCATTCATCTCTGCCTGCTCCCTTGGTTCGAGTTCTTTTTTTTTTTTTTTTTTAAATTTTTATTTATTTTTGATAGTCACACACAGAGAGAGAGAGAGAGAGAGGCAGAGACATAGGCAGAGGGAGAAGCAGGCTCCATGCACCAGGAGCCCGATATGGGATTCGATCCCGGGTCTCCAGGATCGCGCCCTGGGCCAAAGGCAGGCGCTAAACCGCTGCGCCACCCAGGGATCCCTGGTTCGAGTTCTTAACTGAAGAATTCCTTACTAAGCCTTAGACTTTTTTATTTTTTAAAAAGATTTTATTTATTTATTAATGAAAGACACAGAGAGAGAGAGAGAGAGGGAGAAGCAGGCTCCATGCAGGGAGCCCAACGTGGGACTCCATCCTGGGTCTATCACACCCTGAGCTGAAGGCAGCGCTAAACCGCTGAGCCACCTGGGCTGCCCCTGCCCCCCTTTTTTAAAAGACTTTATTTATTTATTCATGAGAGACACACAGAGAGAGAGGCAGAGACACAGGCAGAGGGAGAAGCAGGCTCCATGCAGGGAGCCTGACATGGGACTTGATCCTCGGTCTCCAGGATCATGCCCTGGGCTGAAAGCAGCACTAAACTGCTGAGCCACCCGAGCTGCCCACCCTTAGTTTTTTTTTTTTTTTTTTTTAATTTTTACTTATTTATGATAGTCACACAGAGAGAGAGAGAGAGAGAGAGAGAGAGGCAGAGACACAGGCAGAGGGAGAACCCGACGTGGGACTCGATCCCGGGTCTCCAGGATCGCGCCCTGGGCCAAAGGCAGGCGCCAAACCGCTGCGCCACCCAGGGATCCCCCACCCTTAGGCTTTAATAAGACTTGACACCAGGGTACCTGGCTGGCTCAGTGAGTAGAATGTGTGCCTCTTGATCTTGGGGTCCTGAATTTGAGCCCCATCTTGGGTTAGAGATTACTTTTTAAAATAACATATTTTTAAAAATAATAAGACTTGACACTATAGTCTCTACCCTTTGTTCTCAACTCCTATGCAAATTCAAGATGAAAAAAACAGTTAACAATATTCTTACTACTATGTTCCATTGAACCCCCTCTGATTGGAATATCAGCTCTACCGTTAAACTGTCCCAAGCCATAGCCCAGGAGACACCCCCCCCCCAACTAAAGAATTGCTGGGTGTGTCACGACACACCCTCCCACCAAATACAAAATGCTTCCTCTTACCTCCCCTCTGTTCAATAGCCCCACAGATTAAGATTACGTGCAATGCCTTTAATCAAACACCATTGCTCCTCCACCCCAGAAGTACCCTAACCTCATTTGCTTTAACTTCCTTTGCCTATTTTGAAATAATTCATGTCCATAATTTCATTTCTTGTGTAAGATATGTCCACCTGGGACCTAGTGTGGTTTCTACAAATGTAGATCTCACCTTTGTGTTAGCTGACTGCTATAATCCGTCAAGCTGCAACTATATCTCATCCACCTCCCCTAATGCCACTGCCCTCTACGAGATCATCTCAGAGCAGAAGATAAATAATGAAACTTAATGCTTGGGTCCAATAATCTCCAGAGGAATTATTCATAGAAAGCTCTGTCACTGGAATCCTTGGAAGAGGTTTTGCTATAATCAAACCAATACTAAGTTCTAGCTTACTGTGATCTCAGTAAACCTTACATTGCAGGAACCCTATCTTCCCTCCATGCCACCTCTTTCCCAATCATCAATAGCACCACTTTGGACAACAAAATGGGAGCAATTCAATCTTGGTGTGCTTCTGAAGGGTACATGTTCATCTGTGGCAGCCCCATTATTTATCTTCCCTATATTGGTAACCCCTATGGAAAATTAACTAACCAAAGCCTAGCCTTCAAATGTTAATTTGCAAATGCAAATTATCAATGCCTGGGTCACTAGACAATGCATGGTAGGATTCATAAAATCCCATTTGTCAGGGATTCCCAGGTGGCTCAGCGGTTTAGCACCTGCCTTCTACTCAGGGCATGATCCTGGAGTCCTGGGATCGAGTCCCATGTTGGGCTCCCTGCATGGAGCCTGCTTCTCCCTCTGCCTCTCTCTCTCTCTCTCTCTCTCTCTCTATCTCTCATGAATAAATAAATAAAATCTTAAAAAAAAAATCCCATTTGTCTATATCCTGCCCACAAAACCGATGGTCCCTCATAGAACCAAAAAGGCCTTAGGTATGATAATTGCTAGAATTGGTCTGACAGTAGGCATGTTGGCCCCCTGGGAAGAATTTGCTTATCATGAAGTTACCTTCGGTAGAAGAATTATCCCACTATTGCTTTAGCCCTACAAAACTTAATTATTCTTGGATTCCCTTGCTTTGGTAGTCCTAGACTATCAAATAATAGCACTGCCAGATGCTGATATCTCCTGTTGCACCTTGATAAATATTTCCTCCAAAGTTGAATTAGATACAATTTTTAAAAGATTTTATTTATTTGTTTGTTTGTTTGTTTGTTTGTTTGAGAGAGAGAGAGAGCGCGCGCACGGGGAGGGGAGAGGCAGAGGGATAGGGAGAAGCAGACTCCCCCTGAGCAGGGAGCTGGATGCAGGGCTCGACCCTAGGACCCCGAAACCACAACCTGAGCCAAAGGCAGATGCCCAACTGACTGAGCCATCCAGTTACCTCAATAATTTTTTTTATACAAGACTTCTAGCTGTACAATATGTTGTAAAAGGGGATGTTGATCCCCGACCTCCAGTGAAATTTGACATCACACAAAAAGTTGCCTACCGGGATCCCTGGGTGGCGCAGCGGTTTGGCGCCTGCCTTTGGCCCAGGGCGCGATCCTGGAGACCCGGGATCGAATCCCACGTTGGGCTCCCGGTGCATGGAGCCTGCTTCTCTCTCTGCCTGTGTCTCTGCCTCTCTCTCTCTCTCTCTCTGTGTGTGACTATCATAAAAAAAAAAAAAAAAAAAAAGTTACCTACCGTTATCTTATCTCTTTAGTTGGTTTCCTGGCAATATAGGAAATATCCTTCAATCTGGATTACAGGAGCTGGCTCAGTTGGTGGAGTATGCGACTCTTGATCTCAGGGTCATAGGTTTAAGCCCCATGTTGGGTATAGACATTACTTAAAAATAAAATCTTAAGGGGTGCCTGGAGCTCAGTCAGTTAAGCATCCGACTCTTGATTGCAGTTTAGATTGTGATCTCAGGGTCCTGGGATAGAGCCCCGCATTGGGCTCTGAGCTCAGCATGGGGTCTGCTTGAGATTCTCTCTCCCTCTGCCACTCTCCCCTCTGTCTGAAATAAATAAATCTTTTAAAAAATAAAAATCTTTTAAAAAATCTGGACTACAGTACTGTGTGGTATTATTAATTTGGGGATTAAGCATCTGATTGCTATATAAAATACTCTTTCTAGGGGTTCCTAGGTGGCTCAATTGGTTAAGACTCTTTAAAAAAAAAGATTTTATTTATTTATTCATGAGAGACACAGAGACAGAGAAAGCACGGCAGAAACAGGCAGGAGAAGTAGGCTCCCTGCAGGGAGCCTGATGTGGGACTCTATCCAGGGACTCCAGGATCCTGCCCTGGGCCAAAGGCAGGTGCTCAACCATGAGCCACCCAGGGATCCCAAGAATCAGACTTGGGATCTCAGCTCAGGTCTTGATCTTAGGGTCTGAGTTCAAGCCCCATATTGGACTCCATGCTGGGCGTGGGCCTACTTAAAAACAAAAACAAAAACAAAAAAAACCTCTGCTTATTTCCAGAATTGCTTCTTTCTCTTCTTCCACTCCTAAGCTGATTATTATGTGTCAGCCTTCTGTATGTACTGCTCCAACCCTATGCCCTGATGACTCATAAGAGGGACTAGATGGACCCCGAGTAGCAGCCAGTGGCAATGGCAATGAGCAGCAGCCTTGGGCAATGAAGGACTCCACTGTAATGAATTTCCCCCACCATATTTGATCCAGTGTTAATATTTCACATGCCAGTGACCAAAATAGGGAAATGAAGAAGAGAAGAGGCCAGGGAAGGGTTAACAACCCTGACTCCATCTTACAAAATAAAATCTTTATTTATTCATGAGAGACACAAAGAGAGAGAGAGACACACACAGGCAGAGGGAGAAGCAGGCTCCATGCAAGGAGCCCGACATGGGACTTGATCCTGGGTCTCCAGGATCACACCCTGGACTGAAAGCATCGCTAAACCGCTCAGCCACCCAGGCATCCCACACTAGTAGAATCATAAAGCAAACCTCCCTGTCACTGGGCTAGGCTCATTTCATTGTCTCAACAACTCTTTAAGGAGTATATTTTTACATTCCAGAGTACAAGAGCAGGCCTGAAGGGTGTGGTGGAGGATTGTATTACCTTCCTGAAAATCTCCTTTAATGCTTCTTCATGACCCACTCACTACCATGAATAAACATTTCACCTAAGTTCAAAACAAAACAAAATTTAAAAAGTATGCTCCTAAGCAAACAGATTCAAAACTAGTGCCCAGGGCTCCACTCTTCCTGCAACCAGATTCTTTTCTAAAGAACTACAACTCCTAGGGATGAAGTCACTGACCCTGGATTGCAGGCATTTAAGCCAAACTGGAAAATCTCCAAAATCCTTGCTGTTTTGGTGCATTATTTAAGGATAAGAAGACCTGAAAATAATGTGGAGAACAGGAAGAAAGCCATACTGAGTGTACCACTCAGAAAATAAATAGTGCCACAGGTATTCAGAAGGAGCATAAGACTTACTCTACTTGATGTATCAAAATAGTTTTGAGGGAGTAAAAAGCAAGCTGAGGACAAAGCACAAGCTGACACCTGACTACCTTCCTTCCCCCACTCCTAGGTGGGACCTGTGTGACCTTCCTCAGGCATTCCTGGCTGCCCTAAAGCTAAGGAAGGGAAAAATAAATGGTTAACTAATAGAGATCATAGTCCTGCAAGACAAGTCTCCTTGAGTTTACAAAATGTCTTAGTGATTTACAAGAAAAAAAAGCATTCTGTTTTTTTAAAGATTATTTATTTATTTGAGAGAGAGAGAGCATGAGCAGGGGGAGGGACAGAGAGAGAAGGAGAAGCAGACTCCCCACTGAGCAGGGAGCCCAGTGCGGGGCTCAAATGCTAGGATCCCAAGATCAACACCTGAGTCTGATGCCTGGGTGGCTCAGTGGTTAAGCATCTACCTTTGGCTCAGGTCTGATCCCAGAGTCCTGGGATCGAGTCCCACATCAGGCTTCCTGCATGGAGCCTGCTTCTCCTCCCTCTGCCTCTGTCTCTGCCTCTCTCTGTGTGTCTCTCATGAATAAATAAATTAAAAATTAAAAAAAAAAAAACACCCGAGCCAAAGGCAGACACCTAACCAACTGAGCCACCCAGTGGCCCCCCAAAAAACATTCTTATCAATAAAAGCATTCAGATCAATAACCTAACTTTCAGAAGGAAAATCCCAACTGTCTTAATGTTATGCTTTACTAGAGGGACAATCTTAATTTGACAATGGCAAGGCCTCCAATATCTTTTAGGTCTTCTTTAGCATACAAAAATTCTTTTGAATACCTCCCTTTTCCTTATCCCCCCACAACTCCAGAGTATATAATCAATCATCCCTCAGAACTCTGGCGCAGCAGCTCCTTCTGTCCACAGGTCTTGTCCCTATGCTTTAATAAAACCATCTCTTTGCACCAAAGACGTCTCAAGAATTCTTTCTTGGCCATCGGCTCTGGACCTCACCTATATACCAAAACTACATCAATAAGACCACCAGATATTTTTTTTTCCACCAGATATTTTTTAAAGGAACTTTTCTTCTTTGTTTTAAAAGTTTTATTAACTTAAGTAAACTCTACACCCAATGTGAGACTTGAACTCATGACCCCAAGATCAAGCATTGCACAATTTTCCAACTGAGCCAGCCAGGTGCTGCTAATGGAACCTTCCTATTGGGGGCATTAGGCTGCAAACATTTATAGCTCCTTTTTTATTAAGTGTGACTCACCCACTACTTTTGTTTTCCACATCACTTTTTCCTTTGTTTAACCATAAGGCATGACCTTATGGGCTTTTGCAGTCTGGTTTCTTTTTTTTTTTTTTTTTTTATTTATTCATGATAGGCACACAGTGAGAGAGAGAGAGGCAGAGACACAGGCAGAGGGAGAAGCAGGCTCCATGCACCGGGAGCCCGACGTGGGATTCGATCCCGGATCTCCAGGATCACGCCCTGGGCCAAAGGCAGGCACCAAACCGCTGCGCCACCCAGGGATCCCAATGCAGTCTGGTTTCTATTCAAAGGAGCAGGGGTGGGTGGGAGGATGAATGCAGATGCATGCATGGTCTTAAATCTCAGAGGAAGAATGTTTTTGAAATTATTTTTAGGGGATCCCTGGGTGGCTCAGCGGTTTAGCGCCTGTCTTTGGCCCAGGGTGCGATCCTGGAGTCCCAGGATCGAGTCCCGCGTTGGGCTCCTGGCATGGAGCCTGCTTCTCCCTCCTCCTGTGTCTCTGCCTCTCTCTCTCTCTCTCTATGTCTATCATAAATAAATAAATATTTAAAAAATTATTTTAAAAATTATTTAAAAAACTGTATAGTGACGCTTGGGTGGCTCAGCAGTTAAGCGTCTGCCTTTGGTTCAGGGCATGATCCTGGTCCCAAGATCGAGTCCCACATCAGGCTCCCTACTGGGAGCCTGATTCTCCCTCTGCCTGTGTCTCTGCCTCTCTCCGTGTATCTCTCATGAATAAACAAGTTTATAAATAAATAAATAAATCTTTGTATAATGATATATCTCATGACTAAAAAAGTAAACATATTCTACATTGCTAATCCAGCTTTCCATATCTTGTTCCCCAATTATTATATGAACTTGGGAAATTTCTTATATTTCATATTCAGTAAAGTAGCTTATAATAGTAATAAAGTAGCTTATAATAAAAGTAGCTTATAATAATAATAGCTGACAAATGGGCACCTGGGTGTCTCAGTCAGTTGAGCATCCAACTCTTGATTTTGGCTCAGGTAGTAACCTCAGGGTTGGTTGTGAGATCGAGACCCACATTAGGCTCAGTGCTCAGCACAGAGTCTACTGGAGATTCTCTTTCTTCCTCTGCCTCTGCCCCTCCTCCCACTTGTTATAAATAAATAAATAAATAAATAAATAAATAAATAAATAAATAAAATATTTTAAAATGGTAATAATAATAGCCAACATCTATTGAGCACTTACTATGTGACAGACTTTATTTTTTAAGATTTAATTTATTTATTCGTGAGAGACATAGAAAGAGAGAAGCAGAGACATAGGCAGAGGGAGGAGAAGCAGGCTCCATGCAGGGAGCCCGATGTGGGACTCCATCCTGGGACTCTAGGATCATGCCCTGGGCTGAAGGCAGATGCTCAACCGCTGAGCTACCCAGGTGTCCCCCTCCCCATTTATTTATTTATTTATTTATTTATTTATTTATTTATTTTTTAAATTTTTTTACGTTTTTATTTATTTATGATAGTCACAGAGAGAGAGAGAGAGGCAGAGACACAGGCAGAGGGAGAAGCAGGCTCCATGTACCGGGAGCCTGACGTGGGATTCGATCCCGGATCTCCAGGATCGCGCCCTGGGCCAAAGGCAGGCGCCAAACCGCTGCGCCACCCAGGGATCCCTATTTATTTATTTTTTGACAGACACTGTTCTAAAGCACTTCACGACAATCTCACAAACTCGATTTTATCCTTATCCCCGTATTATAGCTGGGAAAAGTGAGCTGCGGAGTAGAAGCACAATTTACTTGCCTAACATCACACAGCTTACAAGTGGCAGAGTCAATCACAATCTGAACGCTTGTGATCTGGTCTAGAAACCACCCCTTTAAATACTGTGCTATTATTTACTATTAAGAAGAATTATCTGGAGGGGGCAGCCCGCGTGGCTCAGCAGTTTAGCGCCACCTGATTCAGCCCAGGGCCTGATCCTGGAGTCCTGGGATCGAGTCCCATGTCAGGCTCCCTGAACAGAGCCTGCTTCTCCCTCTGCCTGTGTCTCTGCCTCTGTGTGTGTGTCTCTCATGAATAAATAAATAAATAAATAAAATCTTAAAGAAAAGAATTATCTGGAGGGCTGTGCAAACAGATTGCTGGGGCCCACTCCCAAAGTCTCTGATTCAGTGGGTCAAGAATTTGCATTGCTGAAAAGTTTCCAGGTGATCCCAATGCTGGCGTTCTGGGGAGTACACTGTAAAAATCTCTGTTGTAACTCATAATTGTTTGCATGATTTTCCAATGGAGAAAGAAGGATCATGATTAGTTCTCAACAGATTGTTGAATTCTATGAGATGTCTAAGAGTTAAGATTATTAGCATTTTATTATAATAGCCAATAATAGACAGCATCTATGTGGTAGGCCCTGGACTAGGCACTTTTCATGCATTATCTTATCTAACCCTCACACAACCCTTGGAGAATATTTTTCTTTTTCCCAGTTTACACCGAAGAATTGGATTTGGGAAAATTAGGGAACTTGATCAAACTTATGTACCAGCAAGTATTAATTGTGAGGTTCAGGTCAAAGACTGCTTAACTCCACAGCTTCATTGACTACAACACTACAGACTTTGCATATAGTAGATGCTCTGTCTCTATGGATTTGCCTATTCTGGACATCTCACGTAGATGGAATCATACAATAGGAGGTCTTTTGTAACTGGCTTGACTTAGCATAACTTCCTAGTAATGATTTATAACATCTGTGAAATGTTGTCTATGAGAGAAGCTCATTAGAGACTGTGCCAAAAGTTTCTAAGGGAGCTTGTCATGCAGGTACCTTCTACCTAGTGCATACCAAAATTCCATACTCCCAACAAGAAAGCCAGTAAACTATGTTATTTGCATAAACAATTAAGGCACACTGATCTACCCTTATCAGTTGGGGTGGTAGGAACCCTCCCCAAACACAAGTTCCCTGATCCTAGCCAAGGGCCAACCTCGGAAGCAGGATTTTCAAATGATAGCATTCTTGGCACCCTTGTTGAAAATTTACCAAATTTCTCGGCACTCTATTCTATTCCTTCATTTCTTTTGATGGTGGAATAATATTCCATTGTATGGATATACCATATTTTATTTATGGCAAGCCTAACATTTTATCTCCTTATTTAATGACTAGGTGTAGTCATATCTGCTTGATTTATGGATTACTGAGCCCAGAAGCCTGGCTTTGATTATTAGAATATTGTACCCTCTGAAAATGGTGTCTATTTTGTTTGCCTGCTTTGCTTTTTGCTTATTTTAATCCTTGGCCACTCAACATAGTGATGCTAGAACCTCAGTGTAGAGAAAATCAGGTGTATCTACCACAAAGAAAGCTAGCAATATATTCCTGGGAAAAGGGCAAGCTCCACTGCTAAGTTTTCTGCCTATGACTATTACAAAGTTCGAATCAAACCTAAAATAACTGTTTTGTAATCCACACTGCTAATATTCTTACTAACCCTGTCTGTATAATGCTTTCTAATTTTCAAAGCAGAGAATGATTTTTGTTTTATTACTTCTTCCACCCCAACCCACGTGCCACGTATCTCCCGCACAAGTTTCATGTTTATTGGAGGACATAATGACAAACACCAGCTAACATGTTTTGAGTAACTCCCATTTTTAGAATATGTGCTGCCGAAGCGAGCACTGTTTTGGGTAACTCCCGAAGTGCTTTTGTCACACGTATTGTCTCATGACCTCGTCTGTTCCTGCAGCAACCTTACCACGTAGGTACTTTTATTCACTGAGCAGGGAACTGAGGGTTAAGTAACTTGTCAAGGCTGCAACGCTAAGGAGAGAGACCCAGTAGTCCGCAAAGGGCATCGCGCAGGGATTCTCCACTTTACTGAGAGGCAGAGGCCACTGGCGACAATGGGCCCAGGACTCTTGTGCAACCCAGGTCTCTTGACTCCCACGCGCAGACACCAACAGCTGTCCTGTTTTGCTGCAAGCTTCTGAAAATACCCGCCAAACAGAGACCCGGATCTTCCTCCACGGAGAATGCAAAATCTATGGCTGGAAAGCTTGAGCACAGAGAGGAAAAAGCGGTGCGCATGCTGCCCGCGTTCTGGGACTCCCCGTGGAAACTCCGCCCCCGTCTCCATGGAAACCCGGCCGCGGCGGCCTCGGTCACCAGGGGGCGGGGCTCAGTGGCCGCCCCTCCCCCACCCGGTTTGCAGCAGCTCCCAGCCGGCAGTCACCGCGGTCACCCTTTAACCTCCCCGTTCCTCTACTTGGCCGTCCTCCCTTTGTGTTGTCTTCTCGTGCACCCAGACAACATCCTGGAGCCCGCCCTCCTGCGCCGGACCCAGCGGGGCGGGCGCACCCATCGTGCGGGCCTGGGAGTCTCCGGGCGCGGCCTTTGCGCCCCGGGCCCACCCCTCGGCCGCGGATTGGCCGCTCCCGGCCATCCCCCGCCCCGAGCAGGCAGGGTCTCAACCCAGCGGAAAGTTTTCTGCGCCGGGAGGAAGTTGTAAGTTTGGAGATTCTGAGAAAGCGGCTCCTGTGGCTGAGTGGTCTGGGTGGCCATGGAGGAGCCCCCTTTGCGAGAGGAGGAGGAGGAAGAGGAGGAAGAAGGGGACGAATGTGGGCCCGAGGGGGCTTTGGGCAAGAGCCCCTTCCAGCTGACCGCCGAGGACGTGTATGACATCTCCTACGTGATCGGCCGCGAGCTGATGGCCCTGGGCAGCGACCCTCGGGTGACACAGCTGCAGTTCAAGATCGTCCGCGTCCTGGAGATGCTGGAGACGCTGGTGAATGAGGGCAACCTGGTGGTGGAGGAGCTGAGAATGGAGAGGGACAGCCTCAGGAAGGAGGTGGAGGGGCTGCGGACGGAGGGCTCTGCGGCGGTCCAGGAGGTGAGTGCGGGAGCCAGGGTCCGGCGGGAGCAGCCTGGGCTGGCTGGGAGGACGCACTCGGGGGCCCCGAGCCCCCGAAAGCAGCCACAGCGCCTCTCCAGCCCTCAGGTTTGCAGCATTCTTATGGGTCCGTTTATTGAGCACTTACTAGGTGCTGAGCCCTTGCTGCGTTTGTTCCGAATCAGGGGCCTCCAGCATTTTTGACCTAAGGCAGCGGCTCTCAGGCTTCGGCGTGCAGGGAAACCACCAGGAGTGTTCGTTAAAGCACAGATTGATGGGCCCGAGCCCCAGAGTTTCTCATTCAGCAGGTCTGGAGTGGGACCTGAGAATCTGCATTTCCAACACGCTCCGTCAGATTTCGAGAATCTTGACTTAGAGTAAGAAATAAATTTTAGGGACACCTGGGTGGTTCAGTGGTTGCGGGTTTGCCTTCAGCTCGGGTCCCCTGATCCCGGAATCCTGGGATCGAGTCCTGCATCGGGCTCCCTATGGGAGCTCATTCTGCCTATGTCTGCCCGCCCCCCCCCCGCCCCAGCTCTCGTGAATAAACAAATAAAATCTTTTTTAAAAAAGTATGTCTTTGGGGCAGCCCGAGTGGCTCAAGCGGTTTAGCGCCGCCTTCCTCCCAGGGCCTGATCCTGGAGACCGGGCATCGAGTCCCACGTCCGGCTCCTTGCATGGCGCCTGCTTCTCCCTCTGCCTGTGTCTCTGCTTATCTCTCTCCTCTCTGTGTATTCTCAGAAATAAATAAATAAAATCTTTTTTTTTAAATAAAATCTTTTAAAAAATAAAATTAAAATTAAAAAAGTAATGTCTTAAAAAAAAATGTTCAGAGCACCTTTATCCAGAATTGTGCCAAACTGTAATAAGTACAACAGGAGAATGGATTTTAAAATTGTGGTATAGTCACACAGTGGAATACTTACATTGCAGTGAGAACGAGCAGAGCTGATATACTCAATTGTGTGCGTGACTCTCACGGATGTTACACTTAGAGACAGGAGCCAGGCACAAAAGAGAGCCTACTATATATTTATGTGAAATCCAGGAACAGGCAAAATAATCTGTATTTATAGAAGACGGATTGATGGTAACCCCAGGTAGGGAGAGTGGGAGGAGGGTGATTGCATGGGTGTACACCTATGCTAAAAATCATCAAGGGGTGCCTGGGTGGCTCAGTGGCTTAAATGCCAGACTCTTGGTTTTGGCTCAGGTCATGATCTGAGGGTTCTGGGACCCAGTCCCTGGTGGGGGCTCCACCCTCAGTGGGAAGTCTGCTGAAGATTCTCTCCTTTTCCCTCTCCCTTTCTTTCTGTTCCTCCCCTGCTCTCTCTCTAAAATAAATAAAGTATCTTTAAAAAGTCACCAAACTAGGGGCACCTGGCTGGCTGAATCAGAGAAGCATGTGACTCGATGTGGGGTTGGGGGATCATGAGTTCGAGCCCCACGTTGAAGGTAGAGATTACTTAAAATACATAAATAATTTTTAAAAAAATCATCAAGCTATAAACTCAAGGTTAATGCATGTATGTTATACCTCCATTTTACAAAATTACCCATTATATCACTTTCCAATATTGATGAAACAAAAGTTTTAAGAAACAATTTATCCTAACTTACCCTTATTAAATATGATACAGAATCGTACTTGCCTATTCCATTTTTGTGAGTTTTTAAATTCTTGTTGCAATTGATTAAATCAATATGAATTACTGATGGGTCTCCAGCTACAGTTAAAAAACAAAGCTGAAAAAAAAAAAAAAAACAAAGCTGTTCTAAGTGGACTATATCTCATTTAATCCTCTTACTATTAGTATATCCATTTTACAGAAATGGATGCTTAGAACAGTTAAATAATTTGCCAGAGGACTTACTGCATGTAAGAGGTGAAGGCAGGATTTAAACTCAGAGATTCCAGTCTTAACCACCACACACGAACGGGTGCCTGGGTGGCTCAGTCGGTTAAGCATCTGCCTTCAGCTCAGGTCCTGATCTCAGGGTCCTGGGATCGATTCCGATAGAGTGGAGAGCCTGCTTCTGCTTGTATTCTCTCTATCTCTGTTGCTATTTCTGTATCTCTCAAATAAATAAATAATATCTTTTTTAAAAAGCCCACCACGCACGGAATACACATTTGACCTTATTTGTTGGAATGACATTTGATGAGTGATGGTATGGTGCTGGACCCTGGGACTGAAGTGATACATTAGTCAAGGACCCTGCCTTCACAAAACTCATGTCTAGTGGGAGAGGTAAGACTCCCATACCTCTAGAACCACAGTACAAGATCACAAGCTGAGAAGTGTGCCAGGAAAGGACAACAGGAAGAGAGTCGCTGACATTCACAGGGGAAAAAGAGTGAGGGTTTCTGGTCACTTCCCTTATGCACTTATTTCACCTACTCATTCATCCTGGTAACAACTGTCTTTGTAGATACAGTTCGACTTCCGTGTCTGTCATATGAGATAGTTGAGTATCATGATTTATAGCCTGCCTTTTGAAACTCAAGAGAAGTTAAATGACTTGCTCAGGATGGCTCAGCTCACATTCTGAGCTCATCCCTGCCACCTCCAACCCCAGGAACAAGGATGTGGAGGGAGCCCCGCTACAGACTGTGTACAGCATACTCTGCACAGAGGCTGGGTGAGTTCTTTGTATGGGGCTCAGTGGACAAGCTTTATCAGCTAGCAGATGAGATGGCATTTGCCTCCCAAATTGCAGTCTTAAGAGCAGGGATGGGGTAAAGGGCAGAAAGAATTGAGTGTTTAGTGCCACTAGGCAGTTCATAAAAATACACCTTATTTTTTTTTCTTTTTCTTTTTAAGTTATTTTTAATTGTGACAAAGTACATTTAAATTTTACCACCTTAACCGTTTTTAAGAGCATACTTAAGTGTCATTAAGTACATTCATGTTGTGCAACTATCACATTCCAGACAACAACAAAAAATCCTAACAGAAAATCCTAACATTTGGCTCCTGAGGGAGAATGCCTAGAGGGACCAGACTCACTGGATTAAAGGGAAGGAGCTAAATAAATAAATAAATAAATAAATAAATAAAGCATTTGAAATTTGGATAATATGTAATGCTAAATTGCACTTCACAGAGGCTAAGGAGACCCAGTCTTCTGGCAATCAGTGCTGGGGTCTGCTTCCCCACAGCCCTTACAACACTGATCCTTGTCAGTCTGACAAGAGGAACATGGTCACTGTTATGTTTCTCTTTATATTGCACCTTGTTCTGTCACCTGCAGAACGTTCCAGTGTTGTCGTGCCTTAGTTTTTATTTAACTGGGTTTCTATTCATGGACATGTAAGTTGTTTTCAAACCTTTGCTTACATTTTAGGTTGAAAACATTTCAAACCTACGGAAGAGTTGTAAGAAAAGCACAAGGGACACCTGTATACCTTTCACCTGGATTCAGGTGTTGTATTCAGTTTTGTGTGTGTGTAGTGTGTCTTTGAAGATATACACCAGGGGCACCTGGGTGGCTCAGTCGGTTAAGTTTCTGATTTTGGCTCAGGTCATGATCTTGGAGTCCTGGGATAAGCTCCATGTCAGGCTTCCTGCTCAGTAGGGAGCCTGCTTCTCCCTCTCCCTCTTCCCCTCACCTCATGCTCTCTTTTACTCTCTCAAATAAATAAAACCTTTAAATAAAAAAGAAGATATACACCAAAGTATTTATACATACACACAAAACCGCATATATGTAATATATATGTGCATATACAGAAATAATATGTATCTGTATTATGTTTTTTTTAATTTTTATTTATTTATGATAGTCACACAGAGAGAGAGAGAGAGAGAGAGGCAGAGACATAGGCAGAGGGAGAAGCAGGCTCCATGCACTGGGAGCCCGACGTGGGATTCGGTCCCAGGTCTCCAGGATCGCGCCCTGGGCCAAAGGCAGGTGCTAAACCGCTGCGCCACCCAGGGATCCCGTATCTGTATTATATATTCAGTTTTTCTCAACTGTTTTGGTTTTATTTTTAAGATTTTATTTATTTACTTGAGAGACAGAGAGCACAAGCAGGGGGAGCAGCAGAAGGAAAGGGAAAAGCAGACTCCCCACTGAGCAGGGAGCCTGAGGTGGGGCTCAATCCCAAGACCCTAGGATCATGACCTGAGCCAAAGGCAGACACTCAACCACTGAGCCACCCAGGTGCCCCCTTCTCAACTATTTGAGGGACATTATGTTAGTTGTAGGATTAGTAAAAGATTAGGGCCCTTTACCCTAAATACTTCAGTGGATATCTCACAAGACATATTATTGTGTAGCCACAAATAAATGATCAAATTTAGCAGAAAAAGGTGAATAGAATACAAAGACCTAATATACTATCCCTATTCAAAATTCACAATAATATCCTTTACAGCATCTTTTTTCTGGTGCAGGATCCGGTCCAGGGTTACGCAGTACTTTTGTTTTGTATTAAAGATTTTATTTATTCATTCATAAGAGATACAGAGAGAAAGGCAGAGATGCAGGCAGAGGGAGAAGCAGGCTCCATGCAAGGAACCCGACATGGGACCCAATCCTGGGACCCCAGGATCTTGCCCTGGGCTGAAGGCAGGCGCCAAACTGCTGAGCCACCCAGGCATCCCTACACAGTACTTTTGGTTGACACATGTCTTTAGTTGCCTTGAATCTAGAACAGTTCCTCAGCTTTTCCTTGTCTTTTATGACCCTGACATTTTTGATGATTATGTATCTGTTGATTTGTAGAATGTCCTTCAATTTGGGTTTGTTCCAATGTGTTATGGGTAAATTCAAGTGATACATGTTTAGCAGGAATACCATATAAATTTTTTTTTTTTTTCAGGAATACCATTGAAGGGATTCTGTGTCCTAGTCAGTGCTTTGTATC
The DNA here is from genome assembly GCF_053574225.1 of Canis aureus. Lineage (NCBI taxonomy): Eukaryota > Metazoa > Chordata > Mammalia > Carnivora > Canidae > Canis > Canis aureus. Next base: position 9,715,952 of record NC_135637.1, read on the forward strand.
AGGAGACATTTGACTCACATTGCCATTATTGGTGTTGTTAACTTGATCACTTAGCTAATGTGGTGTCTGCTAGATTTCTGCATTGTATAGGTGCCTTTATTCTCCTTTGTCATTCATAAGTGGTTGTGGGAAAATACTTTGAAACTGCAAAATATTCTTTCCCCCAACAAGCTTTTACCCAAAAGGTTTAGATCCATTCACTAGTCCTGGCTGAATCAATTATTACTAAGTTGGTTAAAAAAGGGATGATTTTTTTGGAGGATAAAGATTTTATTTTGGGGGCGCCTGGGTGGCTCCATCGGTTAAGCATCTGCCTTCAACTCAAGTCATGATCTCGGGGTCCTGGATCAAGTCCCACATCAGGCTCCCTGCTTGGCGAGGAGTCTGCTTCTCCCTCTTCCTCTTTTCCTTTTTTTTTTTTTTTCTTCCTCTTTTCCACCCTCAACTCCCCACTTGTGCTCTCTGCTCTCTCGAATGAATGAATGAATGAATGAATGAATGAATGACTTTATTTTTAAGTAATCTCTACACTTAACATGGGGCTTGAACTTACAACCCCAAGATCAAGAGTCTCATGCTCTACCGACTGAGTCAGCCACGTGCCCCAAAAGGATGATTTTTTCAACTTTCTCATCTTCTACATCCATTAATTGGCCTTTTGCTATAAATTCCCCATTTCCTTTCCCTGTATTTTTTTTAAAGATTTTATTTATTTATTCATGAGACAGAGAGAGAGAGAAGGCACAGACACAGGCAGAGGGAGAAGCAGGCTCTGTGCAGGGAGCCTGATGTGGGACTCGATCCCGGGTCTCCAGGATCAGGCCCTGGACCCAAGGCGGTGCTAAACTGCTGAGCCACCCGGGCTGCCCATTCCTTCCCTGTATTAATCAGAGTTCTCCAGAGAAACAGAACCACTAGGGGATATAGCTATGATATAAAGAGGATAGTTATTTGAGGAATTGGCTCATGAAGTTATGGAGGCTGAGAAATCTTGTAATCTGCAGGCTGCAAGCTGGAGAACCAGGAAGTCTGTGATCTGGTGAGCTGATGGTTAAGTCCTGGTCTGGAACCAAAAGCCCAAGAACCGGGAGTGTCAAAGTCTGAGGGCAGGAGAAGGAGGATGTCCCGCTAGAATTCACCCTCTTTCCACCTTTTGTTCTATTGGGGCCCTCGGTGGATTGGATGATACCCGCCCACCCATTAGGGGGGCCATCTGCTTTACTCCCTGCATCAATCCAAATGCTAATTAACGTCTTCCAGAAACACCTTCACAGACACACCAAGAAATAACATTTAACCAGCTATCTGGGCATCCCTTAGCCCGGTCAGGTAGATGCATAAAATTAACCGTCACATCCCCATTAATTAATTAATTAATTTTAAATTTTATGTATGAACTCCTGAATTCTCCTTTTATGTGGAGTGTTATTGTCCATTCCTGTTATTATTCACTTTTATGCTCAAATTGAGTATCTCAGTCTGGCCAGCGGGAGCTCCTTCAAACTGTCATTTTGAGGTGTCTCCATTCCTTACACAAGGAAAGGCTTCAGGTTCATCTCGTGCTTTCCCTGATTCCAGACCTGGAATCAGCCATTCTCCAAGGAGCTGGAGAACTGTACTTAGAACTTTTGTTTCTTTCGCATTAACCAGATGCTTCCAACAGGCAGTGTCTCAGCTGATAGGGTTCCTGGGAGTAGTAAAACAGAATTTTCCTTTCTGGGGTGAACAGTCCATCTTCACAAGGGAAACCGTATAAGCGACCAACGTTTTTTTTTACAGGTAAACCTGGGACCAGACAAAATGGTGGTCGACCTGACAGATCCCAACCGACCACGCTTCACTCTACAGGAGCTGAGGGACGTGCTCCAGGAGCGCAACAAACTCAAGTCCCAGCTAATGGTGGTGCAGGAAGAGCTGCAGTGCTATAAGAGGTGGGGCTCTGCTGCTTTGGGCATTCCTGCACCGCAGAGCCAGACCCTGCCTGGAAATCCTTGACATGTTATGTATTTGTTCTGATGTTCACTCAGGCAGTTTATTGAAGACCTACCACATGCCAGGTGCTATTCCTGGCACCGGTATAGTAGTGAACAAAACAGAGAAAGCCATGCTAGTCTAGGGGGAAGATAGGCAATTGATAAGGAAGTCTGAAATAACACACAGCATAATGGTAGTAAGTGCTCTAAAGTATATAAAACAAAGTGACAGGGGTACCTGGGTGGCTCAGTCAGTTGGGTGTCTGACTCTTGATTTTGGCTCAGGTCATCATCTCGGGGTTGTGTGATTAAGCCCTGTATTGGGCTCCTTACTGGGCATGGAGGCTTCTTAAGATTATTTCTCTCTCCCTCTTGCTCTGCACCTCCCCCCTCCTTTTTCTCTCCCTCAATAAACAACAACAACAACAACAAAAAACCAAGATGACATATGACGCAAAATGCTGGAGGTGGGAGATGGGCCTATTTTTAATTGGGTGGTCAGTGAAGATCCCTCTGAGGTGGATGACAAGAAGCAGCCAACCATGTAAAGATTCGTAGGGCAAGAGTAGAGTGAGAAGTGCTCAGAGTATGTGAACCAGCTTGGCTAATTTAAGAGACCCAACATGGTAGAAGTTGGAACACAGGTAGAGGATGAGAGGTATGCCTTATGAGCCACAGGAAGGACCTCTAATTTTTTTTCTCTAATTTTATTGTATGTGAAATGAGAAGTCGTTGGAAAGTTGTTTTTTTTTTTTTTTTTTTTTTTTAAGATTTTATTTATTTATTCATGAAAGACACAGAGAGAGAGAGGGGGCAGAGACACAGGCAGAGGGAGAAGCAGGCTCCATGCAGGGAGCTTGATAGGAGACTTGATCCCAGGTCTCCAGGATCACGCCCTGGGCTGAAGGCGGCGCTAAACTGTTGAGCCACCGGGGCTGCCCCATCAGAAAGTTTTAATCAAGGAAATGACAAGATCTGATTTACTGTTTCATTTATTAAGTAGGCCCCATGCTCAGTATGGGCTTGAACTCACCACCCTGAGATCACAAGTCAGAAGCTCTATCAACTGAGCCACCCAGGCGCCCCCGATTTAGTGTTTTAAAAGAGCAAATGTGAGGGGCACCTGGCTGGCTCAGGCAGTAGAACATGTAAGTCTTGATCTCGGGGTCATGAGTTCAAGCCCCGAATTGGGTGTGGAGCTTACTTTAAAAAAAAAAAAAAGTTTGCCTGGGCAGCACAGTTGGTTGAGCATCCAACCCTTTGTTTCAGCTCAGGTCTGACCTCAGGGTTCTGGAGCCAGGTGTCAAGCTCTGTACTCAGCAGGGATCTGCTTCAGTATTCTCTCTTCCTCTGACTCCACCCTTCTCCCCTACACTCTTTCTCAAATAGATAAATCTTTAAAAATAAAATATCAAAATGGTAACTTGATAACTGAACTACTTGATTAAGTAAGAGAATGTGCTTGTTCTTTGGAAATACATGCTGAAGTATTTAGGAATAAGATAGTAACATGTCTCCAGCTTCTCTCAGGTGGTTCAGAAAGAAGACAGATGTGTGGATGGATGGATAGGTGGATGGGTGGATGGATGGATGGATAGGCAGGTAGGTAGGTAGATAGATAAATAGATAATAATAGGGGGATCTGGGTAAAGAGTATATGGGAATTCTTCATATTAATCTTAAACTTTTTCTGTAAGTTTGGAATTATATAAAAATTAAAAGCAGGGATGCCTGGGTGGCTCAGTCAGTTAAGCATCTTCCTGCAGCTCAAGTTGTGATCCCAGAGTTCTGGGATTGAGTCCTGCATCAGTCCCCCTGCTCCATAGGGAGCCTGCTTCTCCCTCTCCCTCTAACCTTCCCCCTGCTCATGCTCACTCTGTCTCTCTCTCATTAAATCTTTTTTAAAAATTAAAAGCTTAAAAAGATCACAATAGGAGCACCCGGCTAGCTCAGTCAGTGGGTGGAGTATGCAACTCTTGGTCTTGGGATCATGAGTGTGAGCCCCATGTTGGGTGTAGAGATTATTTAAGAATAAAATCCTAGGGGCAGCCCGGGTGGCTCAGCGGTTTAGCGCCGCCTTCAGCGCAGGGTGTGATCCTGGAGATCCAGGGTCGAGTCCCATGTCAGGCTCCCTGCGTGGAGCCTGCTTCTCCCTCTGCCTGTGTCTCTGCCTCTCTCTCTCTCTCTCTCTCTCTCTCTCTGTGTGTGTGTGTCTCTCATGAATAAATAAATAAAATCTTTTAAAAAATAAAATCCTAAAAGAAAAAAAAATAACATGTCTAGGAGAAAGATTGTAGGATAAGCGAGAGAAGAAATAAGAAGCTGTTGACGTACTGGGTTTGGACTTTGCTGTATCCATCTGCACCCTGTTTCCCAAAATGTTTTCTTTCATATAAGTGCTTCTTGAAAAGGGGGCTCGAAAAAGAAAAAGAAAAAGGAGCTCTGTGGTTGAATAATTCTGGGAAACCACTGAGTTAAACAAAGCAGATTCCCTTAGTGACAGGAGGGAGATTCTCTCTCCCTTAGAGAATGAAAACTCAGCACCAGCTAGTATTTATCAGTGCATGCTACGTGCAGGCACTCTAAATGTATTCCAAGCATCATTTTGATTAGTGCTCATGGCAACGTGAGTTAAGGTAATATTATGTCCAAGATGTTCTATGGTTCAAAAAGGTCAGATACCTGCTTGAAGTCCCATAGCTGTGATGACAATGGTGAGATGTGACCCCAGACAGCCTGATACAGAACCTGTGCTTTTAGTTTTCATACCATGTTCAGACTCTGATAGTTGTTTTTTTTTTTTTTTAAGATTTTATTTATTTAGTCATGAGAGACACAGAGAGAGAGAGGCAAAGACACAGCCAGAGGGAGAAGTAGGCTCCACCCAGGGAGCCCCATGTGGGACTCGATCCTGGGACTCCAGGATCACACCCCTGGCTGAAGGCAAACGCTTAACCGCTGAGCCACCCAGGCATCACAACTCTGATAGTTTAGAAACAAGAAATATGCTGACTCAGGGGCACCTGGGTGGCTTAGTTGTTAAGTGTCCTGCCTTCAGCTCAGGTCATGATCCCAGAGTCCTGGGACTGAGCCCTGCTTTCCCTCTCTCTCTGCCCCTCGCCCTGGCTCATGCTCTCTGTGTCTCTGTCTCTCAAATAAAAAAAATCTTTTTTTAAAAAAGTATTTTATTTATTTATTCATGAGAGACACAGAGAGAGAGAGAGAGAGAGAGCGAGAGAGGCAGGGACACAGGCAGAGGGAGAAGCAGGCTTCACGCAGGGAGCCCGACGTGGGACTTGATCCCAGGCCTCCAGGATCACACTCAGCTGAAGGCTGTGCTAAACTGCTGAGCCACCCGGGCTGCCCTCAAGTAAATAAAATCTTAAAAAAACATAAATTCATTCAATATAAAGTCATTAAGGGGGCAGCAGTACAGTAAAAATGTTCTAGCAAGCCAAATCCAAAGGGCTGAGTTCTGCCAACAGGAATTTTTTTTAATATATTTTATTTATTCATGAGAGACAGAAAGAGAGAGAGGCAGAGTCGCAGGCAGAGGGAGAAGCAGGCTCCATGCAGGGAGCCCGACGTGGGACTCGATCCCGGGACTCTAGGATCACACCTTGAGCCAAAGGCAGATGCTTAATTAACCACTGGGCCACTCAGGCTTCCCTGCCAACAGGAATTTAATCATCTTCCTTCTGCTGAAGTTGGAACCACATTAATGGAAAGACTTGTCTTCCTCTCATTTAATAAGTACTTCAGACACAGGTAGTTAAAAACAGGAACGGCTGAACTGCTGAGGCTTGAGCAACTTGTTAGCGAATAGAGCGACATGCTTTTATTTCCAGTTTTGAATTCCCAGAGAGCAGCAGCTGTGCACTTGCCATCTGGTACAGGCCTGTTGACAGCAGGATTCTGTTTACTCACTTGGGTTCTGTATTCTAGAGGAACCAGCATGTCAGCTGAGATATTCTCCTAGCAACTGCATCAGCTTGGAGGTCCAAGATCATCCCAATGATTGTTTTGAGTTGAGGCAGATGTGGTAGGCTGCTTCCAAAGATGGCCACAAGTCTTCCCATCCTGCATGCCTTCTGCAATGAGACTTTCCCTCCCCTCAAGAGGTAGAGTCTATTTTCCCTCTCCTTGAGTCTGGGCTGCCCAGTGACTTGCTTTGACCAATGGAATGTGGTAGAAGCAATACTCTTTGGCTTCTGAGGTTAGGAGATACCCGTTGCAGCTTCCATTTTTGTCCTCGTAGAATTTTTTGTTCTTGTGGAATGCTTGAGACCATAGTTCTGTGAGGAAGCTCAATACAGTACCAGGGAGAGGTCACACGAAGAAGAGAGGTACCCCAGCTGACAGCCCCAACTGTGACCCGCCTCCCACATACCCCACCAAGGCAATAAGAAATGGAGCCATCATGAGAAATCATAAATCATGGGATGCCTGGGTGGCTCAGCAGTTGAGCCTCTGCCTTCGGCCCAGGGCATGATCCCAGAGTCCCAGGATTGAGCCCCACATCGGGCTCCCTGCATGGAGCCTGCTTCTCCCTCTGCCTGTGTCTCTCCCTCTGCCATTCTCTCTCTCTCTGTGTCTCTCGTGAATAAATAAAATCTTTAAAAAAAATCTTCATTGTTTTAACTCATGTGGTTTAGGGTATTACATAACAATAGGCCATGGAAAAGGGGGTTTATTGGTAACAAATAATGTATTAATATTATTACTGTAATATATAAATAATAATATAAAATAATAAGAGCTCAGTCTTTGCCAAGGAGAGAGAAGGATGAATCGTGCTCTCTGACTCTCATATCTCAAGAGGTGTCAGTCTGCTGGGCTGCCATAACAAAATACCATAGACTGGGTGATTTGTTTATTTATTTAAGATTTTATTTATTTATTTGAGAAAGAGGACAGTGGGAGACAGAGCACAAGTGAAGGGGGAGGGGCTATGGGAGAGGGAGAAGCTGACTTCCCGCTGAGCAGGGAGCCCTGACGGACTTGGACTCAGACTTGAGCTGGATCCCAGGACCCTGGGATCACAAAATTGAGCCCAAGGCAGATGCTCAACTGACTGGAGCCACCCAGGCACCCAGACTAGGCAGTTTAAACAATAGAACTTTTTTCTCTCACAATTCTGGAGGCCAGAAGTCCAAGATCAGGGTGCCAGCATGGTTAGTTCTGACTCTTCGTGGCTTCTTGTACACAGCAGAGAGAGCAAGCCCTCAGACATCTCCACTTACAGGGGCTTTAACCCAACCATGGGGGCCTTGCCCTAATGACCTCATCTAAACTCCTGGGGATGGGGTTGGCTCTATAGGTTAAGCATCTGCCTTCAGCTCAGGTCATGATCCTGGGGTCCTGGGATTGAGCCCCATGTCGGGCTCCCAGCTCTGCGGCGAGCCTACTTCTCCCTCTCCATCTGCCCGTCCCTCTGCTTGTGCTCAGTCTATCTGTCAAGTAAATAAATTTTTAAAAAAAATTATCTCCCAAAGTCCCCATCTCTAAATACCATTAGACTGGAACTTAGGGCTTCAACATCTGAATTCTGGGGGACACAATCCAATCTGTAGGAAGGGGGAAGCACCACAGGTATAAAGTAGCAAGCAGGTGCCACAGCAAAACACCTAAGTGGATACACAAGCTATACCAGGTCAGGCATTGAAATATTGCATTGTAGTCAGGCTTCCTTTGGTTGCAAGTGACAGAAATTCAGTTCAAACTAGCTTAAGTACAAAAAGGAATTTGTTAACCCACATACCTGGGAAGGATTTTGGATTTTGGGGCTGTTTTCAGAAATAAAAAACTGCAGTCAAGGCCTCAGGGTTGGAGAAGCCAGAGACTTGTTGCCTCTTTCTTTCCTCCTTGCGTCCGCTTTGTTGGCCTCATTATCTTGTGTTGTAGACACACCTTCTGGGAGTCTTATGAAATGTGGTTGCTGGCAATGCCAGTTGAACAAATGAGAAAGAACATCTTTCTTCCAGCTTCTATACATCAAATCCATGGAAATAAGTCTAGTTCTCTTTAAGTCAACTGACCTCAATATCTTATCAATCAATATCAATTTAACTCTACATACCATCTGACTTACTATACTTTTAAAGTTTCACTTAATTTATTTGTTTATTGATTGCTTCCTTCCCCGTTGGAAAAATAGAAATCACATGATAGGAGATAATTTTGTCTGTTTTGTTCACTGCTATACTGTCACGTGCTATGTATTATTTCACTAATGATGATTATCTCATTAATCACTCAGTCCTAGGAGGCAGTTACTCTTATTATCCTCATTTGATTTATTAGAAAATCAAGGCCTAAGTTAGAGAATTGAAACATGGTCATATTCCTAAAAAGTGGAGAAGCTTGGGTTACTAGCCAGTGGAGTTAGACAAGAGAAAGTAAGAAGAGGTATCAATATTGGAAAGGTGGCAGGGGGAGATTCTTGTTATTAAGAGCAGAATCTGTCTGACTCTAGCTATCAGTGATATTATTAATGTAATAATGATTATTAAGACCCTTCACTTTCAGAGCTTCACAGACAGAAGGTCTGAAATAAAACATCCCATTTATTCCCTTTTCCCCAGTGGTCTGATTCCTCCAAGAGAAGGCCTGGGAGGAAGAAGACAAAAAGACACCCTTGTCTCCAGGACCAGCAATGCCAGCAGTAACAAGGAGGAGAAGACAATCATAAGGAAGCTGTAAGTTACTTGCTGCCCCATTGCCACTAAATCATTGTTGAAGGATGGAGTGGAGGCCCAAGGAGGCTGGCTAGCTACCCAAGGTGGGAAGGCTCTACAATCCTGATTGGTCATGCTGCCACTGTTAGGAAAATCTGAGCTGGACTATTATGAGATCTGTTGGGCAGCAGTCATCGTCGTCGTCGTCTTCTTCTTCTTCTTCTTCTTCTTCTTCTTCTTCTTCTTCTTCTTCTAAGGTTTTATTTATTTCTTTATTCATGAGAGACAGAGAGAGGCAGAGACACAGGCAGAGGGAGAAGCAGGCTCCATGCAGGGAGCCCAACGCGGGACTTGATCCCGGGACTCCAGAACCACGCCCTGGGCCAAAGGCAGGCACTAAACCGCTGAGCCACCCAGGGATCCCAGAAATCTTCTTTTTTTTTTTTTTAATTTTATTTATTTATTCATGAGAGACATAGAGAAAGAGGGAGAGACATAGACAGAAGGAGAAGCAGGCTCCATGCAGGGAGCCCGATGTGGGACTTGATCCCAGTACCTCAGGATCACAACCTGAGCCAAAGGCAGACACTCAACCACTGAGCCACCCAGGTGCCCCTGTTAGGCAGCAGTCTAAGCACTTGACATATATTAATTCATTGACTTTTCATAGTGACCCTGTGAGGTAGGAGCTACCATCATCTCCATTCTATAGGTGGAGAAATAGGTACCAAGAGGCAAAGTAATTTGCCTGAGGTCACCCAGATAGTGAATAGTGAAGTCAGGACTTGAACCTACTACTCCAACAACAAGAAAAATAACAATAAGGGATCCCTGGGTGGCGCAGCGGTTTAGCGCCTGCCTTTGGCCCAGGGCACGATCCTGGAGACCCGGGATCGAATCCCATGTCAGGCTCCCGGTGCATGGAGCCTGCTTCTCCCTCTGCCTGTGTCTCTGCCTCTCTCTCTTTCTCTCTCTCTGTGTGTGACTATCATAAATAAATAAATATTAAAAAAAAAAAGAAAAATAACAATAATTACTAGAGTTTATGGTCCCATAAACTGGCTGGCTCAGTTGGAGAAGCTTGTGACTCTTGGTCTTGGGGTCATGAGTTCAAGCCCCTCATTGAGTGTGGAGATTACTTTAAAAAAGGATGGGGGGGATCCCTGGGTGGCGCAGCGGTTTGGCGCCTGCCTTTGGCCCAGGGCGCGATCCTGGAGACCCAGGATCGAATCCCACATCGGGCTCCCGGTGCATGGAGCCTGCTTCTCCCTCTGCCTGTGTCTCTGCCTCATTCTCTCTCTCTCTCTGTGACTATCACAAATAAATAAAAATTAAAAAAAAAAAAAAAAAAAAAGGATGGGGGTGGGCTGATTCATTACCTCTCTTACCTCCAACTTCAGAGGACCCTATGTCTCCCATCATTGGGACACAACAGTTTCCTTTGATTACCCCCCTTGTGTTTATGCTGCCTTGTTAATCCCTCATTTCTTTGGGTGCTAAGGCCCAAACCAGAGAATGTGGGGTTACTTGTTTAAATTCAGATTCCCAGAGCAACCTGGGTGGCTCAGTGGTTTAAACGTCACTTTCAGTCCAGGGCCTGATTCTGGAGACCCAGGATCAAGTCCCATGTCAGGCTCCCTGCATGGAGCCTGTTTCTCCCTCTGCCTGTGTCTCTGCCTCTCTCTCTCTCTCTCTCTCTCTCTCTCTCTCTGTGTCTCTCATGAATAAATAAATAAAATCTTTAAAATAAATAAATAAATAAATAAATAAATAAATAAATAAATAAATGCAGATTCCCAAACAATAAATAAATAAAATAAAATAAAGTAAAATTCAGATTCTCAGAAGTCAGGTCTACAATGAAGCCAAAAAAATCTGGATTTCTTTTTTTTTTTTTTAAGATTTTATTTATTTATTTGAGGGAAAGAAATCGTGAGAGAGCATAAGTTGGGGGAGGGGCAGAGGGAGCAGGAGAAGCAAACTCCCCACTGACCAGGGAGCCCAACTCAGGCTGAGGTGCCAGGACCCTGAGATCATGACCCGAGCCAAAGCAGACACTTAACTGACTGAACCACCCAGGCACTCCAAAATCTGGATTTCTAATAAATTCCTCAGGCAACTCTGATGTGGAGAAGCCTTGGACTACACTTTGAAAGATGCCTTCTCAGCCTCCAGGTGTCATACAATGAGGCATGCCTTTCCCCCACCCCTCCATGAGGCAAACACCGTTTGCCTTTGCTGCTCCAAGAATGTCTGGCCTGGTGACAGTTACCAGCCCCTGACCTCTTGGACAGAGCTGAGAAACCACCTCAGTCAGGATCTCAAATACCTTTGGGGGCCAGGCACTTAATATGGGTGAGTGATGAGGGATAGAGGGGCGGACATTTGCCAGGGTCCTGGCGAGAAACAAATAGTGCATTTAAAAGGAGTGATGTGGGGATCCCTGGGTGGCGCAGCGGTTTAAGCACCTGCCTTTGGCCCAGGGCGTGATCCTGGAGACGCGGGATCGAATCCCATGTCAGGCTCCCAGTGCATGGAGCCTGCTTCTCCCTCAGCCTGTGTCTCTGCCTCTCTCTCTCTCTCACTGTGTACCTATCATAAATAAAATAATAAAAATAAAATTTAAAAAATAAAAATAAAAAAATAAAAGGAGTGATGTGGGCAGCCCGTGTGGCTCAATGGTTTAATGTCGCTTTCAGCCCAGGGTGTGATCCTGGAGACCCGGGATCAAGCCCCACGTGGGGCTGGCTCCCTGCGTGGAGCCTGCTTCTCCTTCTGCCTGTGTCTCTGCCTCTCTCTCTCTCTGTGTGTCCCTCATGAATAAATAAAATATTTTAAAAATAAAAATAAAAAAAAATAAAAGGAGTGATGTGTAACTCAGTTGGTTATGCATCTGCTTTCAGCTCAGGTCATGATCTCGAGGTCCTGAGATCAAGTCCTGTGCTCTCTTTGGCAGCACATATACTGAGATCAAGTCCTTCATTGGGCTCCCTGCTCAGCAGGGAGCCTGTTTCTCTTTTCTCCCTCCTCTCCTTCCCTGTGGCCATGCTCTCTCTCTCTCTCCCCCAAATAAGTAAATAAATAAATAAAATCTTTTTTTTTTAAAGATTTTATTTATTTATTCATGAGAAACAGAGAGAGGCAAAGACAGGCAGAGGGAGAAGCAGGCTCCCTGCAGGGAGCCCGATGCAGGACTTGACCCCAGGGATCACACCCTGATCTGACAGCAGATGCTCAACCACTGAACCACCCAGGTGTCCCTTAAATAAATAAAATCTTTAAAAAATAAAAATTAAAAAAAGGAGTTAATAAAAAGATTTAAAGAAGGAACATCTTACAGACACGTGAGCAGGGTTAAGGGAACCATCAAGGGATACAGAAGCACTCCAGCATGGCGGTGTGGGCCCAGGGAGCTGTGAGGCAAAGGGAGGTGGGGGGGGGGGGTCCATAGAAGGACATAGCAACTAGTAAGACCAGGCCTGGTGGGGAAGGAGCTGGGGCATAAATACACCTCCCCTCCCTATCTTCCCAGCACCTGCTGGCACCTCCCATTGGCTTGCTGCTCTCGTCCACTGAGCTCAGCCTCTCCTGAGTAGACAAGGGGACAGAGAAAGGATGAGATGAATCTGAGGGGCACACAGCCCACTTAATATGCACATACATAGTTCAGTTAAGTGTTACCAGACTTTCTGGAATGCCTGCATGGAAAACTGCTCTGTCAAACAAGACTACATGAAACCAAAATAATTCATCCCTCCACCAAATATTTACTGGGGGCCTGCCATGTGCCAGGCATTGTTCTAAGTCCTGGGGATGCAGTGAACAAGATGAAGCCCTTGCCTTCATGGTGCTTACACTCTAGCAGGGGAGTCAAAGAGTGTGCAGGTAAGGAAGTATATTAACACTTCATCTTCAGCTATCCATTAAATAGGCAGTGGAGAGAGAAGTTGACAGGGGTAAGTCCTGGAAGGCTTCTGTGAGGAGGTGACAGTCAAGCTGGGCCCTGAAAGATCATAAAGATCTGAGGGAAGAGCATTCCTGGTGGAGGGAACAGGCAAGAGGCCTGAGATCAGTCAAAGCAGGGGGCAGGGGGTCCCAGTGAAGACCTTGAGTTTCACTCTGAACACTTTGGGAAGACACTGGAGGGTTTTAGGTTGGAGAGTGACATGACCATATTTACATGTAAAAGCTCCCTCTGTTTTGTGGAGGAGGTGTGGGGGGACAAGTCAGAGCATGGCCTGGGGGAGTGTTTCTTTCACAAGGAAGGTTCCCCTGAGGTAAAGTAAGAAGGAAAGAGCATCTCTATGCCACACCAGGTGGGGCACTTGGAGACATTTGTTCAGCACTTCTATTGGCTGGGCATCCCATTGTAAATAAGGCTTCCAGGAGATGTAAGCTACTGGTTTCTCTGCCTCCTCGAGGAGAGTTCTTTGGGCCCCTTAGAGTTTGGGCTTGATGTGGCAAAAAATAAAATGTTTGTTCTGTGCACAAGCCAGCCTGAGGTCTTGTGTCTAATGAGCACAAGGCCATAATTTCATGGTCAGACAAGCTTATTAAGCTAATTGAATGAATGAATGAGTGAATGAACGAATGAACAATCTTCTGAAGAAGCAGGTCATGCTAGAAGGATTTTCTTTATCCTGAGGGCAGTGGGGAGCCATGAAGGGTTTTAAGCTGAGGAATGATGTAGCTCTCTGTAGTGATACGGTCGTTCTGGCCATGGTGTGAGTGGATTGTAGGGGTGGCGGGAAGGCTGTTGTGTTCATCACAGTGACTTGGACTGGGGGGTGGCAGTGGAGGAAATGAAAAGTGTTAGGATTAGGAACAGATTTGGGGTGTGATGACTAAAATGTAGCAGATGGTGGGGAGGAGCTGAGAACAACCCCCGGGTTCCTGGCATGAATGACTAGGCAGGGGATGATGTCACTTCCTGAGACAGGGAACTGGTGGGTGAAGGCAGTATGCAGAGGTTCATGGGAGGATGGCTGAGCCCTCATGCCTATATACAAACACGAGTCAGGGGCCCACCACAGCCATTGCCAGCAGAGCTGCCAACCCGTGCTCTGCTGGGGCAGGGAGTTGTCTTCAACAAGAAGCACAAGCCCAGTCCCCATCACTGGCTTTACAACCCACCAGCCAGCTCTGGGACTTTCTCATAGCTGGAACTAGCACTGAGATTGAACGTTGTGATCAACCCCAGATAGCTTTCTCTCTTTTCAAAACTGTATACGATGGGGAGAAACACTGAACATTGGGTGTTCATGTCTCAGGAGATTTCTAGGTTTTATCCAAGAATTTACATGCCAATCTTTATTCATCACAAAGATCCATTTTATAGTTGTAGGTAACAGGGATGCTCCTTCACAATAATACCTCCTGAAGTTAAAAAAAAAGGGGGGGGGGTTCAGACACCATCTTTGTGCACAGCACAGTGCATTAGGGGCTCTGGATCCAACTTTCCATTCCGCAACTTACTGTGTGACCTTCAGCCTGTCACTTAACCTTGCGGGACCTCAGTTTGCTAGTCTATAAAATAGAGATATTGATGGCACTTAGCTTGTCGATGTGTTATGAGTGTGAAATGAGCTGATAGATAGAAAGCCCGTGAGCGGTGCCTGCCCCCAATGAGCCCAGAGCAAACGTTTGAGTCAACGGCCTACAAGAGCCTCTTACAGATTCGGCAGCTTTCTGCAGGCCTAGCTTTGTTCTATCTGTGCCCCCTGACCTGGCAGCCCCGGTGGCTTAGCAGTTTAGCTCTGCCTTTGGTCCAGGGCCTGATCCTGGAGACCCAGGATCGAGTCCCACGTCGGGCTCCCTGCACGGGGCCTGCTTCTCCCTCTGCCTGTGTCTCTGCCTCTTTCTCTGTGTGTGTCTCTCGTGAATATTAAAAAAAAAAAAATAAATAAATCTGTGCCCCCTGACCCTTTTCTCTCTACACCCAGGTTCTCTTTCCGATCAGGGAAGTAGACATAGATCTCAAGCCATGGTTCACACAGAGGTTCTCAGACTCAAGAAGTCAATGCAGCAAGACTTCCAAACTCATCTCGGTGCCACACATACTCACTGGATTTACTCACTTGTTTCCCCTGAAAGCACCAAGGAGAAAGGAGGTGAGGCTCTCTCATGGACATTTCTCCCCTGGCTGCAGAACTGGACACCCCTGAAGGCTTGGCCAGGGCAAGGGAAGCAGCAGAGAGAAATCAAGAAATCAGAAGGAAAGTGAAACGAGGCCCACTTCCTGCTCCACGTCAGCCATCCCGATGGGGTCTCCAGTATGCAGATGTGTGTTCTGCTTGTCTGGTCTCACAGGTGACCTGGGCCTTTACCATGTAGTCACAGCAAAATTCATGAGCCCAAACGGAGAGGGGAGGGAGAGAATGCAGGAAAGGATGGCATTGACACTCCAGTGGTGATTTCACAGATATTTAGGGAACATATGATTTTGCTAACATGATTTTCTTTACATGACTTTGTATTAAAGTGAAATGACTTTTATACTTTCTCTGAGTGTTTTTAGAGTGGTCTCTGGGGTTATGTGACTTTGGATAAGGTGCTTCAGCCTTTCAGAGTCTCAGCTTCCAAATCTGTATATACTGTATGTATGTATTATATGCATATTTATGTGGTGGTGCATATATGCGGCATATATATTTCAGCGACTCTAAGTGATACACCAGTGTTTTGTGTGTTGCTATGAGAGAGAAAAAATGCTGAAAATTTTAAAAAATCTTTATTTATTTATTTGAGAGAGAGAACATGAGCAGGGGGAAGGGCAGAGGGAGAATCTCAAGCAGACTCCCCACTAAGCGTGGAGCCTGATGCAAGGCTTGATCCCACAACCCTGAGATCATGACCTGAGCCAAAATCAGGGATGCCTGGGTGGTTCAGTGGTTAAGCATCTGCCTTTGGTCCAGGGCGTGATCCTGGAGACCTGGGATCAAGTCCCACATTGGGCTCCCTGCATGGAGCCTGCTTTTCCCTCTGCCTATGTCTCTGCCTCTCTCTCTGTGTCTCATGAATAAATAAATAAAATCTTTAATAAGTAAATAAATATTTAAAAAACAAAACAACAAAAAACAAAATCAAGAGTGAGATGCTTAATCTACTGAGCCACCCAGGTGCCCCTATTGTTTTTTTATATATATATATATATATAAAAGTTCCCAACTAACCAAAACATTTTTTTTTATTTTTTAAATATTTATTTATGTATCTTAGAGAAGGAGAAAGGAAGAGAAAGAGAGTAAACATGGTGGGAAGGGGCAGAAGGAGAGGGAGAGAATCATAAGCAGACCCTTCACTGAACACGGAGCCCGACATGGGCCTCTATCCCACAATCTGGAGATCACGACCTGAACTGAAACCAAAGAGTCAGATGCTCAACCAACTGCACCACCCAGGCGCCCCCCCAAATAACCAAAGCATCTTGAGAAAGAACAAGAAAGCTAGAGGTCTTACAAACCTAGATTTCAAGATATACCACCAAGGTGCAGTAATCAGAACAGTCTGGTACTGGCACCAAAATAGACACATAGATCAATAGAACAGAATAGAGAGTCCAAAAATAAACCTACACTTATATGGTCAATTGATCTATGACAAAGGAGGCAAGAATATACAGTGGAGAAAAAGGCAGACATGGTGCTAAAGAAACAGGACAAATTATAACATTAAGATGCTATTGATTTTAAGGCTCATCCTGATTTCAAAGATGTTAAAATGTGTGTGCCGGGGTGGGGGGGAATGCATTTAGGATTCAGTGAAATACAGTCCCTAGAGAACGTCTGGCTGGCTGACTTTGCAAAGAAACTAACGGGCCTGCTGAACATGTCCTATGAGCCGGTCGCCCTGGTGAACGACCCTGGCTCGCTGTATGTTCCACCTGCTGCACGGCTTACCTCGTTTATTCCTGTAACACCTCGGGGAGGTGGGGACTGGCACTAACACCCCAGTTTACAGATTTGGAAAGTGAAACTCCACAAGGTGAAAGTACCCTACACACGTCACTTGGCTGCCCAAGATGCACACGTGGGCCTGATTCTAAGGCCTGCGAAGTGAAATGTGCCCCTCTTCTCCAAAAAGCACTAATGTTAATAATGAAGGTGTGTATGTCTTGACTGTACCCCTTGGAAGACCCTCTGCATACTGCCTCTCTGTACCTCTGTGGGATGGGTATTACCATCCCTGTGGCACACCCAGCACAGGGGGGCTGAGGATCTCGTCCAGGGCCCCAGCTCAACAGTGGTAGAAGTCTGACCTGAACCCAGATGTAAACTCCACAGCCCAGGCTTCACCCACGCTGCCTGCCCAGAAATGCTGCTGCACTGAGGCAGCTCCAGAATGCCATGTTGGCAGAGTCTTCCTTAGATCAAGGGCTCCTGATTCCTAACCCCAGATGATGCTGCAGTCCTCACAGGGTGCTCCCCTCTTAACAGGGGAGAGGGAGGGGAAAGCTTGTTGTACCTTGGAGGTGAGAGCTGGCTGGGAAAACGAATCTATACGTGTGTGTGTGTGTGTGTGTGTGTGTGTGTGTGTGTGACGGGGAGAGTGCTGTCTCTTTTACAGGACTGCACAGCAGACTCAGCTCCTGGGCATGACACTTACAGTCCATCCATCCTGAAGTCCCAACTCTGGCAGTCCACTTCCCTGCACCTGAGCCATTCTTGCTTCAGTTTCCCATCTCCAGGCTGACAGGACAGCCAGAAAGTTTAGAAGCAAACAGAAGATCATTGTGTGTTGCTGCCTGTAAGCCATTTACATGTATCACCTGATTTCCAGACTGGGGGTTCCCCTGTATAAACGTTCAGCTGCCTCTTTCTCCCTCGTGGGATAGATAAGGCAAAAAAAACCCAGAGAGAAATGTCAAGGTAAAACAGCCCTGGTTCCTATGTATCCTGGGAGAGACTAAAAAATTGACAGTAAAGAATGCTCAGATTTTACCTTTTTTTAAATTTTTTTTTTTTTTTTTTTTTTTTACTTTACCAACTCTTGGTAAAATCAGACAGTAGGGTGTGAGAGTTCCAGATGATATGTCCCAGGAGCATTTCTCCTGGAGCTGGGGTCCAGTGTGATCACTGAAACTGCTTAAAGATGCTCCCACAGGGATCCCTGGGTGGCGCAGCGGTTTGGCGCCGCCTTTGGCCCAGGGCGCGATCCTGGAGACCCAGGATCGAATCCCACATCAGGCTCCCAGTGCATGGAGCCTGCTTCTCCCTCTGCCTGTGTCTCTGCCTCTCTCTCTCTCTCTCTGTGACTATCATAAATAAATAAAAATTAAAAAAAAAAAAAAAAAAAAAAGATGCTCCCACACTGCGGGCTTCCTTCGGCAAACCCAGCACCGGGAGGAACCCACTGAGCAATGGTTCTCCAAGCCAGGCTTCACTAGGCACAAGTGGTTGCTGCAGCAATCATCTTTATTTTTTATTTATTTATTTTATTTTTTTTCTTAATTTTTATTTATTTATGATAGTCACACACAGAGAGAGAGAGAGAGAGGCAGAGACACAGGCAGAGGGAGAAGCAGGCTCCATGCACCGGGAACCCGACGTGGGATTCGATCCCGGGTCTCCGGGATCGCGCCCTGGGCCAAAGGCAGGCGCCAAACCGCTGCGCCACCCAGGGATCCCAGCAATCATCTTTAAAAAATGAAATAGGGACGCCTGGGTGGCTCAGCAGTTTGGCGCCTGCCTTCAGCTCAGGGTGTGATCCTGGGATCAAGTCCTGCATCATGCTTCCTGCAGGGAGCCTGCCTCTCCCTCTGTCTCTCATGAATAAATAAATAAAATCTTTTAAAAAATGAAAAAGTAGGGCAGCCCTGGTGGCTCAGTGGTTTAGCGCTGCCTTCAGCCCACGGTGTGATCCTGGAGACCCAGGATCAAGTCGGGCTCCCTGCATGGAACCTGCTACTCCCTCTGTGTCTCTGCCTCTCTCTCGCCCTGTGTCTCTCATGAATAAATAAATAAAATCTTAAAAAATAATAAAATAAAAAAAATAAAAAATGAAAAAGTAAATACAGCAACAAAATATCAGTTTGGAGGCTCTTAGCTATCAGCCTCCAGGCACTTGTAAAAAGGGAATGGTAGAAACAATGAGAAGTTTTGTTGTTAAGATTTTATTTGAGAGAGAGAGAGAGAGGATGAGCAGAAGGGGGGGAAGAACAAAGGGAGAAGCACATGCCCCCCTGCTGAGCACAAAGCCCAACACTAGCTTGAACTCAGGACCCTGAGATCATGACCTGAGCTGAAATCAAATCAGATGCTTAACCAACTGAGCCACGCAGGCGCCCTGAAACAATGCACTTTCCATCATGACAGCAAACATCCGTGACTGAGGATTATCTATGTGCAAGGCCTGCAGTAACTCCTGTGACACAATCACCCACATACACAAACCAGTACTGCTCCATGTTGCCTAGGAGGGAAGTGGCGCACACAGAGCTGTCACCTGTCCGAGGTCACAGGGCTGACTGTTCCAGAGCTGAGTGCACTCGGCCACCAGGCCACCCTCTTCCCTCCAAGATGATGTAGTAATCCATAAATCCTCAGGACATGCCTGCACATCAACAGGGCAGAGGCTGTTCCTTGTTTGATGGTCAAGGTTTGGAGAAGGAAAGGGATTTGTGCAAGGTGAACAGGCTGACAGACGCTTAAAGCCAGTGCTGGTGCTAGATTTTTTGCTTGTCAACCAAGGACCCCAACCAGTGTCCCCATCTGCCCTAAGTGCCCGGAGCAGAGGGAGTGAACCAGGGTGGCTGGTGGGGTTTGTGAGGTAGGGACAGAGATCTGGACCAGCAGGAGGGGCTTCCCACACAAGACAGATTCCTACCTGAGAACCAATCTACATCAGAAACAGTGGCAACAAAAGAGGCTAAAATCTAAGCTTCACTACGTGCCAGGTATTGTTCTAAGGGAGGACTTGACACCCGTTAGCTTTTAATCCTCTCCCGCACATATGACCCCACTGTACAAATGAGGTGTCTGTCCACTAGGAAGACATTCACCGAAATACACATACTGCTGTGTAACCCCTTTGTTAAAAAAAGATTTTATCTTTAAAGTAATCTCTGCACCCAACATGGGCGTGAACCCACAACCCCGAGATCAAGAGTTGTGCGCTATGGAGCTAGCCGGCTGCCCCTGCTGGGTACCTTTTGTGAAACAAAGCAAAAAATCTAATCTTCTATCTGAGCCTTGTGGGGAAAAAAACAAAACAAAACAAGACACACAGGTGGCCTCGCCTGGCAATAAATATTTTAATTTTTGTTTCATTTTTATGATGACAAATAATTTTCAAGTTATTTCCTTTTTTTTTTTTTTAAATACAAAGCTAAATCACTAACAGGTACAACCAAGACATTTTATCTCACATTTACACACTCCGTCGGATCCTCCTCCAATTCTCTGATCACTGACCAGGCAAGTGCGGGATGGGGGGAAGACTTTCTTAGGTAGCACCGTGGTGAGGCCGGGGGCATCAAGGTGACGACAGGCTCTCACACCTGCCTCTGTTCACATTACCTGGGACCAGGGGAGGCTGGGAGACCCCAGGTCCAGGCTCCAGAGCCGCGGCCCCCTGGACTGCAGGTTAATAGAGTGAGAATAGGTCCCCCTTCAGGAGGGAGGAGGAAGCTACCTACTCCTCCTGCGTCACCGTCGAGGTGAAGACTTTATGCTTAGCCTTGATCCCTGGGCTGCTGGGCCTGCCCACTCCGCTGGTAGCCAGCACCCAGCAAGACACCCAGCAAGGCACCCGGCACGGCGGCTGGGGTGGGGGCCCTGCATTTCGGGTCTGCAGGCTCCCCCTTCGGTTCATGGCTGCATCTTCATTTTTTTGCAGGAAGGACACCAGGTAGTCTGACAAACAGAAAGCCTGACAGCAGGTCTGGAACTTTCAACCAATTGGAATCTGGTGGGGAGGGTGGAGGGTGGGGTGGGTGGGTCATGGGTAAGTAATTTCTGGTCCCGCTACAAAACTTTTTTGATTAGAATAGAGTACCATCTCAAATCTCTTCTACAAAAACAAAAACAAAAAAAAAAGAAAAAGAAAAGAAAAAAAACGCAGCCACTTCATTCACTTCAAGACCTATATACATGTAAGTTGTTTACTGTGGTTTTTTTCTTTTTTTTTTTGTCTTTTTAAATTTTTAAATTTTTATTATTACTATTTTTTTAAAATAAATTCAGTGTTCACATTTCTATAAAGAATCAACCCAGTTTTGGGAAATCCTGCCCTGGCAGGGCGAGGCAAGCAATGCTTTTTCCCTGCTCACATCTACTCTGATGACCCACCCTGATGCTTCAAGGTGCCCGGGAAAGCGGCAGCCTATGGAAGAGTAAACCGAGGCCCGGCCCGCACCTGGGGGCCACTGGGTCAGTAAGCTTTCGAGAAAGCAGAGGGGAAGACTAGCTTACTGCAAAACCTTTTTAAAAAATATTCATACACTTATATGTGCGCCTGTCCAGACGTCAGGAAAACAAGAGCTTGGGGACACCCCTGGCCAGGCCTGAGGCCTCGGGCAGCAGCGTCTTCTGGGACTCGTGCACGGCCCGCCGGCAGGGGTGTGGGGAGGAGAGTCCTGGCTCTTCGGCGGGAGGTGGGAGTCACCCAGCTTCCTAGTTCATGTTCACTCTTTCCTCTAAAACCTGTGCTGCGTCTTTGACTGCATGCACGGGAAGCACGAACGTTTGACTTGTATGCAAAAAAGGTACAAAAACAACTAGAATATAAAAGTTTTGGTAATATAAGGCCATCTGTTCAAGTCCACCTTGGAAACCTGTAACAGATATTTAAATACTACAGTGAAAAGGCATCTTAATATACTTTTTAAAAACATCTGAAGTAATCTGCTAAGATTAAGTGTGTAAAAAAAAAAAAAATCAATTCCCTTTGAGGGCACTTTGTCCATGGAAGAAGGGAGGATGGGGGAGCCGGGAGGCTAATGCTTCAGCCAGGGGTACGCTTCGATAGAAGCCCGGCTGCGGTCCCCATAGTCGTACAGGAGTTCCTCCCCAGCCTTGATGTCTCGGGAGGCGATGAGGATGAGGTGAGGCACGCCGTCAATGTCGTGCAGTTTGGTTTGGCAGTTCCCACATTTACTGTGATTGATCAGTCTTCCCAGGCGATTTGTCTCTCTAGTTGCATCCACGCTGGCAGGAGGGAGGGTAACAGAGGATTAGATTGATAAAGAGGCTTTTGATCCCAGTCACAGCCAGCTCTCAACTCAGGTGGGATGTCAATTTATAGCCACGTTTTGGGGAAAGCAAATCAAGTCAAAAAACCATCTTAAGAGCCTAGGAAGGCACTGGGTGAGCTAGCTGAGGGGTAGGAGGGGACTGGAGTGCAAAAGGCTCCTTGTGGAGGCCCCAGAGGCAAGTGCATAATAAATACATGAATAAAAACCAACTCTGCTGCTAGTGGGGGAAGCTGTGCATCTGAGGAGGCAGGGAGTGTTGAGAACTCTCCGTGCCTTCTGCTCAATTTTGCTGGGAACCTAAAACTGCTTGGAAAAATAAAACCTATTTAAAAAAAACCCGACCAAGTGCCTTGGCCATATGGGGAAAGGAGCAGTCAGGGTTTTCCAGAGCTCTGGCTGAATGCCACAAGAGGGAGCGACCTGGTAAGCCTCAGGGCAGGCTCTCACCAACTAGTCCACTTCTGCTTCTCATCTGGTCAGATGGCAGCAGAACAGCTCCAATCCCAAATATTCAAAGGGCCAGTGGGGGAGAGCTGCTTCACAGCTTTGAAAATAACATAACAAGAAGCAGGAGCAACAGAAAGAAGCAAGATGCTCTCGTGGCTCTCAGCCCTTAGGCCTGTCCTCTCTGCCAGAGTGTGGAAAAGCCACTTGAAGCACCAGTGGACTTACCAGTAGGTTTTGCTCAGATACTGAAAATAGTACATGTAGCAGCCCGTGGAGGGGTCTTGTGCATACAAAGCCTCCCGCTTCTTGGCATCGGTGATCTCGATGAGGTCCCCGTGGTACTCTACCACAAACTCGCCCCGGGAGAACTGCTTGGTGGCGATCACACCCCTGCCCTTGCCATCAATGAGGTCAATCTGTAGAGAGGTGAGAAGCGTTGCTTTCTAACACCACGTGTGGCTGGTTGCCTGGATGCCTGGGCTTGCCTCACTTTCTCTTAACAGCTTTACTGAGTTATGTCCTAGATCCTGCTCGTCTTACATACACAGCACAAGGAGTATTATTAAACGTATACAGTTGTGCAACCACCGCCACAATCACCCCAAAAGGCCCCTTGTGCCCTTTGCAAAGTATTGTCACATCTGATCCTCCCGAGAGATCTGGGGTGGATGTTGCCCCATTATGCAGACAAGAAAATGGAGGCTCAGAGAGGCAGAACCATGTCCAAGGCCACATGGCTGGGAGGGGTAAAGCCTGACGCACAGCCACATACATGGCCTCTTCTGGGGAGTGGTAGGACCCCATGTTCTAAATGTCTCTTATTTTCTGTAATTTACCCTCCCGTGCTTCTTGTCAATCCATTATAAATGGGGCTGCAGGGTGACTGCTTGAGGGGCCCAGACTTGAGTTCGGGTTCTCCTGGATGAGTGGGTGGAATTGGAGCCTTTTTATGACCCTGGAGTCCCAGCCCAGACCCCCTGGCTGCCACTGTATAGGTGCACCCCTCTCATCTACCTCATGTATTTGTAATACATGAACAGAAAAGGCCATTTCTTGGGCCTTGTTATTTCAAAGTAAAACAGAGTTAGAAAAAATGTATTAGTTTCCCCAGGCCTCATGTAAACGAAAGAAAAGTCAGATACAACAGGCCACCTACTCTATGACTCGATTTGTATGAAATGTCCTGAGCAGGCAAATCCATAGACACAGAGCAGATCAGTGGTGGCCGGAGCTGGGGGAGGGGGGAGTAATAGCTACCGGGTCCAGGGTTTCCATTTGAGAGGATGAGAAAGTTGTGGAACTAGATAGGGAGGATGGTTGCACAATACTGTGACTACTTAATGATGCTGCACTGTGTATTTTAAATGGGTCAAAATAGTACATTTTATGGTATATGTATTTTATTGCGATTCTAAAAACTTTCCTCAGGATTAATGTTTCCCATATAAAGGCCATTGATGTTCCCTTCCTGAGACGTTCCCTGAACAGATTTAGCTTTTGGCCCCTTGACAACCTAAGAGTCTGAGTCTGTCGCAGTGACCATTGTGGGTTATGGCAGCCTGTTGGCTGTTGGGAGCTGGGGAGCAGGGCGGGTGGGGACCATCCAGCCCCAGCCTCCAAGCAGCAGCCCCACTGCCCTTACCTTCATTCCTTCTTCCTTCCCACTTTCAATCAACTCGTCTATTCTTTTCCTTTCTTCAGACTGGGTGAAGGGAAGAAAAACAAGAAGTGCTTCAGCATTCTCTCCTGGGCCATTCTGGGGAGCCTAGCAGCCTGGACCCCCCACAGGATCACTTGCGGTTGGCCTCTGTGACATCCGTCCCCAGAGACGCCCAAGTCCCCACACCCCCATCCTCTTCTCACTGCCCATCTGTTGTGGGCAGTTTGCCACCTGGGGCTCAAATGAACCAGGAGGGGCACAGTGCTGGCCCAGCAGCAGAACTGGGCGGGGCGGGGGGGGGGGCTATGTTCTATTTCACACAGGCAGTGTTTTTGAAAATATCTAAATTGCCAACACATAAAAATCAGGGTTCTGACTTCATATAAGACCAGTCAGGGCAGATTAAAGGCTATGTGCCCTTTTGAAGGGGCAACTGTGCACTCTATCCCTCCTGTCTGATGGCCCCTGTAGGAACCCTGACCTGGGTCTCTACGACACCAGGATGAGAAAAGCGCCTCCCACCCCCAAAAGGCAATACCATCCCAAACAAAGAAGTTGAACAGGAATGGACACTCCTGGTGTCACCTGCCCCCAGGGCCACCCCTCTTGCCACCCCCGCCCCCTCCAAGATCCAGGTCCCATGCTCTGTCTGGGCACAGGACTGCAGGGAAGCATGGGGAGCAAAGCAGAGGCCCAGGCCCTCCCCCAGCTACCACATGTGTCAGCTGTGCCACAGATGAGGCCTTCACCCACACAGCTGAGCACAGCTCTTGCCCACAGAGGCCTCAGGACACTGGTCCCAGCCTGCAGTGTATGTGGACTTTCCAGTGCTGGGTGCCTGTGGCAAGACAGGAGAGACCAGGTCTCTGCAGGTTTATAGACACTGCTTGAAAGCTGTGCCAGACACCCCTGGATCCAGCCCATATCCCTGCTCGTCTACTGCCACCTTCTAGACAAGCCAAGGCCACCTCGCTGATCTCCTGGCTTCTGCTCTGACCACCCCCTTCATTCTGTTCCCTGCAGAGCAGCCAAAGGGGTCTTTTAAAAATGTATGTAGTAAGGAGTTGCCTGGGTGGCTCAGTTAAGCATCCAACTCTTGGTTTTGGCTCAGGTCATTATCTCTTGGGGTCATGAGATCGAGGCCTGTCTGCGCTCGGTGGGGGCTCTGCTTGAGATTCTTTCTCTTCCTCTGCCCTTCCCACCCCTCACTCTCTCGTTCACTCTCAGATAAATAAATTTTCAAAATATAAAATAAAAATGTACGTAGGATCATGTGATTTCCCTGCTTAAAGCCTTCCAGGAAGTTTACCTAATAGCAATGTGCCAATGTTGGTTTCTTAGTGTGACATATGTACCAAGACATTGTATGTAAGGTATCAATGATGGGAAACTGAATAAAAGATCTATGGAAATGCTCTGTACTATCTTTGCAAATCCTCTATAATCTAAAATTACTCCAAAATAAAAAATTAATTTATTTTTAAAAAGATTTTATTTATTTATTGATGAGAGACACAGAGAAAAAGGTAGAGACACAGGCAAGAGGGAGAAGCAGGCTCCCTGAGGGGAGCCTGATGTGGGACTTGATCCCGGGATCCCAGGAATATGCCCAGAGGTGAAGGCAGATGCTCCACCACCGAGCCCTCCAGGTGCCCCACAAAAGTTTATTTAAGGAGAAGAAAAAGCTTGGGGCGCCTGGGTGGTGCAGTCTGTTGAGTGTCCAACTCTTGATTTTGGCTCAGGTCGTGATCTCAGGGTAGTGAAATTGAGCCGAGTCAGGCTCTGTGCTCAGTGGGAGTCGGCTTGGGACTCTCTTTCTCCCTCTGTGCCTCCCCTCCTCACTCTCAAATGAATAAATAAACTTTAAAAAGAGAGAGAGAGAGAAACAAAAGCTATTCCATACCTTCCTACTGCTACGGAGATAAAATCTAGTCTTCTGATGGCCTATGAAGCTCTGCAGGATCCCAGCCCCACCACTCCTGCATCATCTGCCATCTTCACCCTTGTTCCCACATTCTGGCCACACTGGCTGACTCTCTTACAGGGCTAGGCTTGTTTCTGCCTCAGGGCCTTTGCACGGGCTCTTCCCCCCTGCCTAGAAAACCCTTTCCCCAACTCATTTCCCCACTCACCTGGCTTGTGTCCTCCTTTCCTTCCAAGCTCTGCTCAAAAGGCACCTCCCTCTGTGACATGTCCCTGACTACCATAGCTAAAGTAGCCTTAGCCTCGCTGTACTTTCAAAATACGGTTTTAAATTAATGTCAAAGGACTACCGGAAATTATTTTCTTCTTTGTTTTTTCCTTAATCGTTAATCACTCACCACTTGAATACAAGCTCCTTGAGTACAGGGGCCTGATCTTGTATGCTGTGGAATATCCAGGCCTAGAACAGTGCCTGGCACATAGTAAGCCCTCAAAACAACAGCAACGTTAACATACACACATCACATACCATCTGCCTTGCTGAAAAATTCTAAGTATGCAGAGACCAGACCAGTGAGAAGCACAGTACATTCTAAACAGGAGCGATCGACCTGCCAGGACTGGATGTGGCACGAGGAGCTGGGCCTGAGCTAGATGCCCCAGTGCAGAGCCACAGTTTGAGTTTCCTTCTGGAGGCTCAGTGCTTGGGGGCATGCATCAACCAGCTCTAGGCTTCTGAAAGAATTCAGGCAGCAGCCTATGGGGGTGGGGTGTGTGTGTGGAGGCAGACCGAGTGGGAGGTAAGCAAGGTCTGAATTAGGTCGAAGCTGCTCTGCACACCAGGCTTGGGGAGGAAGAAGCCAGGGCACTGCCAACAGGCACAGTTCCTGCCCCAGTGTGGGCTCTCACCCCACCACAACCGGCCAGCCAGCTAAAGTGCCCCACAGCAAAGCAACAAGGGGTCAGGGTATCTCTCCAAGGCCCAGTTTTTGCCCTCTTGCCCAGGCCTCTCTCTGTCTTCAAACTCAATTAAGTATCTGCCAAGCTTCTGATTTTAGTTTCTTCCCCCAGGCTACCCCCCAGCCTTCTCTCATTCCCCATGTGCTGGGGCTCTGGTTTCTCCGGCCCCGAAGGGCAGGCAGACAGGCCAGGAGTGACCTCACCCCTCCAATGAGGCCCAGATGCCCCACCCTTGAGTTTTACCTGTCAAGAGAAGACACCGCCTTGACCAGCCACAGCCGCACCACCCCAGCCAACAGCCGCCTTACTGCCTCGCCAGCAACTGCCTGGCCAGCAACCACCTGGCTGTGGTGTTCACTCAGCAGAGCCAACGCAAACAATGAGAGCACAGCATGGCTCTCCCTTGCAACTGGCTCTTTGTCCATCGACATGGCGAGTTTTACCACACTGCAGACCAATCTTTGGAGAAGCGAGTGTCTGTTCCCTTCTGCTCATCTGCTGCAACATTTACCAGACCTGCATCACATCCTGTTGCAGCCTTCCCTCCTCCAGCCAGAAAAGCCCTTCTTTTTTATTAAAAAGGCAAACTCAGCTGCCCCCACTCTGTAGTCCACTGCAGGCCCCAGTGAACCCCCAGCACTCCCCAAGAGTGCACTGCAGCCCCAACTTCAGCTGAGAGGTGTTTTGGGTTCTGGGACCTGGCACCTCCTTGCCCTCTGCAATGCTGTCTTTAAGAGTGACCTAGCACAGCCTCCCACTGCAGGCAAACATTTTGTAACAGCTTGTTCTTGGCTGAAAGATATTGCCTTTCTAAGGAAATAAAGCCAAAGCTTCTCTCTGGAGGTGGGGCGGGGAGGACCCCTTTTCTCATTTATTTTAAAGGAAGGCTCATCAATTCAAATAAGTAGAGGAAGAGAATGTTAAATTACTCTATCTGTATCTACAGACTTAACATAAAAAATGCTGAAGGAGTCTAGTTCAGGTTGAAATACTAAAACTAAAGAAAAAAAAATGAAATACTAAAACTGACAAGGCTTTAAGGAAGGGGTGTGGACGGGTGGCATCCACAGAACTCCCCCGCCTCTCTGTGGGGGCAGCAGTCCTGAGCACTGCTCCTCTGCCCTGACGTGGCTTTGAGGATGAGGGAGCACGGAGGGCTGCAGGGCAGACCACGCCCTGGGTCTCCTCCACAGACGCCAATGACCACACCTCACTGCATCAAATATTGATTGACTGCCACTCAGTGCTCTGCAAACACAGTGGGCGGAGGCCTGCAGTCTGGGCGGCCATCCTGCCTGCTTTCCACATGATCCTAGGGCCATCACTGCGAGGAAGAGAGGAGAGAGGGGCCTCAGGAAGTGACAACAATGGGGAAGCAAGGGAGCAATAGTAACAATTAACCAGCACCTCCTGGGTGCCAGGCACAGTTCTCAGAGTTCCTTGTGCATGAACACATTTAATCCTCCCAACAACAACCCCACGAGATACTCCATTACTATCCCAGTTTACAGATGAGGCAACCGGGGCACAGAGCAGTTAAGTGACTGGCTTGAGGTCATGTGACTAGTAAGTGGCTTCCAAGTCACTGCTCTGTACCACCCTGAGACCCAGCACAGGAAGCTGTGAAGAGCAGACAGAGAAGCCTCAGAAAAACACACAGCCTTGCCCAAGGTCCCAGGCTCTGACTGGCCCTGCCAGCAAGTCCTGGGGAGACACTGTAATGGGAACGCCAGACTTTCCACGCCACGTGCTACAGCTTATAAGGCTCCTTCCTAGAAGCCTCTTAACCAAGCCTCACCGTGACCCCAAACGTGAAGATGATCCTCACTAGGCCAAGGACAATACCAAGGCCACAGAGGCAGACCTGCCCCAGGACAACACAGTCCTGGTTGCCAAGTGCTGCCCACTAGACCACGCTGACCCTCCAAAAGCTAGAATTAAAGCCGCATGACTCTACCTGCAGCTCAGCTTTGCTCTTCCTGGAGCTCCTTCGCACGGGGTAGAAATCCGTGAGTTTGCGATTCTGTTGTGTTTTTCCTTGAGCTCTGGGGTGGGAAGGGTAAAAGAGAAAACAAGTATTAGCACTGACGCCACTCACACCCAGGAGGCACACAACTAACTGCTTGGGAGGTGGCTCTTTAGCAAAAATGTCACTTAAACACCTTTGTCCACTGGGGTCCGTGGCCACGTGGGCTCACCTGCCCAAGGGGGCCTCAGAGTGTCAAGACAGGCTACCTACTCTCAGTGATGGCGGAGGGTGGGGAAGGAGAACCCGTGAGCTCTGGACTCACAACAGACTGAGATGGTGACAAGTAATGGTGTCCTTATGGTGACTCAGGAAACCCAGGCCCTGATGACAAAGAGGCGGGGCGGGGGCACTGCGTTCCCTTAGCTGGCACCTGAGCGGTGTCCGCCGGGGTCATAAGAACCAAACTGCTCAGCATCAGGGGAAGGGCTCCAGAAGGCACTTACTTTTTCCGAGGAGCCTGTTTGCCCTTGATGGGCTTTTTCAGGGCTTGCTTGGCGATAGCCGTAATGGGAGGATCACAAGACGAGGTCGGAGTTTTTGGAGGTTCTGCTGCTTCAGATTTTTGGTTTGGAAAAGGTGCCAGGGGACCTCTCCTGGCGTCTTTGAGCTTCTGTTCCTCAGACTTCATGGCGCTCCGTACTGCGTTCCCACTGTTTCTTTTCTCTGCAGGCAGTGGGTGGGGAAAGACAGAGCTTTAGTCTAGACTCTCTGCCTCCCCATTTCTAGACCATTGGCTGCATTCTAAGACAGGCTTCTAGAAGAGAGAGGAGCTCGATGTGTCAGGCAGCAGTGCAACCTGCTGTCTAATGATGGCTTCCACAGCAGGAGCATGTGGCTTCACTTTCTGACCCAGACTTTGGGCAAAGCTCTTCCTCTGCATCTTTTTTAAAAAATTTTTCAGCTTTATTGAGGTATTGCCGACAAAGAAAATAGCAAGCTTTTTACAGTACACGTCATGATGACTTGATCTACATTGTGAAAGGACTGCTCCCACCTAGTTAATGATCTTCTGTACCTGGACCAGGGAGAGCCCTAGAAGCGGACCCACAACAGGCAGTAGCAGCAGTGGAGGTACTCGGTCTAGAGCTTTCTGGAAGGGGGCTGTGGACCCCCCCCCCAAAAAAAGCTAAATCCTAGAGTAGGCCAGCATTGGTGGACAGGAATAAGGGTAAATAAAGCAAAACTTCTTCCCTAGCAAAAACCTCTTCTCCAAGAGCTGCCTGGCATGCTTCATTTCAGACTTTAAAAAAAAAAGAAAAAAGTTTCCCTCTTTTCTAAAGGGGCCAAAGCCCTAGGTTCACAGTGGTTCTCAGGACAGTGACCCAACACTGGTCAGCATGGCACTGGGAGGGATGTCAAAAAGGATTTGTTACTAAAAATTGTTGTGAAGCACCAGTGTGGGTGAATGAGTCACTTTTTTTTTTTTTTTTTTTAAATGACTTACTTTTAAAAAATGAGCAAATAATGCATAGCTGGTAAGGAACATAAAATGGCGCAGTCATTTTAGAAATAGTCTGGCAGTTGTTCAAAAGTTCAACATGAAGTTACCATATGACCCAGCAATTCCACGCCTAGGCGGCTATTAAGAGAATTAAAAACACATGTCCACACAAAAACCTGTATGTGAATGTTTGCGGCAGCTAATTCACAACAGTTAAAAAGTAGAAACAAGCCCAATGTCCATCCACTGCTGAACTGGTTAAATGAGATGTGGTCTATCCATGTGATGGAATATTATTCGGCCGCAGAAAAGAAAGAAGTCCTGACCCCTGCCCTTGAAAACTTGATGCTGAGTGAAAGCAGCCACACACCGAACGCTACCTATTATGCGTGATTCCCTTTACACATGTCCAGAACAGGCAAATTCATAGAGGTAGAAAGTAGATTAGTGGTTGCCAGGGGTCGGGGGGAGAGGTGGAATGAGAAGAGACTGCTAATGGGTACGAGGTTTCTTTTTTGGGGTGGGAAATGTTCTGGTATTAGACAGTTGGCCATGACTGCCTCTATCTGTGAATAAACTAAAAACCACTGCATTGTATAACTTTAAAATGGTGGCCATTATGATACGTGAATTACAGCTCAATAAATAAGCTACAAATAGAAAACCAAATATGTCACAATCCACCCAGGCCATTCTCACTCCCTTACACGCCCTAAGTAGACCAGAGAGAGTTAAGTCTAGGACATCATGCAAAATAACTCCAGGAGTGCACTGATGCCTGTGAAGGTCAGCTACCAACCACATCGAGTCTGAGTCAAAGCAGAAAAACAGGTGAGAATCAAGGACAAAAGTCTGGCCCTTGGGCTCTCCTCCAAAGTATATCTGGCTCCAAATTCTAACTGTTGCCATTTAATGACACTGTAAGCCAAATAAGCTAGCTTGGGCACCACATCACCATTTAGGATAATTTACATCCCACCCTATTCCAGGAGGGATGGGAGATTGCTTGACCAGCACTGAGAGAGAGCCCCTTTCCCAGTCCCTATGCAGTAGGTGCGATCCTCGGTGTCGCCAATGCAGGGAGGAGCAGACCAGCAGAGGAAGAGCTGCTAGTGTGGAGCACTGTAGAAAAGCCCTCTGCACCCATCCATGCTTTAACCAATCTTCAGAATAGCTCTTCGAGGTAGGAATCCTCCCTCTCACTTCAAAGATGAAAAGAACTAAGGCTCAGAGTGGAATAACCTGCCCCAGCCTCTCCCTGTCAGTGGCAGAGCTAGGATTAGAACCCAACTCATTTGAAGACTGATAGAAATAGTATCACCCACTGCCCTGGGCAGGGAATCAAGCTGAGGTCTGGCTCTTGCCCCTGGTTTTGGGCTTCCCCACCCCTGGCTCTCAGATCTGGCCCCAGCCATAGGCCTAACCATCACTTATGGTACTTCCTATAAATGAATTACAAAGCTTCGTCATATAGAGCTGCTGGTAGCCAGAGTTCTGCTTCATTAAGGCAGGTTTTAATTAGAAGGGAGCTTGGTGAATTGGGGAAAGCTATATTCCCCACTGCAGCTTTAAAAGGGGAAATATTTGGAAGACTGCAAGATTTCCAGAGGTGTCAGCTTGTTTTGTGAGGCCAAACAGAATTTTCAGTAACTATATATCTTCTCGTTCGATATTTCAACTCCAAATTTCATCACAGAGTATGCAGCTACAGAAAGCAGCACTGCACATTTGAGGGGAAGAAACTCAGAAATGAGGTTAAGGCCAGCTCAAAAGAGGGAAGGAAGTCAGTTCCCTACATCTGCACAACACAGTTAGGACTGTAAACACATGGTCTGTACAGCCCAGATTTATAACTTCTGTATTTTAGGTACTATGAGTCTCTCTATCCGCAGGTAAGGGTCAGGTGTTATTTTTGCAACTTGGCAACACAGTCAAGCTTGAAGGACATGCTAACTCTTGTGAAAGCAGGGAAAACCTGTTAGACCAACAGGACACACACCCTGGGACAGGCTACTCTTACTCCTGTCCGCTTCTTAGGAGCAAGACAGAACATGGCTCGAAAAGGCTGGATAAACATTTACTATATGTGCACAGGCATGAAAAAGAGCTTCCGCAACCGGACCGGCTGTGGTCAGAAGAGGGCCATTTCAGAGTCTTACCTTCTCGTTTCCTGCAGAGTCCAGCTAATGGCTTCCCCTGGCATTTGACTTCGTGATGTGCAACTGAGTTCTCTTCCTGAAGGGGGGAACGCATTCCAGAGCATTTGTTGGGGCTCATGTAGGAATAGATCTTTGATTGCCCGGTAAATACATTCTCCTAAAACGACAAATGCATGTTCTGAAAGAGGCTTGAAGAAGAAGATCCCAGAGCAAATCGCAGAGAAGGGCAATCGGAATACAAAAACCAGAAACAGACACCATGTCTCAAAAGCAGGCCACCAGGAACTGCCAGCCCCTGGAGAACAGTGGGAGGTTTAGGATCTCCTGGGTCCGAGTCAGACATTTCCTAAACTCATGTGGTCTGTAATTCTGGTCACTAAGGGCACATCTAGCCAGCAGGAAGCCAGCTGTATACCCAGGTGTACAGAAGCAGACAACCTACCAATGGTAGAGAGGTCAGAATGACCCAGACTGAACAAGCACAGAATTTAAAGGGCTGGCCTATGTGCAGGAGCTAACTCCTCTGGCAGGAGCTCCAGGAGCTCTAGCGCAGAAACAGGCCTCAGGAAAGCTGCTTAGCCACTTCTTGGTCCTGAAGGCAGCCAGTAGGACTGGCCATTACTGCCTGAGCCTTCTGGGTGCCCAAACCTGGCCCCTCACAAATTAACGCAGCCCAGCAGCCTCCCAGGACCAGACTGCGGTGGTGATGGAGGGGTGGGGTTGGGGGTGGCGAGCCTAATAAAAGCAGAGCCTAAATAGCCAGCTCATTTAGGGCGGCCACTCTACTGCAAATGAAATGGCATCTTGGCATTAGGAGGAGGAGGGTGGGCAGGCGGGGGGGGGGGGGGGGGGGCGGTACAGGTCACTGCTGGCGTCTCTGGGCGTGTGGCCTCTCCTCTGAGTAAGCACGGAACGGAGGAGAGCGTTCCCAGAAACACGGCCAGGGGCTTTCTGCCTGGGGAACCTTCAAACACCAAGTCGGCGAGACCTGTGACCTCGCCGAGGGGCCCGGGCAGGCCCAGCACGCCCCGGGAAGGCGGCCACCGCCGGGGTAGCTGGGTGTGGGGTGCGGAAATGCCATAAAGACACAAACTTTTCCGAGGTCAAATATCGCCAGGGTCATGGCGGAGCCAGTGTGGACGCCACTCCCAGACAGGCAGCAGCAAAGGAAGCTGCCCCGCCCGCACGCCCGCGCGCCCGCACCCCGCCCTCCGCCTCCGCCTCCGCCCCTGGGCCCGGGGCCGCGGGCGGGGGGTCCGGGGCGCGCGCACGTGCTCGCGGCGCGGGGCCCCCGGGGGCGGCCGGGGGCGGCCGGGCGCGGCCCCTCGGGGCGCGCTGGGGGAGTGCGGGGAGGGTGCCTGCTTACCCCGTCGGTGCGGGGCCTCCCCGGGCCCCTCCGCTCCACCATCTCCGGGCCCGGGGCCGTCGCTGCCACCGCCGCCGCCGCCGCCGCCGCCTCCACCGCGCGGGGCTTGGACATCTTCCTGCCTGGAGAGGGGGACCCGGGGGAAGCGGGGGAGGGGGCGCTCAGGGCGCGGCGGGGCGGGGAGCGGGGCCGCCCGGGCCGGGCGCCGCGGCGGCGCCTCCCGCCGCAGCCATGTTCCGAGGGCCCGGCGGTGGTGGGCCGCCCGCGCCGCCGGGAGGCAGGGGCCGGCCGGCCGGGCCGGGCCGGGGCCCGGGTCGCCCTCCCGCCGCCCGGCCCGGCCGGGCCCCGCGCGCCGCCCGCCCCCCGCGCGGCCGGGCCCGCCACACCCACCTGCAGCCCGGCCAGGCCCATGGCGGCGCGCCCCGCGCCCTCGCCCTCGCCGCCGCCGCCGCCGCCGCCGCCGCGGCCCGGCCACCACCGCTGCCGCTGCCGCTGCTGCTGCTGCTGCCGCCGCCACCAGCGCCGCCGCGGCGCCCCGGGGAAGGGCCGGCGGCGCCCCACGGCGCCCCCTTCCCCCATGGCCTGCGACGCAGGGCCCGGCACCCGCGCGCCGCGGCAGCCCCGGCCGGCCCGGGACCGAGGACGCAGGGAGGGAGGCGCTGGCGGCGCGTCCCCCGCGGCCCGCCCGCTCGCCGCCGCCGCCGCCGCCGCCGCCGCCCACCGTCCGGCGCCCGGCCCGGGGAGGGGGCTGGCAGGGGCGGCGCTGCGAGGCGCCTCGGGAGGGAGGCAGGAGGTGGGCGGGCCGCGCGGCCGCGCCGGATCCTGACTCGGGCGCGCCCCCTCTCGCTCGCCCTCGGCCACGCGGGGAGGAAGGGGTGGGAGACTGATGATGACAGCCGGGCTCTCGCCGGCCGGGCTCCTTCTCTCGCTGGCTCCGCGGATATTTTGGGAGACCGGTCGGTGCCAGGCGCTGTCAGCGGCGGTGAGCGCCACAGGCGAGAGCCGTCCTGTGTGCCCGAGCCTGCGCTCCCTGAGCGTCTTGTGGCCATTTAGGCGTCCCCGCAAGTCCCCGGGGGACAGGTCCTGTGGCAAACCCGTTAAAAATGGGGACACGGGGGCTCGAGGGAGGTGCAGACGCTTGCCGAAGGCCGCACAACTAGAAAGCGATGGGATCAAGTGTCAAACTCGGGCGGTCTGCACCTGCCCCGGGGAGAGAGAGCCAGTGGTTATCATGTTAAGCTGGTGGGGTGCTTCCCGGCGTACCTGATCTCATCCAGACCTCACAACAGCCCTGTAAAGGTATACACCACAGATGAGGAAACGGACATCAGGGAAGCGAGGAGCTTTGGCCAAATTCTCAGAACTAAGAATGGATTTCCAGGCCAAATGACCCAGAGCCTGCACTCCCAGCCACAGATGAGGAAATTCAAGAATGGGAGGGACAAATGCTGTGGCAGAAGCCATTTAGCAAGTCACCTGGTTCTTCTGTCCATCCCCATGAGAAGATATCCTAGGAAGGCAGGGGTTCCAGCCAGTCCTGTGTCTAGTGTTGGCAGAGCTCACTGCCCTGCACCACTGTGTTGAAGCCATTAGAGTTTGAGGGCCCACAGCCAAGAGTCACTGTATTTGTGCTAAGTCATAGATGCAAACAAGACATCTCAGGGCATCTAGCTCCTACAGCTTGTGTCATGGCCTGGGAGGCAAACATTGGGTTTCTCTCCCTGAATTTGTCCCAGAGGTGCTTTATGACCATGGCCAAGTCACTTCCCTGGAGTAGGCCTCAACGTCCTTGTGGATAGAAACCCAGAATCTGGGATCCCTGGGTGGCGCCGCGGTTTGGCGCCTGCCTTTGGCCCAGGGCACGATCCTGGAGACCCCGGATCGAATCCCGCGTCGGGCTCCCGGTGCATGGAGCCTGCTTCTCCCTCTGCCTGTGTCTCTGCCTCTCTCTCTCTCCCTCTGTTACTATCATAAATAAATAAAAATTAAAAAAAAAAAAAGAAACCCAGAATCCTGAATTCCTTAACCCACCCAGGGCACCTTCCAACACCCACAGAGAAACAGTTGTCACATAAAGTTGCTACCTCCCCAGGGAGAAGACTAAGTAGGATTAAATGGCAGGAATAGGCTCAGAATGATGTCTTCCAAATCAGCTCATCTTTAGCATCCCCGGCGGGGCTAGGGAGCACCTCCTCCCTACACCCCTCCCCCAATACCCCTTGCAGTCCCCACCCCAACCTTAACTCCAGTAGGGTGGGATACTCTGCCCACTTGAATACCCAAGAGACTATGCAGAGAGTGAAAGAGAATTCTAAAGTGACACTCTGACACCCAGGTCAAGCCATTTGAAACTGTGTGTTACATCTCCAGGGCAGAGAGGGCTTGCAGTTTGTCACCAAACTATCATGGGAATCGTGGTTTGAGAACAGGAAGCAGCCTCTCAGATCATCTTGTCTACTTCACATACTATTTCAACATCCTCCCACCCCCAACCCCACCTACGCACACATGCTCAGGGCCACAGCTTTCTCTACTGCGGCCCTCCAATGCAGAGGGTACATACATTAAGATCCAAGTCTAGCACCCATTCCTCAACTCTGCAGCTCTGGTATTAGAAGATATAATACAAATCATTCAGTGTAAGCTTCAAAACAGTCTTTCCTGTCTCTGAGGTGTTCATGTATATATGACAAATATACCTGTAGGCATAAATAAAAACTCTTAATGTTGTCCAGGATCTCCTAGAAATAGAATTCAACTGGAATGATATGCATAGCTAAGTTATTCAGTGTTTCTGTATTAAGCCCTATAATTGTACACTATTTAATTTAACCTTCCCAACCCTTTATGAGAAGGTACTATTTCTATTTCACAAATGTAGAAATTGAGGCTCAAGGAATCACCTGACTAAGGATTACATGACAAAAGTGGTAATAGAGCTGAGATCTGAAGCCAGTGCTGTTATATGAGAGTACTTTATCATAAAGAATGTATATTGCTTCCCTTAAACTCAGACACAAAAATAGCAATTCATTCATTCCACAAACATTTATTGAATACCTACTTCTTTCCAGGCCCTTGCTAAGGACACAACAGTGTACACAAAGACTGATGGAGGACATGGAGGCCAGAGGGGGAGGCAGGGCCATACAGGCCATGGTGAGGAGTGTGGATTTGATCTAAGAACAGTGAGGAAGGGAGGAGGAGTGGTCACACGACAAAAATCCATGTTCTTGGGGACCACTCTAGCAGCTGAGAGTTAGTAAATTGGAAATGGTAAAAGTGTAAAAAAGGAGGGACGCCTGGGTGGCTCAGTGGTTGAGTGTCTGCCTCTGGCTCAGGGCGTGATCCTGGAGTTCTGGGATCCAGTACCGCATCGGGCTCCCGCATGGAGCCTGCTTCTCCCTCTGCCTGTGTCTCTGCCTCTTTATCTGTGTCTCTCGTGAATAAATAAAATCTTTAAAAAAATTTTTTTTTCAAAAAAAAAAAAATGGAAAGAGGGGACCAATTAGGAGGCCATCTGGCCATGGCAGCAGAAATGGAAAAAAAGGAGATAATCCTCCTCAAAGGAATATACTTAAGGCTGAAAATATTTGCATGATTGTAAAACTTCAAAACCAGACAGGAGTTGCCTAGTATCTGCACATTTTGTTTGTGTGACCCAGCAGGGTTCTCAACGTGAACTACAAGTTTTCAACAAAGGCAGCTTTTCTAGAAGAAGAAGACTGACCTTTCATTTGAAGTATTACAAATGATTTGATATTTATACTACCCATTTAATAATCTACAAGAGTAACAAGGCCTTAAGGAATAAGTAACTGCTGATTTGCAGGTCAGGAGAGATAGTGAGAATCACTAACCAATAAATTACAAAGGTGATTTGTAAGCCTGCCATGGCGAGACCTGGGAACACTTGTCTTCACTTCGGCTAAGGGAGATAGAGGGGAACAAGCAAAGGCACAGCATGGCCGGAGTCTAGACAGTGACTTTGCACTTCAAACTTCCACCTCTGAAAAATGGATATAACAATTTGTAAAGATTAACTGAGATAATAACTGCCTGGCCCTCAACGGTAATTATTATTTGCCTATATTAAGTATTTAAATCTTTCAATGGCAAATTGCTTAGTTTTGATTAATTAAAACAAGCTATCTTTTTTTTAAGGCACTACTGTTGAAACAGCTTGAATGATTTGCTCTAACTGGAAAAGTGAACCAGGGAAGCACAGATTTATTAAGATTTGTCGGATACTATTAAATATACTTTTAGATGCTTAACACTTTTCTGAAAACAGTATCTTTGTCTTAACTTTCTCTGTGGGTTGGAGTATAAAGCTCATTAACTTGAAGTTCATCTTGCCTCATTTCTTAATCAGAATCTTGGGTTGTTCCAAAAGACCCTAAAAAGACTGCAGGATAATAAAGGATGCAACTGGGTGCAGGGCCTGAAAACAAAGGTTCCCAATAAATATTTGCTGAATGAATCCTTTTTTGTATTCATTATTATTGCTACACGGAGCATACTGCATTAGGGCAAATTCCTACTAACCTGTACTGCTTGGGATTTGGAAAAAAGTGTCAAACCTGAACTCATATTTCTAAAATAATAATTCTACTCGACCATCATGCTCAAAGTTTTTGCACGGAGACACAGCGTTAGGAAACGACCAGCGGTTGGAGATCGCTTTGCCGCATAACGTGGGGCTTACTGTCTTGACAGCAAACTAAGTGTGTACAGAACTCAACGCAGGGACATGCTTCCCGCGGCTGGGCAATCCCACCCAAGCCACCCCCGTGGGCAGGAGTCCTGAGCAGCTGCAGGATTAAGGGCCGCCCCGGGTGGTGCCATGCAACTCCTCTCACCCCAAAGCAGGCCAGCGGGGCCCGGTCGTCGCCCCGGCGGCGCAGAGCTGACTCAGGGCGTGGAGAGGAAAGGCGCCTGCTGCGGTGTCCACTCCGACGCGCTCCCCACAGTGGAGGTTATCCATCTGCGCCCTGGCCTCGGACTCACCTCCTTTCCCAGCTTGAGAGCGCCCCGAAACGGGCGAAACCTCGCCCTCCCCACCTCCTCGTATCAATAACAACCATTCCCTGGAGGTGCCCTGCGCCTTAGTTTCCGAAGAGCTTTGACATATGGATCCGCCGTCCCTGGAGAGGCAGGCCAGCGGGTGCTCGCACTTTAGAAAGGGGAAGCCAAGGCATGGGATTCCTGGAGACTTGTGGGGGTGGGTCGGGGAAGGTTCCGCAACCCCCCCCCGCCCCCCCGCCCCCCGCGCAGTCTCCGCGCTCCGTCGGAGCAGTAGGGAGCCTCCCCGCTGCCGCTCCCGCCACCCCGCCACCCCTCCAGCGCGACCCATCACCTCGGCCGCCCCAGCGCCGACCCCCTGGGCAAATACCTCTAGCCATGGCCCGGCTCTGTCACCGCCTAGGATCTCCCGGGAAACGCAGCTTTCGAAAAAAGTTGCAACAACTGTAGCCAACTGCTCCGCGGCGCTCAGGCTGCTTCCCTGATTGGCGCGGCTGCCCGCCTCTCCCCACGCTACCCGCGCTGATAGGCGAGCTCGGCAGGGAAAGCCCGCCCTCCTTCCCGCCTCCCTGGCGGGGGCGGGGCAAGCGGCCGCACTTTCTACAAGCGCTTTAGGGCAGGTCCCGGCGGGGGAGGTGGGAGGGGGTTTAAATTGTACCGTCTTCCTGCGTCGATTGGCTGCGCTGGGAGGACACCCGCGCTGCCATTGGGAGGCCCCAAACTCCGCCCTCTCGCCGCGCTGAAGCTCCGCCCCGGGAGGTGTAGTCACGCGGCTGGAGGCCCGGGCTCAGAGTGGATCGGATCTGGGACTTCCGGTTCTTCTCGGGTCTGACCGGAACCCGACCTCTGACCCCTTGACCTCCCGTTAGGACCTGCAAACCTTAGTTCTCCCAGCAGTTTGGCGTCTCCAGTACCTTCACTCCTCCAGCAGTTTCATTCATTCATTCCCAAGTTTGAAAGGTTTCCGGAGTCAATTCTTAACAGTATCCAAAACTAGCTGGCACAGCTACCGACTAAATGGATCAGAGGATGAACCTCCCAGAACCTTAGAAATCCTAGCCCACGTTATCTACCCATTTTACAGATGGAGGAGAGGTGACCAGAGGGACCAGGTAACTTACTGCTGCCCACGATCACCCAGCAGTTTAATTGCAGGGCATTGATCAGTCGCGTGACTCCAATACTAGATGGCTACCAGGGAAACAACCTTGCCCTGTGCCCCAAGGCGAGGGGAGGAGGGGGTTAGGGGGCTCCATCAGTAAAGTCCCCAGAGAAAAACGTAGGTCCTGGAGAGTCTTTGCTTTGAACACAGGTAAGGTGTCCAGTTACAGCTCCTATGTGTCCCTCCTACAGATGTAGGCAGAGGTCACTCGTCCACTGTCTCTCTTTGGCCCCCCAGAACGTTTTGGCAACCTCGCCATTGCCCAAGGACCCTACCATTGCACGAAAATAAAAATGAAGTGAAGGTAAATAAGGTGATGTATGTGAAAGCCCTGGGAAAAGTAGAGAGTGACACTATTTTTTTAAAGATTTGTTGAGGGTGTGGGGAGTGAAGAATCTCAAGCAGAATCCTGCTGAGTGGGGAGCTTGACACAGGGTCCACCTCACAACCAATCCTGAGATCATGACCTGAGCAGAAAAAAGAGGGGGATGCCAACCTATTGAGCCACCCGGGTGCTCCAAGAGTGACACATTTGTCACTAACTCACTTGTATGGTTTTGGTATATCATTTCAGCTCTCAGAACTTCAATTTCCCCAGCTGTCAAATGAGAGAATAGGGCTGTGCTCTTCAATGTTCCTTCCAGCTTTCACAAAGATATACAAGTTTTTGTTTTCTCTAAAATGCATTTATTCTATACTTAGTAAATTGTATGCTTGGCACCATTTGGTACCCCAAAGATACAGTGATGATAAGACACAGATCCTTCCTCATATTTTTTAGAAGAAACAAAAAACCCCACTTTTTAAAATATTTTATTTATTTATTCATGAGAGACAGAGAGAGAGAGACAGAGAGACAGAGAGGCAGAGACACAGGCAGAGGGAGAAGCAGGCTCCATGCAGGGAGCCTGATGTGGGACTCGATCCCCGGTCTCCATGATCTCCAGGATCATGCCCTGGACTGAAGGCGGCGCTAAACTGCTGAGCCACCCGGGCTGCCCCCAAAAACCCTACTTTTAAAAAAGATAATCTTAGGAGTGCCTGGCTGGCTTGGTTGGTAGGGTATGCAGCTCTTGATTTCAGGATTGTGAGTTCGAGCCCCATGTTAAGTGTGGAGATTACTTACAATCTTTAAAAAAAAATAATAATCTTTTTTTTTTTTTTTTAAAAAAGATTTTATTTCTTTGAGAGAGCATGGGGGCATGGCAGAGGGAGAGGGAGAAGCAGGCTCCTCACTGAGTAGGGAGCTGGAAGTGGGGCTCAATCCCAGGACCCTGGGATCATGACCTAAGCAGATGCTTAACCAACCAAGCCAGCCAGGTGCCCCCCCACCAAAAGATAATCTTAAATAGTGATTAATGCTATGAGTAAAATGAAAATGAACCTGAGTGGGGAGAGGGTTGCTTCTATAGATTTGATGAAGTCAGAGAAATTCTCTTTGGTTGGTGGCTTTAAGTTAAATTCTAAATAAATAGGACTGAAGGGAAAAGATACTTCTAGGTAGAGAGAATAGCATGTGTGAATGTATGGAGGCAGGAATGAGCTTCGTGTGCTTGGGAAGAAAGACACCTGATGTCACTGGAAATGAGCACATGGTGGGGAGAATGGAGGAATGAAACAGGAGACAGGGAGGTGCCAGATCACTTAGGTCCTTGACGGCTATGCTGGCCTCTCAGCTCCAAATCCAGATTTCTGCATTCTGTTCTGCAATACTGGGGCTGCAAACCATATTGCTCCTTTGTCAGTGTTAGGTTTTGTCACCAGGAGAGGATCCGGGGTATCTGGAAGGCAGGAGGAGGGAGAAGGAACTTGCTCACTCCTGTGTGCCTGCAATACTCATCATGGTTACCTAAGCAAGGACACGCTGCTTCACACACAGGCAACTGGTTCAGTCTCCAGGTTCTTACAGGCTCCCCCTCTGATCCTTCTAGCCCTAATCTCTCTGACTTGTTCTCCATCAAGCTGAGCTAAGTTACCTGCAGTTTAGTTACCTTAGTGTTCCCACCACCTATTTAATGAAGTTCCTATTTTAAATTCTGTTTTTCTGGACCCAGACCAACATGAAAATCATAGTAAGGGCTCAGATGTTTATTCCAAGTCTAATGGGAAATCACTGAATGGTTTTAAGCCAAGGATAGATTGGTGAATCTCAACAATTATTCACTGCAAATAGTTACATAAATTACAATAATCTATTTTGAAGCTTGGAATCTCGGAATAATGTGACATGTTTCCGGAATGTTTGCTTAATGATCCCCACTTTGCTGAGATGGTTACATCATGTGGGTGAAATCATACCAGTACTAAGATTACTTTTCTTACTTTAGTGTTATTTTTGCATTTGTATTTGTTCCAGGCTTTTGCTATTGTCAAATATTTCATGTTAGCATCAGTTCTTGTAAGTTTTTATCAGATGGGATATGTGTATCCTAAAGTTCCATAGCTGGTGGCCACTATGATCTACTCCATCCCATTCTTCTGTGAATATGTGTAATGTATAAGCATACACGTGTATTTTTCTACTATATATATATTAATATGTATATAAAAATTTATATGTAAGTATGGATGGATACACATATATAAATATATAAAACTTCCCCCTATGTAGACACATACACTAATTTATAATATTACATATAATATATATTTTTTATTTTTTTATTTTTATTTTTTATATTTTAATTTTTTTAAAAGAATTTATT
The DNA here is from genome assembly GCF_053574225.1 of Canis aureus. NCBI lineage: Eukaryota > Metazoa > Chordata > Mammalia > Carnivora > Canidae > Canis > Canis aureus. The sequence continues at coordinate 9,758,671 of NC_135637.1, forward strand.
TATTCATGGGAGACACAGAGCGAGAGAGAGAGAGAGAGGCAGAGACACAGACAGAGGGAGAAGCCGGCTCCATGCATGGAGCCTGACGTGGGACTCGATCCCGGGTCCCCAGGATCACAACCTGGGCCGAAGGTGGCACTAAACCACTGAGCCACCCGGGCTGCCCTACATATAATACACGTAATATATTTAGAACTCAAGTAAGTGACAGTAAAACAATACTCTATACCTCATAGGCTTATTGTTAGGATTAAATGAGAGAATGAATATAAAGCATATGGGGATGTAGGAGTTGGAAATGGTAGCCATTTAGCAGTGACTTAAAAT